>NC_057807.1:470250009-470624031 GCF_018294505.1 Triticum aestivum | reverse complement strand
GAAGGTAACTATGAACAAAGGACACAGTGTTTACCCAGGTCCGGGCCCTCTTAATGGAGGTAAAACCCTACTCCTGCTTGATTATATTCGAGGGTACAGGGGTTACAAGAGTTGATCTACCACGAGATCGAGTTGGCTAACCCTAGATTGGCTAGCCTAGAAATGTTGTGATCCTGCCTCCGCTCTACCCTCTAGTTTATATAGACACCGGAGGGGCTTAGGGTTGTACAAAGTCAGTTTTACGGGAATGAATAACATATCCGGACACCTATACTTGCCATCCACGCATACGGGAGTCCCCACCGGACACGAGAGGTGATATTCTTCCTTGTATCTTCGACGGACCATCAGTCCGGCCCACATCAAGTAGACCGGATTCCCGAGGACCCCCTAGCCCAGGACTCCCACAGTACTACTGTTGTGTCACCTGCAAAAATCACTTATCATAAGACACGTTTAACTTGGGTGCGTGATATAGGTTACATCTCGCATTCTTTTCTAGCTTGTACTACTTCTAATTTGTTGAAATGGCACTTATGAAGAGGCAGTTTTAACTTGGTAGAGTGATATTCGTAGCATCTTTCATATGGTGTCTAGCTTCCATTGCTTCTAGTTTTGTTGAAATGGTTTCTGGTTAGTTTACACATCATAGTTGTGAATATGTAATGTTGTCCTTTTTTCTCACATATTCAATCGTCCTATCATGTGGTTGTCTTACATTAAAGTAGTGCTCATCAGCATCGTGCATCAATGAGTTCTGAAAAGAGAATATTTATCCATTTTTCTTGTGAGTTTGACTTGACAAGGCAATAAAATTAAGAAATAGGAAGTAAAAAAAATAAGGGATGGACTGATTGCGGTCTTCCGGCGAAACCGGCATCCCAGGTGCTTTCTCTAGCTTGGCGTTGTGATATTGTCTTGCATGTCGCATACGGTGTCTAGCTTGTACTGCTTGTAATTTGATTAAAGTACTTCTACTTAGTTCACATAAATAATTGTGAATATGCCATGCCGTCCTGTTTTTTGTACATATTCCATCCTCGTATCATCTATTTGCCTTACATTATGGTAGTGATTGTTAGTATCATGCATGAATGAGTTCTGAAGAGTGAATTTTATTGATTTTTCTTGTTGGTTTTACTTGACAATGCAAAATCAATAAAGCAGAAGGAAATTAGCAAGGAAGTGGATAAAGGTGCTTCTTCCAAATAGAGGGCCTCTACACATTCTACTCCGCCATCCCCCCAACAAGATTTGGAAGACAACACGTGAATAGACACTCAAAGTAGATGTATTGACAATGAACATGACCCCCCTTGTCCACCATCACAGGTGATCCCTCTAACATGGCACTGTTATATGTGGTTGCATGTTATATATGATGTCTAGCTTGTATTGCCTCTAATTTTGTTGAATTCCATCTGGTTACTTTACACATTATACTTGTGAGTAAGACACGTGTTCCTGTTTCTAGAACATACAATATCTGTCTATCACACCATGTTCTTACATCAAAGTACTACTATTGTGTAACCTGCAATAATCACTTTCCACAAGACATGTTTAACTTGGGAGTCTGATATAGTTTACATCTCGCATTATTTTCTAGCTTGCACTACTAATTTATTGAAATGGCACTAATGATGAGACGGTTTTGTCGGATTTAGGGATCCGCAAACCCTTGAGAGGTTTGAACTCTGGGGTGCGTGTGGAGATCTCAACCTACCCAGCCTGCCTACTCGCGATCCTCCTAAGCCTAGTGCGTCGAGCTCAAAGAGACACAAAGACACAACGATTTATACTGGTTTGGGTCACCATTGTGGTGTAATACCCTAATCCAGTGTGGTGTGGTGGATTGCCTCGAAGGGCTGAGGATGAACTAGTACAGGGGATGAACAAGCCTTAGGAGGTGAGGTGTTCTTGGGCTGGTGTGGTGTATGCTAGCTCTACTTGTTATTATCCCCTCCCCTGTTCTCCTCTCTCCCTTGTTCTATGGTGGTGGCTAGTCCTACTTATAGTGGCCTTGGTCCTCTTCCCAAATATGAGCGGGAAGGGATCCCAGAACAGCCGGATTTGAAAGGGGACAAGTAGTATAGTCTATCTTGACAAAAGTAGTCTTCACCTGCGAAAAGCCTCTGGTCGTGATGTTGTGGTGGGCTCGTCGATGACCTCCGTCCTGCCGTCCTGGCTGTCTTGGTCTCGTTGCACCAGAATGGAAACCTTTGGCTGATTCCTCGGGACTCTGCGCCTGCGCTCTGCTTCCTTTGCACCGAAGAGGAAACCTGCGCTCTGCGCCCGCCTGGTGCTTGCCTGACGCCCGCCTGGCGTTGGTCATCATGGCTCACGTTAGCTAAGCTCGTGAGTTAGCTTGCATAGAACTCTCCGCCCCTCAGGAGCCAGTCCTGAGGAGGCCAATTCCTTCGGGGGTCCTGGCATTGCCTGCATTGCGAGGCTTGGCCACACGCGAGGGTCTTGTGTTGTTGATGTTGAAGCTGGGCCGTACCAAGCCGTCGATGAAGCCACGTGGTGGGCCGCAGGCAAGCAGGGCTGGATACCCCCAAATCCAGGACACCGACAGTAGCCCCCGGGCTCAAGTCGCGCTCGGACTTGGCTTCCAGTCGAACCTAAAAGGCATGTGCGGAGCGCCGTGCGCCCTAACCTCCTACGGCCTTGATGACGCGTGGCGATTAATTGAACGTGGGCGACTCCGTTTCCCCATGCGGCCTTGGCAATTGTTTCCGTTTGACAAAAAGGGGTGGCGCCTGCCACCAAGCTTTCATTGCTCCTTCTTTGTCTTGCTACAGATCCCTTTCTCCCCGCAGCGGAAGAACTCACCAGATCTGCCGAGATCCCCCCAAACCCTCTGATCGATGGCCGTCGAGAAGACCGTGGCTCCTGCCCCGGCTACCGGCCCCGCCTGGTACGAGCTAGGGCTGTTGGCGCCCTGCGTGACCGGGGAGAAGCTCCAGACCATGCTCCTCCTGATGGCGAGCGACGATAATGAGTGGAAGGAGACAGCGCTCCGGGTCGCCACCGCTGCACCGGAGCCCGCGAACAGCACCTACTTCCCCTTCTTCATGCACAGCGTCTTCTCGGTGCTGGTACCTACATTCTCCCGCTTCTTCTTTGTCATCCTCAAACACTATGGCCTTCACGCGTCCACATCCATGCCGACTCCATCCTCCTCCTGTCCATTTTTGCCTTCTATTGCGAGGTGTTCGTGGGGGTGATGCCCTCCGTTACCCTGCTCCGCCATTTCTTCTTCCTTCGCATGACCGGCGACAATCCGGTCGGGTGCATCGACTTCATTGCGGTGCGGGGTGGTAGCGCAATCTCCCGCACCAGGAAGGTGGAGGATGCCATGAAGAGGTGGGTTCTGATGGATGCCAAGTGCTCCCAGAGCTCGCTGAAGCTGCCAACCGCATTCCCCATCTCCGAGAAGTGGTGGCGTTTTGAGAAGATCACCGATCCTTCCCTAACACCGTGGGTGAAGAAGATGGAGAAGGAGCTGCAGAGAGAGAAGCTGACAGGGGCCATGCTCATCAAGGAGTTCCTGAAGCAACGCATCGCGCCGCTCCAAGACCACTCCCGCTCGCTGTAGAATCTTGGTGGTAAAGACGACAAAATCCGCCTGCGCCAAGACATCCTTCCCAAGGAGGAGCTGAGCAAGGTGTTGCTCTACTTGACGGGGAAGGACCCGAGCGGTCCTCCAGAAGGTTGGCTTCTGATGTACTGACGTGATGACGCTGAGGAGGTTGTCGCAGCTATGCCTGTCTTCAACGAGCTTGGGCTTGTGCGGCCGGGGCATCCTTCACCGCCCATTGCTTTCGTGCACCTATACTCCAACGACCAATCCTCCGAGGCCACTGAGGACGGGGTTATGGAAGAATCCTCTACCTCGGAGCAAAGGGAGCACCTGCGCGACCTTCCTGACGATGATGATGACAACGAACCCCCGATGGTGGAGGTGTCGCGCCCTTCAGGAGTCACAACGAGGTTCAAGGTGGCCTCTTTGAAGCAGCCCAAGCGGGCGGCCATGAAGAAGAGTAGGACCGCGCTGATCCCTCCAAGCAGCATCCCGACTTCGCCAACACCGTCCCGGTCGGCTCCGACCAAAAGTTCTCCTGCTCCCAAGAGCTCGGCTCCAGCCGCTCCGCCTCTGTGCCCGCTGCTGAGCATGAAGAGGAGCTACGCCTTCGCCGGCTAGTAAGTCTCTCCCTTAACCTTGTTTGTTGGTTCTTGAAGCGATGCTTAGCGCCTTCGTCTGTCATTAGGCAGCAATCATCGAAGAAGCAGAAGGAGGCCACAGAGGTTGTCGCGGCCATAGGTGCTGAAGTGGCCGCCGCGAGCCTGGTGAAGGAGAGTGCCACTGCCCCCGTGGCCCCAGAGGTGATGTCGTCTCCCGAGGACGTGGATGCCCGTCTTTAGAAAGTGTTGGTGCTCTCAGCAGGCCTGACCCCTCCGGCGCCAAGCCTTGCCGCGGCTGCTGAGGTCGACCAGCCTCAGGAGCCCCCTCCCTTGCCGCGGCTGCTCAGGTCCTTCTTGAGGCTGAGGTTTCTTCTGCCTTGGCACCGAGGGTGTCCCCTCCCTTGCCCAGCGCGTGGCCGAGTCATGGCGCTCCTGCCCCCTCCAGGACATTGGAAGAGGCAAGGGCGGCGCTGGACCTCTTCCAGGGTGAACTTCAGGGCCCGGATCATCGTTCGGTGCAGGGGCACCTAGGGCTGATCTCTGGTTGGCTCAAGGCTGACGCATCTGTTCGCACGGCCTGGGGCTCTACGGAGGAAGCCTAGAAGGCGCTTGGGGTGGCCGCCACGGTGCGCGACCTAGCGCGGAAGGAGGCCACAGAGGCTGAAGGTCGGTGTCGCATGGTGGAGGCCGAACAGCAGTCTCTTCGGGATCGGCACACCACCCACGCCAGCCAGCTCCAGGAGCGTGAAGAGAAGCTGAAGGCCCAGTAAGCTGTCGTCGCCAACCAAGACGCCGAGGTGAAGAAGACGGCCTTAGAGCAGGCTGGAGAGCGCAACCGTCTGACGAAGTTGAAGGAGGAGGCGGAGGCAACCCAAGCGGCCCTCGCCGAGGCCAATAAGGTGGCCTCCATGGAGCACAACACTCTTACCTCCCTCCAGGCACGTTTCCACAAGGCCCAGAAGGCGCTCTTTGGAGATGACCCCTCGAACAAGGCGGTGGTGACGGCGCCAAGGGAGAGCCCTGCTGCTCTGCTTCCTGAAGTCGTGGCGGTGCTTGAAGATGTTGTCGACGGGTTTGCCTCCTTGGTGGAAAGCGAGGCACGCCCACTTTCATCCTCGGCTCTAACGTGCGCCTTCAGCCATCTTTTCCTCTAGGATGCCAGCTTCGACCTCTCCTCCTTCCTTACTCCAGTGGACTCCAACTCCCAGGATGCTACTGCTACCACCGTGAAGAGCTTCGTGGACGCCATGCTGAGCAAGTTCCTGGTCATTGGCCCTCCGACTGAAGCCAGTGGAATGGGTAGTGCGCCTGGCGACGAGGCTCTGCCGGCGGGCAGTGGTGACGCCCAAGTCTGAAGAGGCGGCCCGGCAATTCTGCTTTTCCCTGTTTGTCATGTATCATGCAACATGCCTCGGGGAGGCATTTAAAACTATTTGCTTGGAACAATATGTCTTGTAATAACTATATTATGCTCCTTTAGCTTTTCTATTTGCTTTGTTGTTCTGCATCGGCAGAGCCCGGCCCCGCACGTACCTCAGCGGCCGTTGGGTTGTCCGGATCACCAGGACGAGCCCAAGAGGTGAGGGGCTATGTTACCAGTTAGGCTCCTAAGGCGCGATGCTCAGGAGTCCTCCTTGACGTGCGAACAACTTAGGAAAAGGTGCAGGGGCAAGCCTTAGTATTCTGCATCGGCAGGGCCCGGCCCCGCGCATGCCTCAGCCGTCGTTGAGTCGTCCCGATCACTAGGACGAGCCTAAGAGGTGAGGAGCTACGTGACCAGTTAGGCTCCTGAGACGTGATGCTCAGGAGTCCCCCTTGACGTGTGAACGGCTTGAAAAGAAGGGTGAAAGCTAGGTCTTGGCGTTCTGCATCGGCAGGGCCCGGCCCCGCGCATGCCTCAGCCTTCGTTGGGTCGTTCGGATCACCAGGACGAGCCCAAGAGGTGAGGGGCTACATGACTAATTAGGCTCTTGAGACGCGATGCTCGGGAGTCCCCCTTGACGTACGAACAGACCATCATACCTTTTCCTCACCGAGCTCTCGCATGGGAGGGGTGCGTGAAGACCAGGCCTGTGAGGCCTGGCGAGGTGGGGTACGTCAGGTGTGACCTGAGTGTAGCCCCCATGCCCAGCCCCCTCGCGCTACCTTCCCGAGGGAGAGCAGCACGGTGAGGCTATCACTTAGCCCAGAGGCTCCCTGAGGTTAATGTATCCGTGAGGTGACCCTAGTTGTTTATCACCAGCGTGGAGCATAGCGCTTCCGCTCTTGCATGGGCATAGCCACTCCTCGGCAGTGTCGATGGCCAGCACGGAGCATGGTGCTTCCACTGGTGCGTGGGAGGGGGCTCCCTCTGAGGAGAGCCCCCGGGGCGTGTACAGCCCCGCCCTGACACGTGGCCTGCATAGCAGGGCTGGAGGAGGTGTATATGGGCACCCGTGAGCCAGCACGGGACTCACGAGGCCCTACCTCAAGGCTGGTTGCGCCTGGTTTTGATTGGAGATGCTTGAATTGGTCCTGCGAGATGGTTAGGCAGCCTACGCCGAATGAGTTTACTGAGGTTATTACATGAGAAGGCAAGACACCAACGACCCCAGGAGGTGACGTGAACGGGACCGGCCCGCCAGACAGAGCTTAGTCGTTGGATTTATCGATGCTGCAGGGACGGACCCGAGCACAGACGACGTGCCCAGTCTTCTCATGCAAAGATCCTGAAGAAAAACAATCGGCGTGCGGTTCCCGTGGCCATGGGGGCACCAGGTCGCGCGCTCTCACTCATCCACCCGCGATTAGCTCATGTGAGAATAGGGCACCAAGAGCCATGGGAGGTGACGTACACGGGAACTAGCCCGTGAGCCAGAGCTTAGCTACTTGGGTTTAGCGACGCTGCAGGGACAGACCCGAGCACACACGTCGTGCCAGTCCTTAATCACGAGGCGATCGTGGGAGGGCTTGCAAGGGCGCAAGACGTTCTTAGCGACGAAGCGCCGGTCAGGCAGTCAATAATTCAAAAGTAGCTTGCAAAGGAATGTAACTGGCTCTGATAAATGCGGAAGGGATACATGCCATAGAGACGGACCCACACGGCCTGGGGATGATGTAGCCCGAGGGGCGCTGTCGGTGTCAAGAATGGCAGATCTCGGGTAGGGGGTCCCGAACTGTGCATCTAGGCGGATGGTAATAGGAGACAAGGGACACGATGTTTTTTCCCAGGTTCGGGCCCTCTCGATGGAGGTAAAACCCTACTCTTGCTTGATTAATATTGATGATATGGGTAGTACAAGAGTTGATCTACCACGAGATCAGAGAGGCTAAACCCTAGAAGCTAGCCTATGGTATGATTGTTGTTCTTTTTCTATCGACTAGCCTGGCCTCGGTTTATATAATGCACCATAGGCCTAGGATAACAAGAGTCCTAGCTGAATACGCCGGTGGGGGAGGAGTCCTTCTCTTGATCGCCAAGTCTTGCAGAATCTTCCTTGTATGCGGCAGCTGTCCGGACTGGCCCATGAGTATACGGCCATGGGGGTCCTCGGCCCAATCTAACAGATCGGGAGATGACATGTTGAGTACCTCCTAGTCCAGGACACCGTCAGTAGCCCCCTGAATCGGTCTACAAGTTAGGGACGCTCCTCGATTCTTCCGAACTGTTCTTCATCTTCGGTTGCCGGTCTTGAAAACTAGTTCAGCAAATCTTCTCATCTTTGATCTTGAGGATCGCCAAAATGCATTCGACAAGTTTACACGTCGGGTATCCGAGGAGCCCCTTTGAGTTTCTGGCCTTTATCAATGCCTTGTTATTTTTATGCCACACCTCGGGTTTGAAGTTGTTCCCGGGCAGCAGCGTCCTCTTGCGTCCGAGCTCCAACGCCGGACTACATTCGAGGTATCTTTTGCAGCCGAGCACCAACGCCGGACCGCTTCCCAGCTCTAACGCCGGAATGTATCCGAGCTCCAACGTCGGACTATATCCGAGCTCCAAAAGTTGAAGGATTTTAGCCGAGCTTAATGCCGGGAATGCCCTTTAAGGAGCCAGCCACTTGCTTCCGAGCTATATGCCGAACTGCTTCCGAGGTGGTTAAGCACCTCGGTCATGGGCTGATTTTTGGTCAATGTTTTTTATTGATGCAATTTATTCTCTAACGAGATACATAGCCAGTAGCCCTCAAGGTGTGTATCGGTCTAAAACCTGAGATGCACCTGAAGGATGACATAAGACCGCTGATCCCAGTAACTGCTGAGACTCAGGTTGATTTGCAAAATCGGCCTGAGGATCAAGTCCTAGCTCGGCAGAATACTTCGGGACACAAAAAGCGGCGTGCTCAGTCCTCGAGACTCGGGTTGGGTGCGGCCGACCAACCTGAGGATCAAAATCTCCTCGGAAACTGTATTGCACTTTAAAATTTTCTGCATAGAATAGGCAATGCAGTAGCCTCGAAGACACTGGTCGGGTGGCAACACCAGATCAGGGGATCGATGTGCCCCTTTAATATTTTTCAATAATAAGCCCGAAGCCCAGTAGTCCCCAAGCCTTAATGCGGGCACGGGTGGCCGAATTAAGGATTGATATCCATAGTAAAATCACAAATATGTGTAATGACTCTATGTATCCAAGTACTTTACGTCATTAATGCTCGGATCCGCATTGTACAAAACTTTGTTGACCGACCATCAGCTTCCACCTCCTCGGCCAATAGCCGAGGACTGTTTGTCCTACTTTATAAAGCCTTTATGAGGGCAAAGATTTACAACAAACAAGGCAATCTGGCCATACGGTTTTATAAACAAAGGTACGCAGAGAGATATGTTATATTACTGTTTAACAGAACAAATGTCTTCCATAGAAAATAGTCCCGCTATCGGTTCCTTTCTTTGGGTTGTCATGCTAAGCATGATCATGAAACCTCAGCTCCAATGTAAGAGCAAAATATCAAGGATTTAGTTTGGGAGGCTAGTTAATAGCCCCCAGAAGTGTTTGGCGACAGTCGAGGTCAAGCCGTAAACACTTCGGCCATTGTTATGATTGGCCCGTCGTTTAACACCGTCATCAGATCGCTGACCAGTTTACGCTTATTGTGACAGTCAGTTTTCGGCTTTCTCCACTGATGTGCTTAACCATGTGAGCTGGAAGCACAATCGCAGTGGTTCTCCCTTTGCACACCTAGCCGAACAAAGCGGAACGTAGGAGGCAAGCGCAGGAGCCGGGCAACCCAACTATTGACCGAAGACACAATTTGAAACCGATGCATATATAGCAATATCCGAGAATGTTTTTTCCGAATCTCTAAAGGTGTCCGGCGTTGCACTGCGAGACTTGTGCTGAAAACACACAAATAGTTTAAAAAGTGCCATAAGCTTGGAAAACCAAAAATCGTCAGTAAAAACTTGATGTCCGAACGAGATCAAGTGTTCGGTGCCAATCTGAAAATTGGCCTTAGCAAAAGAAGTGCTTCTGTCGTGCTTTAACATGATACATCCTATCTCAAGACTTCAAGCGGGTCAGCCTACGGCTTCAACCTCCTATCCCAAGGGCGGAGTACTTCTCATTAGGCCATTTTAGCAAACTAAACTCTAGCGGCTTTGAGAGAGAAATTAGGCTCCCCGACTAGTGACCACACGCTCGTGTCGAAAAAAGGAGTGATAGATAATAATAATAAAACTTTGCAACGACTAAGAAGAAGAACACTTATCATAAAACGGCTCATATAAATTTAAGAGCCCCCCAAGTGACTTGGGTAAAAGAATGATTGCATGTATCGAAGTACTTATATCATATCTATGTTCAACCGAACTTTAAACGCGTCTTAACCGACCGCCGTCTTCTCCCTCTTTGATCAAGGACCAAAAAGTGTTATGTACTCCATCTGTCGAGAATATAGACGGTGTTTCCAATAACCAGGCAATCAGGCCATAGGCTGTAACAGACAAAGCGCGCTCAAGGAACTTATGCTATATTACTGCGAAGTGTAAGAAGCATCTTCGAAGAAAATAGTACCCCCACCGATACCTTTCTTTGGTGCTCATTGTTATTATGAGACTTGTGCAATAGATTTTTTGTACTCATGAGTTCCGTGGTGTGCCGACCATCATTGAAAACTATAAGAGCGCTAGCTTTCGGCTTCACCCAGTCTGAGGTCCGGCTCGGATGACCCGATCGTGACAACCGCAGAGGTGCTCCCTTTACTCCCTAGCCAAACAATCAGGAACGTAGGGGTAAACACAGGAGCGAGGCAACCCAGTTTGCAAATCGCTTAAGTCAATATGGTGCATATTGTGGCGTAATACACGAATAAGGAACGAAGCCGTACAAGTATAATCATATGCAAGAGGAAAATCTTCATGAAGGAAGCCCCCAAGTAAACGGGGTATTTGAATTTGCGCGTCACAAACAAAGTTTGTACAAGGAAATTTTTACAAGCAACTTTTTTCCAAAAAAGTATAATGCTTGGTTGAGCCGAACACAAGTTAAAATTTTAAAACTTTGAGCATGAAGGCAACTTAGCTGGTTAATGTGTTCGGAATTGATGACGCGGTCCGAGCTTGATGCAGGACAAGGTTCCTGTTGGGTAACGTAGTAATTTCAAAAAAATTCCTACATACACGCAAGATCATGGTGATGACATAGCAACGAGAGGGGAGAGTGTTGTCCACGTACCCTCATAGACCGTAAGCGGAAGCGTTATGACAACGCGGTTGATGTAGTCGTACGTCTTCCCGATCCGACCGATCCAAGCAGCGAACGTACGGAACCTCTGAGTTCAGCACACGTTCAGCTCGATGACGATCCCCGGGCTTCGATCCAGCAAAGCTTCGGGGATGAGTTCCGTCAGCACGACGGCGTGGTGACGATGATGATGTTTTACCGGCGCAGGGCTTCGCCTAAACTCCGCGACGATATGACTGAGGTGGAATATGGTGGAGGGGGGCACCGCACACGGCTAAGGAACGATCCGTAGATCAACTTGTGTTGTCCCTAGAGGTGCCCCCTGCCCCCGTATATAAAGGAGCAAGGGGGGAGGGGGCGGCCGGCCTAGGAGGGGGCGCGCCAAGGGGAGTCCTACTCCCACCGGGAGTAGGACTCCCTCCTTCCTTGTTGGAGTAGGAGAAAGGGAGAAAGAGGAGGAGAGGAGGAAGGAAAGGGGGGCCGCACCCCTTGTCCAATTCAGACCAGAGGGGGGCTGCGCGCCTCTTTCCTTTTGGCCTCTCTCCTCTATTCCCGTATGGCCCAATAAGGCCCATATACTCCCCGGCGAATTCCCGTAACTCTCCGGTACTCCGAAAAATACCCGAATCACTCGGAACCTTTCCGAACTCCGAATATAGTCGTCCAATATATCGATCTTTACGTCTCGACCATTTCGAGACTCCTCGTCATGTCCTTGGTCTCATCCGGGACTCCGAACTCCTTTGGTACATCAAAACTCATAAATAATAAAACTGTCATCGAAACCTTAAGCGTGCGGACCCTACGGGTTCGAGAACTATGTAGACATGACCTAGAACTATTCTTGGTCAATAACCAATAGCGGAACCTGGATGCTCATATTGGCTCCTACATATTCTACGAAGGTCTTTATCGGTCAAACCGCATAACAACATACGTTGTTCCCTTTGTCATCGGTATGTTACTTGCCCGAGATTCGATCGTCGGTATCCAATACCTAGTTCAATCTTGTTACCGGCAAGTCTCTTTACTCGTTACGTAATGCATCATTCCATAACTAACTCATTAGTCACATTGCTTGCAAGGCTTATAGTGATGTGCATTATCGAGAGGGCCCAGAGATACCTCTCCGACAATCGGAGTGACAAATCCTAATCTCGAAATACGCCAACCCAACATGTACCTTTGGAGACACCTGTAGAGCTCCTTTATAATCACCCAGTTACGTTGTGATGTTTGGTAGCACACAAAGTGTTCCTCCGGTAAACGGGAGTTGCATAATCTCATAGTCATAGGAACATGTATAAGTCATGAAGAAAGCAATAGCAATATACTAAACGATCAAGTGCTAGGCTAACGGAATGGGTCATGTCAATCACATCATTCTTCTAATGATGTGATCCCGTTAATCAAATGACATCTCATTTGTCCATGGCTAGGAAACATAACCATCTTTGATAAACGAGCTAGTCAAGTAGAGGCATACTAGTGACACTATGTTTGTCTATGTATTCACGCATGTATTATGTTTCCGGTTAATACAACTCTAGCATGAATAATAAACATTTATCATGATATAAGGAAATAAATAATAACTTTATTATTGCCTCTAGGTCATATTTCCTTCAGTCTCCCACTTGCACTAGAGTCAATAATCTAGTTCACATCATCATGTGATTCAACACCAATATTCACATCTGTATGTGATTAACACCCATAGTTCACACCGTCATGTGATCAACACCCAAAGGGTTTACTAGAGTCAATAATCTAGTGCACATCGCTATGTGATTAACACCCAAAAGAGTACTAAGGTATGATCATGTTTTGCTCGTGAGAGGAGTTTAGTCAACGGGTCTGTCACATTCAGAGCCGTATTTATTTTGCAAATATTCTATGTCTACAATGCTCTGCACGGAGCTACTCTAGCTAATTGCTCCCACTTTCAATATGTATCCAGATTGAGACTTAGAGTCATGTGGATCAGTGTAAAAAGTTTGCACCGATGTAACTTTTATGACAAATTCTTTTATCACCTCCATAATCGAGAAACATCTCCTTTGTCCTCACTAAGGATATTCTTGACCGCTGTCCAGTGATCTACTATTAGATCAAAATTGTATTCCTTTGCCAAACACAGAGCAAGGTATACAATAGGTCTGGTTCACAGCATAGCATACTTTATAGAACCTATGACTGAGGCATAGGGAATGACTTTTCATTCTCTTTCTATTTTCTGCCATAGTCGGGTTTTGAGTCTTACTCAACTTCACACCTTGCAACACAGGCAAGAACTCTTTCTTTGACTGTTCCATTTTGAACTACTTCAAAAAATTTATCAAGGTATGTACTCATTGAAAAACTTATCAAGCGTCTTGATCTATCTATATAGATCTTGATGCTCAATGTGTAAGCAGCTTCACCGAGGTCTTTCTTTGAAAAAACTCCTTTCAAACACTCCTTTATGCTTTCCACAAAATTCTACATCATTTCCAATTAATAATATGTCATTTACATATACTTATCAGAAATGCTGTAGTGCTCCCACTCACTTTCTTGTAAATACAGGCTTCTTCAAAAGTCTGTATAAAACCATATGCTTTGATCAACTCATCAAAGCGTATATTCCAACTCCGAGATGCTTGCACCAGTCCATAGATGGATCGCTGGAGCTTGCACAATTTGTTAGCACCTTTAGGATTGACAAAACCTTCTGGTTGCATCATATACAACTCTTCTTTAAGAAAACCATTAAGGAATGCAGTTTTAACATACATTTGCCAGATTTCATAAATGTGCCAATTGCTAACATGATTTGGACAGACTTAAGCATCGCTACAGTTGAGAAAATCTCATTGTAGTCAATACCTTGAACTTGTCGAAAAACCTTTTTGCAACAAGTCGAGCTTTTTAGATAGTAATACTACTTTCAGCACCTGTCTTCTTCTTGAAGATCCATTTAATCTCAATGTCTCGCCGATCATTGGGCAAGTCAATCAAAGTCCATACTTTGTTTTCATACATGGATCTTATCTCGGATCTCATGGCCTCAAGCCATTTTGCGGAATCTGGGCTCATCATCGCTTCTTCATAGTTCGTAGGTTCGTCATGGTCTAGTAACATAACTTCCAGAACAGGATTACCATACCACTCTGATGCGGATCTTACTCTGGAAGACCTACGAGGTTCTGTAGTAACTTAATCTGAAGTTTCATGATCATCATCATTAACTTCCTCACTAATTGGTGTAGTAGTCACAGGAACAGATTTCTGTGATGAACTACTTTCAAATAAGGGAGCAGGTACAGTTACCTCATCAAGTTCTACTTTCCTCCCACTCACTTCTTTCAAGAGAAACTCCTTCTCTAGAAAGGATCCACTCTTAGCAATGAATGTTTTGCCTTTGGATTTGTGATAGAAGGAGTACCCAATAGTTTCCTTTGGGTATTCTATGAAGACGTACTTCTCCGATTTGGGTTCGAGCTTATCAGGTTGAAAACCTTTTTCATATAAGCATCGCAGCCCCAAACTTTAAGAAACGACAACTTTGGTTTCTTGCCAAACCATAGTTCATAAGGCGTCGTCTCAACGGATTTAGATGGTGCCCTATTAAACGTGAATGCAGCTGTCTCTAATGCATAACCCCAAAACGATAGTGGTAAACCCGATAAGAGACATCATAGATCGCACCATATCCAATAAAGTGCAGTTACGACGTTTGGACACACCATAACGTTGGGGTGTTCCAGGTGGCGTGAGCTATGAAACTATTCCACATTGTTTTAATTGAAGACCAAACTCGTAACTCAAATATTCGTCTCCGCGATCAGATCGTAGAAACTTTATTTTCTTGTTACGATGATTTTTCCACTTCACTCTGAAATTCTTTGAACCTTTCAATTATTTCAGACTCATGTTTCATCAAGTAGATATACCCATATCTGCTCAAATCATTTTGTGAAGGTCAGAAAATAATGATACTTGCCACGAGCATCAACACTCATTGGATCGCATACATCGGTATGTATTATTTCCAATAAGTCAGTAGCTTGTTCCATTGTTCCGGAGAACGGAGTTTTTAGCCATCTTGCCCAAAAGGCACGGTTCGCAAGCATCAAATGATTCATAACCAAGTGATTCCGAAAATCCATCTTTATGGAGTTTCTTCATGCGCTTTACACCGATATGACCCAAACGGCAGTGCCACAAATAAGTTGCACTATCATGATCAACTTTGCATCTTTTGGCATCAATATTATGAATATGTGTATCACTACGATCGAGATCCAACAAACTATTTTCATTGGGTGTATGACCATCAAAGGTTTTATTCATTTAAACAGAACAACAATTATTCTCTGATTTTGAATGAATAGTCGTATTGCAATAAACATGATCAAATCATATTCATGCTCAACGCAAACACCAAATAACATTTATTTAGGTTCAATACTAATCCCGAAAGTATAGGGAGTGTGCAATGATGATCATATCAATCTTGGAACCACTTCCAACACACATCATCACTTCACCCTCAACTAGTTTCTGTTTATTCTGTAACTCCTGTTTCGAGTTACTAATCTTAGCAACCGAACAAGTATCAAATACTCAGGGGTTACTATAAACACTAGTAAGGTACACATCAATAACATGTATATCAAATATACCCTTGTTCACTTTGCCATCCTTCTTATCCACCAAATATTCAAGGCATTTCCGCTTCTAATGACCATTTCCTTTGCAGTATAATCACTCAGTTTCAGGCTTTGGTCCAGCTTTGGGCTTCTTTGCGAGAGTGACAACTTGCTTGCCATTCTGCTTGAAGTTCCCTTTTCTTTCCCTTTGCCCTTTTCTTGAAACTAGTGGTCTTGTCAATCATCAACACTTGATGCTCTTTCTTGATTTCTACCTTCGTCGATTTTAGCATCATGAAGAGCTCGGGAATCGTTTTCGTCATCCCTTGCATTATAGTTCATCACGAAGTTCTACTAACTTGGTGGTGGTGACTAGAGAATTCTGTCAATCACTATCTTATCTGGAAGATTAACTCCCACTTGATTCAAGCGATTGTAGTGCCTAGACAATCTGAGCACATGCTCACTAGTTGAGCGATTCTCCTCCATCTTTTAGCTATAGAACTTGTTGGAGACTTCGTATCTCTCAACTCGGGTATTTGCTTGAAATATTAACTTCAACTCCTGGAACATCTCATATGGTCCATGACGTTCAAAAACGTTTTTGAAGTCCCGATTCTAAGACATAAAGCATGGTGCACAAAACTATCAAGTAGTCATCATATTGAGCTAGCCAAACGTTCATAACGTCTGCATCTGCTCCTGCAATAGGTCTGTCACCTAGCAGTGCATTAAGGACATAATTCTTCTGTGCAGCAGTGAGGATAAACCTCAGATCACGGATCCAATCCGCATCATTGCTACTAACATCTTTCAACACAATTTTCTCTAGGAACATATAAAAATAAACATATCAAAGCAACAACGCAAGCTATTGATCTACAACATAATTTGCAAAATACTACTAGGACTAAGTTCATGATAAATTAAAGTTCAATTAATCATATTACTTAAGAACTCCCACTTAGACAGACATCTCTCGAGTCATCAAAGTGATCACGTGATCCAAATCAACTAAACCATAACCGATCATCACGTGAGATGGAGTAGTTTTCAATGGTGAACATCACTATGTTGATCATATCTACTATATGATTCACGCTCGGCCTTTCGGTCTCCGTGTTCCGAGGCCATATCTGCATATGCTAGGCTCGTCAAGTTTAACCTGAGTATTCTGCGTGTGCAAAACTGGCTTGCACCCGTTGTAGATGGACGTAGAGCTTATCACACCCGATCATCACGTGGTGTCTGGGCATGACGAACTTTGGCAACGGTGCATACTCAGCGAGAACACTTCTTGATAATTTTTAGTGAGAGATCATCTTATCATACTCTGAAGCACCGTCGTGATCACCATCGTCACCGGCGCGACACCTTGATCTCCATCGCAGCATCGTTGTCGTTTACGCCATCTATTGCTTCTACGACTATCGCTACCGCTTAATGATAAATTAAAGCAATTACAGGGCGTTTGCATTTCATACAATAAAGCGACAACCATATGGCTCCTGCCAGTTGCCGATAACTTCGGTTACAAAACATGATCATCTCATACAATAAAATATAGCATCACATCTTGACCATATCACATCACAACATGCCCTGCAAAAACAAGTTAGACGTCCTCTACTTTGTTGTTGCAAGTTTTACGTGGCTGCTACGGGCTTAGCAAGAACCGTTCTTAACTACGCATCAAAAACCACAATGATAGTTCGTCAAGTTAGTGTTGTTTTAACCTTCGCAAGGACCAGGCGTAGCCACACTCGATTCAGCTAAAGTGAGAGAGACAGACACCCACCAGCCACCTTTAAGCACGAGTGCTCGTAACGGTGAAACCAGTCTCGCGTAAGCGTACGCGTAATCTCGGTCCGGGCCGCTTCATCTCACAATACCGCCGAACCAAAGTATGACATGCTGGTAAGCAGTATGACTTGTATCGTCCACAACTCACTTGTGTTCTACTCGTGCATATAACATCAACGCATAAAACCTAGGCTCTGATACCACTATTGGGTAACGTAGTAATTTCAAAAAAAATTCCTACGTACACGCAAGATCATGGTGATGACATAGCAACAAGAGGGGAGAGTGTTGTCCACGTACCCTCATAGACCGTAAGCGGAAGCGTTATGACAACGCGGTTGATGTAGTCGTACGTCTTCATGATCCGACCGATCCAAGCACCGAACGTACGGCACCTCCGAGTTCAGCACACGTTCAGCTCGATGACGATCCCTGGGCTCCGATCCAGGAAAGCATCGGGGATGAGTTCCGTCAGCACGACGGCGTGGTGACGATGATGATGTTCTACCGGCGCAGGGCTTCGCCTAAACTCCGCGACAATATGACTGAGGTGGAATATGGTGGAGGGGCGCACCGCACATGGCTAAGGAACGATCCGTAGATCAACTTGTGTTGTCCCTAGAGGTGCCCCCTGCCCCCGTATATAAAGGAGCAAGGGGGGAGGGGGCGGCCGGCCTAGGAGGGGGTGCGCCAAGGGGAGTCCTACTCCCACCGGGAGTAGGACTCCCTCCTTCCTTGTTGGAGTAGGAGAAAGGGGGAAAGAGGGGGAGAGGAGGAAGGAAAGGGGGGCCGCACCCCTTGTCCAATTCGGACCAGAGGGGGGCTGCGCCCCTCCTTCCTTTCGGCCTCTCTCCTCTATTCCCGTATGGCCCAATAAGGCTCATATGCTCCCCGGCGAATTCCCGTAACTCTCTGGTACTCCGAAAAATAGCCGAATCACTCGGAACCTTTCCGAACTCCGAATATAGTCGTCCAATATATCGATCTTTACGTCTCGACCATTTCGAGACTCCTCGTCATGTCCCCGATCTCATCCGGGACTCCGAACTCCTTCGATACATCAAAACTCATAAACTCATAATAAAACTGTCATCGAAACCTTAAGCGTGCGGACCCTACGGGTTCGAGAACTATGTAGACATAACCTAGAACTATTCTTGGTCAATAACCAATAGCGGAACCTGGATGCTCATATTGGCTCCTACATATTCTACGAAGGTCTTTATCGGTCAAACCGCATAACAACATACGTTGTTCCCTTTGTCATCGGTATGTTACTTGCCCGAGATTCGATCGTCGGTATCCAATACCTAGTTCAATCTTGTTACCGGCAAGTCTCTTTACTCGTTACGTAATGCATCATTCCATAACTAACTCATTAGTCACATTGCTTGCAAGGCTTATAGTGATGTGCATTAGCGAGAGGGCCCAGAGATACCTCTCCGACAATCGGAGTGACAAATCCTAATCTCGAAATACGCCAACCCAACATGTACCTTTGGAGACACCTGTAGAGCTCCTTTATAATCACCCAGTTACGTTGTGATGTTTGGTAGCACACAAAGTGTTCCTCCGGTAAATGGGAGTTGCATAATCTCATAGTCATAGGAACATGTATAGGTCATGAAGAAAGCAATAGCAATATACTAAACGATCAAGTGCTAGGCTAACGGAATGGGTCATGTCAATCACATCATTCTTCTAATGATGTGATCCCGTTAATCAAATGACAACTCATTTGTCCATGGCTAGGAAACATAACCATCTTTGATAAACGAGCTAGTCAAGTAGAGGCATACTAGTGACACTATGTTTGTCTATGTATTCACACATGTATTATGTTTCCGGTTAATACAATTCTAGCATGAATAATAAACATTTATCATGGTATAAGGAAATAAATAATAACTTTCTTATTGCCTCTAGGGCATATTTCCTTCAGTTCCATCCCCGAAGCCGGTCCCGAGATGGCGGAGCAAAGAGCCCGGCACTTCGAAGTGGTGACATAGCACGGTCAATGCAGGACGGCAGGGTGATGCCGAAGTCCCCGCATGGGGTAACGAAGTGTTGACGAAGCACCCCGTCCAGCCGAGGTGACGCCAAAGGATATAGTCCGGCTGGATCATTTTCCTGTGCACAAAAAATAGTGCAAACCAGAGATAATAGTAATAATAATAAGGAAAAAAATCCGTTGCATAACAAACAATTTATGCAAAGTGAGTAATAAAAGAAATATGGCCTGGCGCCGAAGTCAATGTCGATACAGGGCAGGGGCGTGATGCGGTAAAGGCATGGCAAGGCCTGAATTCACAGGTCGGTTCGAGTTCCGGATGCGGCGTTCACCGGACTATGTACGGAAACTGGCCGAACCACCATGCGACCGCCGTTAATGCGGCCACCATTTGATAGACCTGCGTACATATGATGGACAAACCAGAGTAATAATTCGTTGGGAAAATGAACCCAAACAAACAAACAAAACTAGGATTAATAGCACCTGGCTTATTTGTTGTAGCAATCCGAAGAAAGGTGATTCCCAAAATTGGGACTCGATCCGCACACCTATCGCCTGATGGGCGATAAAGCAATGGCATGACGATGCTAGCAAAGGTTGGCTCGCCAAAACAAAGCCCTCAGTCCAGCTAACGTGATGAAGCTGGTCAGCTGGTGACGGCGAATTCTCCGAAGTAAGTTGATGAAGAGATGGCGAAATCCTCGGTTTAGCCGAGGTGACGGAGTAGGTCGATAAGGAGATGTTGCAGCTGCCGTGTCAGCCGAGGTGTTGAAGTAGTTCGGCGTGATGGACATCGGCTCGATGAAGCAACAGTTCGGCCATGCCGATGCAGGCCGTAGCTCGTGATGTGATCAATGCTGGCTTGATGAAGTGACCGTGCGGCGATGCCGGTGTGCCCGCTCCGTGTAATCCGTGGGGCGGAGATGTTGGTGACGATTTATCCTTTCACGATACCGAACTATTGTTCGGCTGGCCGAGATGATGATCTGAAGAAATTGAGCTCGGCTCAACAGAGCGACGACGTGTCTACTGCAGGTCGGCCGCCGTGGAGTGATGTTGTCGGGCTGGTTTGACACCGGCGCGACAGTGAAGTTCATATTGTAAGAATACTTTTAACAATAGTGGGATGTGTTTGGGAATAAAACACAATTCCCCATACGAAAACGTCCTTCAAAAAGGATGTCCGAAATCCCGTTCGTAAAGAAGATGAACTTGGGTCGGATTCATTCTCGCACAGAAAACAGATCCGAAAAGTGATGCACTAATCGGAAGGTTCCCGGAGTTCGGACGGTCGGATCGAGCTGAATTTTTGGCAGGTGGCAGATACGGGAATTCCGCAGCCGATCAACAATTGGATCTTTCAAAGGACGTCCGAGCTAGATGCTGGACACCCCGCTCCAAACTCGTCCGGATTCTCGTCCAGATTCAACACGGCTCCGGTATATCGGAGATTGCTGGAGATTCCTCCATCGGAACGCGATGAAATTTTCCAGGGTTGTTGTAGATTCAATTCCGCACTATTCCACCGAAGCAATCATCGAACCGATGCTCGAGGAGGCGGTAACAGCAGACACAAGTTCGCTGTCCAGAAAAACAGCACGGTCGCCCAAGGGCAATGTTGACGTCGAGCCCCCGGGCTCCCTGGATGATTCCTCCATGATCTTGATAGAGAACGGAGTTGATGTTGATGAAGGCCCTCATCCGAATATGACGGTTGGAGGCAGGGCGTAGCCCTTGGTCGAACCAAGGTGACCAGTCGAGCTGGTGACAAAGATGCCGAAGTCATAGTTGATCAGCAGGCGAGCCATTGACCTTTTGCCGAACACATAGCGGAACTCTCAATGAAAGCACCAATGTCGGTGTCAAAACCGGCGGATCTCGGGTAGGGGGTCCCAAACTGTGCGTCTAGGCGGATGGTAACAGGAGACAAGGGACACGATGTTTTTACCCAGGTTTGGGCCCTCTCGATGGAGGTAAAACCCTACTTCTGCTTGATTAATATTGATGATATGGGTAGTACAAGAGTTGATCTACCACGAGATCAGAGAGACTAAACCCTAGAAGCTAGCCTATGGTATGATTGTTGTTCTTTTTCTATCGACTAGCCTGGCCTCGGTTTATATAATGTACCAGAGGCCTAGGATAACAAGAGTCCTAGCCGAATACACCGGTGGGGGAGGAGTCCTTGTCTTGATCGCCAAGTCTTGAGGAATCTTCCTTGTATGCGGCAGTTGTCCTGACTGGCCCATGAGTATACAGCCATGGGGGTCCTCGGCCCAATCTAACAGATCGGGAGATGACACGTTGAGTACCCCCTAGTCCAGGACACCGTCAGGCGCCCCCAAACTGAACGAACTAGAGAGATGTCACCTAGAACCATTGCTGAAGAGGTGTTGAAGTAGCCAAAAAATGCGTGCCGCTAAAGTCGTTCCTCATGAGCCTCTCCTGTCGGCATTCTGGGAACGGGGGCCCCCAGACTTGCCTGCCTGCGGCCTGCTGCGTGGCTCAACTAGTGGCCCAATACGACCCGTATTCATCAACCAACACTCAAGACCCTCGCGAGGGGCCAAGCCTCGCGGGGCGGATGACACAAGGCCTCCTCAGGAGTGGCCTCACTAGGCAGGCTCATGAGGAGGCGGAGAGATCAAGGCAGGGGGTACCTTGCGAGGTTCCCATGACGCAAGCCATGACGATCAAGCCCAGGCGGGCGCCAGCCTGCACAGTGTCCTTTTTTCCACTTTGGTGCAAAGGGAGCAAGCGCAGGCGCGGAGTACCGAGGCATCAGGCAAAGCTTTCCTTATTGGTGCAACGAGACCAAGACCAGCAGAGTGGCAGGACGGAGGTCACCGTGGAGCCCAAGACGGCGTCATCACCAGCACCTTTGGCAGTCGAAGACCACCTTTAGTCAGGATAGCTTGTACTAGTTGTCCCCTTTCAAAATGGCCGTTGTTGGATCCCTTCCCGCTCAATATTTGGGAAGAGGACCAGGGCCTCTATATATAGGGCTAGCCACCACCATAGGACGGACGGATCGATTTGTCCTCAAGCACACCACAAAGCACAAGAACACCTCTCCTCGCGAGGTTGTTCTTCCTATGTACTGTTCATCATCAGCCCAAGAGGCAATACACCACCCCACACGCCGGATTAGGGTATTACACCACAACGGTTTCCTAAACCAGTATAAACCTCGTGTCTCTTGTGTTGTTCATCGATCTAGCTTAGGGGTCGCGGCGAGGCTGAGAGCATGTATCAGTAGGGAGAAGATCTTTGTGCGCACCCCAGTGTTCGAGCCTTAAGGGTTTTGTCGGAACCCGATATCCGGCATTTGGTCCGCCAGGTAGGGTGTGCCGAAATCCTCCTTCCGCTGATCTGCGTCCCATCGCTTCGTCGCATCCATGGCAGACGCTCGCCGAGCTCGCATAGAGCACCGGGCTGCTCTCGCCGCCCGTGTCGCCCAGACGGCTCCCGTCGGCGGGCCTCCTCGTTGTTCTCCGTCGCCTGCCGCCAACGCCGTCACCGGCCCGGAGGGGAACGAGCAACAGGCATCTTCGCTGACCGCCGCTCCGTCGCTGACCCCAGTTGGTTCGTGCCCCCACGGACGTGCAGGCCGCGTAGCTCCTGGCATGTGAGCTCCTACACTACCACCCCGTCGACAACCTCTATGAAGACTGGCTCGCTCGCATCCCCGAGCTCGTCAGCGCCGCAGGGGGCTCTCCTGCATCGTCCCTCTCGCTGCCTCGCCCTCCGTCAGGCATTGGCGACATGGCTCAGGGAGCGCCTCTGCCACCTCTACCCCAAGACGGCGCCCTGGCTCCAAGGCGCATGGCCCCTAGACGTGACCCACCGTGTCCAGCGCCCGCGCGACCAGAAAGAAGCTACCAATAAATCCCTAGACCTCAAGAAGGTGCTCCTGTGCTTCCTCCAGCAGCACGATAAGATCGCATCCCTACACCAGCGCGTCAAGATCCCGTGCTACCCCTGGAGGCAGTGCGCGGGTACCATCAGGAGCAAGCCCCACGTCAGCAAAGGGCTTTGGTGGCCATGGAAGGTTGCCGCGCCTTCACCACCGAGCTGCGTAGCGTCGCCTGGCCCAGCCTGTTCAATACGGACCTGCCTCCTCACTACGACGGTACAGCCGACCCCACGGAGTTCTTGCAGCACTACGAGTTGGGCATCGAGGCGGCCAACAGAGACGAGAAGGTCGTGGCAAACTGGTTTCCCATGGCGCTCAAGGACGGTGCCCACACCTTGCTCCTGAACCTACCTCCCGTCTCAATCTCCTCCTGGGACGAGATGCGCAGCCGTTTCATCGCCAACTTCCAGGGCACTCGCGACCGCCCTCTGGCCGCGGGTGACCTGCACCGCATCAAGCAACAACCTAGAGAGACCCTACAGAAATACGTCCAGCGCTTCAACAGCGCCCGCCTCAAGATCCCCAAGGTGACCGAAGAGGCCATCATCTCAGCGTTCTCTGATGGCGTCCGCGACGTCAAGATGAAGGAAGATCTAGCCATCCACGAAGAGTTGTGCACATCTCTAGAGTTGTTCAACCTGGCAACCAAGTGCGCAAGAGCTGAGAAGGGACGCCTCTCCCTCCTCGAGCTTCCAGCTGTCGACCCAGAAGAGAAGAAGGCCAAGGCCAAGGACGTGAAGCGCAAAGGAGCAACCGTGCTCGCAGCAGAACCAAACATGAAGCGCGGCAGGGACCAGCCGGAGTCGTCCAAGGGCAGCCAACCGTTCTGCCCTACCACAACCGCCACACCCACAACACCAATGAATGCCAGGAGCTCAAGGCCGTTCGAGAAGGACACTTCGCTCGATGCCCTGAGCGCAATGACCGGGGCTACGGCCGAGGAGGAGGACATGGTGGACGACGATGCGACATACGTGGCCCTCGCCAGGAGTGGCGTGACCGACCTTGCGAGGATCATTGGCAGGACCAGCCTCGCGAGGCGGCCTGGAGGGATCAGCCTCATGAGGACCGCCTGTAGGGCAACACAGGCCTTCCTCCTCTACCGCTGCCGCCAAGAAGGAATGATGACCACCACCAGGACGAGGGGGCTGGGGGCTTCCAGGAGCAACGTGCTATCGCTTGCATCTTGGGCGGAGCCTAGGCCCCAGCCTCTCAGCGCATCTTCAAGAAGTTTGCTCGCGAGGTGAACGCAGTCCTCCCCAGGCTCGAGGCCACGCGCCCGCTCAGGTGGTCCAAGTGCGCTATCACCTTCAGCTCGGCAGATCAACTCAAGTGCGCAGCTACTGCTGGCGTCCTCCCGATGCTTTGTTCCCCAGTCACCAGCAATGTGCAAGTCACTAAGACCCTCATCAATGGTGGTGCGGGGCTCAATGTCCTGTCTGTCGAGATGTTCGACAACCTTCAAGTGCCATATGATCAGCTCCAGCCAATCAAGCCTTTCTCAGGAGTCACTGACGGCTCCACCACCCCGATAGGGCAGGTCCGCCTCCCTGTCACCTTCGGCCAGCACGACAACTACCGCACCGAGCTCATCGACTTCGTCGTCGCCCACATCCACCTGCCGTACAATGCCATCCTCGAGTATCTAGCCCTGGCCAAGTTCATGGCGGTGACACACCATGGTTACAACGTCCTCAAGATGCCGGGAAGCGGCGGAATCATCATGGTCCCCTGTGAAGAAAGAGAAGCGGTGTGCTCCCTCGAGCACGCCTTCCAAGCTGCATCAATCGAGGACCCAGACAGCAGGATGAAAACCCTCCTGAGGTAGTCCCCGAGAAGAAGAAGACACCGCTCAGCTCAAGGCCTCGGGAGGTTGGCATCTCAGGAGGTGTCGCATCAGGATCAACGCCCGCGCAAGGGGCGCCTCCCTCCATCGCATAAGAAGGCGTGCCCGGTGCCCTCCTCGAGAGGGCTTGGGGGCTCTCTTCTGGAGGGCCTCAGACTTTGCCAAAATCACGAGGGAGACGCTCGGGCACCACTTGGAGGCGTGCTTTGCGGCACGTTTCCCTCAAGAGGTTTCAGGGCGTGGAGAGCCCGGCGTTCAGGAGTTCATCACCAAGACTACTCAAGAGCTTCAGGAAGCAAGAGCCATGCGCGGCGACCACCGCTTACCTGGCGTGGCCCCCCATCTAGGCGAGGATGGTGGGCTGCGCGTCTATATCGACGTCCCAGGGCTCAACCGAGCCGCATCTCAGGAGCGCCTCTGTCCTTCGCGCGTGGGACGCTATGAGGGTCCGCCGCACAGCTACATTCGCATGCCTTTGGGCCTGCTGAACACGGCTGCCACCTTCCAGCATCATCTGTGAAGCATTCTGGCGGCTCAGGAGGCCAGGCACCATGTAGTCCTAGTAGAGATGGATATGGTCCACAAGGAGCCGCCTGGACCCCCAGAGCCTCCCGAGGCTCAGGGCTCTGGTGGCTCGTGAGGGTCAGCCTCTTCACTGCGCATCTTCAGCTACTCCAACACCCACTGTACAATGGTACCAGGTGACATGTTCCGAGTTCATTTCAGCTGGAAGCACCCTCAGGGCTGCATCATTTCCAGGCCGCATGGGTCCATCCCTGCGGCGTGTATTCCTTTTGCTTATTTCTTTAGTTTACCTTGCTGGGGGCGCCCCTCGGGCTGCATCATCCCCAAGCCGCTTGGGCCTGACCCAGTGGCGTGTATCCATACAACGTTTATCTAAGATGATTAGCCTCTCATGCTTAACCTGCCTGTGATTATCGTCTATTCAATTGACACCTACCACTCAAGCTGCTCACACTGGCACGACGCTTGCGCATGGGTCCGTTCCTGCAACGTCGACAAATCTGAGTGGTCGAGCTCTGGCCTGCGGCAGCCCCACAAGCTTCACCTCACCAGGCCCTCAGTGCCCTCACCTCTTTCTCGAAGCTACCAATGGCTAGCCGGCAATCGTAATGGCAACCCTTGCTTTTCTCGTGCTGATTTATAGGAACTTCCTGAGATCTATAGCGGGTGGCACCGTGAGCTCTCTCTTTCTCTTTTTTCTCACGCGATCCGCTTGCGTGTTAAAAGGGGGGCTCCTGAGCATCGCGACTCAGGAGCTCTTACCGGCTCTCCAGCCCTCACCCCCTGGCCTTGACCACGGCATCGCGACCTGGCATACCAGCGGCGGCTGAGCTCGCTCGAGGGCCGGGACCTGAGGACGTAGAGCACGAAGGAGAGCGTAGGGAAGAAAGGGAAAGCTCGTGAGGGCCTAACCCAGCTACATCCCAGCTGCAAATACACAAGTCTGGTGCGGCACGAAGGAATGACTCCATATTACCAAGATAAGTTTCACGCCTGGAATAGCTAATCAATGCAGCGCGGAATCTTCACTTAATGCGGCTCTGTGACAGCAACGTTGCCTTCCTTTCTCACCTTTCGGCGGTTGCTTGCACGCTAAAGGGGACCTCCTGAGCATCGCGTCTCAGGGGCTCTTACTGGACCTCGGACCACTCACCTCCTGGCCTTGACCATGGCATCGTGACCTGGCATACCCACGACGGATGCAGCCTGCCTGGGGACCGGGACCTATCAACGTAGAGCACTAAACCTTCGCGAGGTTAGAAAGGGGGAACCAAGCCCTTTACATGCCCCCACGGGGTGTCTCTCTTCGATTCCTCGCAGGAAACAAAAGACGAGAATACTAGGGAGCCCTAACTACCTGTGCCTCCATGGCCGACGCCATCATCAACAGTGGGCCATGGGAGGCCGGCGCCAACCCCATCCAGATCAGCCGCAGCAACGGCATGATGCTGCCGCCTTGCTCCAGGCGTGGCGCGAGCTCGGAGGCACATAGCTGTCGTCACACGTCTTCGGAGTCACGAAGAGCCCAGGAGAGTCGTTGGACTCCCGAGCATCACTGCTTCTACCAGAGGAGCCGTTGGGGAAGCTGATGGCAGGCCTAGCCCCTGCCACGATGATGTCCCGACTGCCTCCTCTGGGGCAGCACTCCAGGCGGTGGCCTTCTGCGTCGAAGACCTTGAAGAGCAACAGGGAGGCGCCATCGTATTCAAAATGAATCACGAGGGCGCCCCCCGTTCGGCAAACCCGGGCGATCTCACCCCAGCCTCGGGCCATGAAGACTTTGCCTGGGGCAACGACTTCAACCTCCGCTCTGGTCGCCGGAGCGCCACACTTGGCGTGCTGCAGCCAAAGCTCGTGAGGCCCCCTCGGTGGCATCTCGATGGCGAAGAATGAAGGGAAGCAGATCCAGGTGCTTGGAGGCATCGCAGTGTGCAGCATGAGCTCACGGGAGGAGTCCGGGGCATGGACTCCAGGAGCGATAGCGCGCGCCGCCACGACTCATCAACCTCGCCTGTGGCGCGGGCGGCGTCGCTCATTATCCCTTTCTCCGGGATCCTCGGCTTGGGCGTACATGGGTAGCGGAAAACCGGGAGGTGGCCGCTCATACCAGGGCCTCGTCATCTCCGGCCTCGCAACCTCATCGCGGCGGCATGGGACCGGCCGTTTCTTCGGCGGGAGCGAGTCAGGCCCATCCTGGGGGGCCTTCCCTTTCTCTTCGGCTTAGAACTTGCGGATCGGTGCCATCGGCGTTAATAATGAAGGTGGATCAAGGGAGAAGAAGCAGGCGGAGCAAGAAGAGATGGACAACAGGGGCTCTCGCCCCTCCGCCTTTATTGCCCAAGGGAGGTCAACTGTCGACCTCCACGATCATAGGTAATGATGACTCTTTTTGCATGCAGCAGGGACTCATCAAATCGGGCAGTTGCCGAGGCAGCGTGGGGAAGCAGAGACGCCCACGTACAATCAGTCACCATGCGTCGCCCAAGGCCGCAGGCCATTGGGCCCGCGGTGTTCTGCACTTGCCCTTTGGCTTTCCTGCTAAGCCAAGTCCGAGCATGCCTTGGGCCCGGGGGCTACTGTCGGCGTTCTGGGGACCCTGCCTGCAGCCTTGTGTGTGGCTCAACCAGTGGCCCAGTACGGCCCGTCTTCATCAACCAACACTCAAGACCCTCGCGAGGGGCCAAGCCTCACGGGGCGGACGACACAAGGCCTCCTCAGGAGTGGCCTCACCAGGCAGGCTCGCAAGGAGGCGGAGAGATCAAGGCAAGGGGTACCTCGCAAGGTTCCCGTGACGCAAGCCATGACGATCAAGCCCAGGCGGGCGCCTGGCGGGCGCCAGCCTGCGCAGTGTCCTTGTTTCCTCTTTGGTGCAAAGGGAGCAAGCACAGGCGCGGAGTGCCGAGGCATCAGGCAAAGGTTTCCTTATCGGTGCAATGAGACCAAGACCAACAGAGCGGCAAGACGGAGGTTACCGTGGAGCCCAAGACGGCGTCATCACCAGCACATTTGGCAGTCAAAGACTACCTTTAGTCAGGATAGCTTGTACTAGCTGTCCCCTTTAAAAATGGCCATTGTTGGTTCCCTTCCCGCTCAATATTTGGGAAGAGGACCAGGGCCTCTATATATAGGGCTAGCCACCACCATAGGACGGACGGATCGATTCCTCCTCAAGCACACCACAAAGCACAAGAACACATCTCCTCACGAGGCTGTTCTTCCTCTGTACTGTTCATCATCAACCCAAGAGGCAATCCACCACCCCAAACACTGGATTAGAGTATTACACCACAACGGTGGCCCGAACCAGTATAAGCCTTGTGTCTCTTGTGTTGTTCATCGATCTAGCTTAGGGATCGTGACGAGGCTGAGGGCGTGTATCGGTATGGAGAAGATCTTCATGCGCACCCTAGTGTTTGAACCTTAAGGGTTTTGCTGGAACCCGATATCCGACAGCTCCAGCGCAGATCCTTGGAAGACTTAGAGGGACCGAGAGGCTCCTGAAGGTGCTCCTCCATCTCCGCCAGGACCGCCTGTTGCCTGGCCTCGTAGGCCGTTTGAGCGTCCCTCATGCAGCGCTGGAATGCCTCAGCCGCACCTGCCAGGCTGAAAGGCATGCGGACATAGCTGTGAGGCAGGGCCTCGCACCGGCCGACATGAGACAGCCAAATGAGCTGCTGAGACGCAGCTGTTGGGCCCAGGGATGTCGATGCAAAAGCGAAACTCCTTGCCCTCGCTAGGGCAGTGAGCTCCGCCACGTGGCAGGCGACAATCGCATTGCAGAACCCTTCCTTCCTGAATCTCCTTGAATGCCTTGCAGATGAACTCCTGAACGCCTGGTGTCTCACGCCTGCTGCCTTCTCCTGGGAAGCGTGCTCTGAAGAGCGCCTCCACATGGTGCCCGAGCGCCTCCCTCATGACATTGGCTAGATCTGAGGCCCTCCAAAGGAGAGCCCCCGAGCCCAACCTGAGAGGAGCACTGAGCGCGCCTTTCTATGCGATGGGTGAAGGTGCCGCGTCCGGAGACGGGAGGCTCAGCGCTGCGTCCTCAGGTGATTCTCCGTCACGAGACCCCTGTCCCAGCTGCAGCTTCTTCGTCTTGGGGGCGACCTCAGGAGGGAGGGCGCCGTCTTCGTCTTTCGGATTCTCAGCTGCTGTAGCCTGGAATGCGTGCTCGAGGGAGTACATCGCGTCCTTCTCTTGACAGGCGACCGTGATGACGTCGGTGCTTCCTGGCATCTTGAGGATGTTGTAGCCGTGGTGCCTGGCCGCCATGAACTTGGCCAGTGCTGGGTACCCTAGGATGGCGTTGTAGGGCAGGCGGATGTCGGTGACGTCCAAGTCGATGAGCTCAGTGTGGTAGTTGTTGCACTCGCCGAAGGTGACAGGGAGGCGAACCTGCCCGATCGGGTGTGTCGAACCATCGGTCACTCCTGAGAATAGCTTGGTGGGGTCAAGCTGGTAGGATGGCACCTGGAGCCTGTCGAATGTCCGAATAGATAGAACATTGAGTCATGGTCTGCCACCGATGAGAGTCTTGGTGACGACCACGTTGCTAATGACGGGGAAGCAGAGCATGGGGAGTGCGCCAGCGGTGGCCGCACACTTGAGCCGGTCCGAGGAGTCGAAGGTGATGGCACACTTGGACCACTTGAGAAGGCGAGTTGCTTCAGGCTTGGGGAGCGCTGCATTCACCACGCGCGCAAACTACTTGAAGACGCGGTGGGAAGCCAGGGCCTGTGAGCCGCCCAAGACGTAGGCAATGGCCCGAGGATCCTGGAAGCCCCCAGCCGCCTCGTCCTGGTGGTGATCTTCATTCCTCCATGGCGGCAGAGGCAAAGGAAGCAAAGCTGCATTGCCCTGAGGTCGATCCTCACGAGGATGCTCCCTCCGGTTGCCCTCGCGAGGCTGGTCCTGCCAGCGGTGTCGTGGTCCTAAGTCTGACAGTAATGTAGGGGGGTACTAAGGAGAGGCAAGATCCTAGCTATGGAGTAGTTGTGCACACAAGAGTTTTACGAGTTCAGGCCCTTCTCGGAGGAAGTAACAGCCCTATGTCTCGGTGCCCGGAGGCGGTCGACTGGATTATCTGTGTGAGAGTTACAGGGGTCCGAACCCTTCTGCTTGTGGAGGGGGGTGGCTTATATAGAGTGCGCCAGGACCCCAGCCAGCCCACATAGCAGAGGGTTCAATGTACATAAAGGCCAGACGTTACTGGTAACGCCTTACATAAAGTGATATCATGGCCATAAAGACTACTTAATAACGGACCGTTTGGATGTAGAGTGACCTTAGGTCTTTCTGGTGGTCGAGTGAGTCTTCATGGTCGACTGTCTTTGAGTCCGTCGAGTGGAATCCTTCCAGGTCGACTGAAAGGTAGTTTCCTCTAAATATGTCCTTGGGGAGGGTATTTTGGACAGGTCCATGACCCTGCCCTAGGTACATGGCTCCATCATTAGCCCCCGAATGGATCGAGGTTTGAGTGAGGAAGGAGTTGAGAATTCTTCCGACCCCTCTTTTTATGCTATGAGTATGTCTTGTTCTGGATCAAATGACCGTATATAGTGGTACCAACTTCTTCTTTAGTCGCCTTGATCCATTCTTGATATGGGTCGAGTGACTTTTCTATACTTGGAGATCTCTGAGCGACAGATCAGAGGAAATCTTCAGACTGACAAGTTGCCCTGCTGTTCGCGGATTTAGCGGGATCTGAATTTCGGGAAGCGCGTGGGGCGGAGGAAGCCACAGTACTCGGATGGGATAAGGCAGGGACGCCTCAATTTCCGTGCCACCTTTTTCGCCACGTATCTCGCGCGTGACTGTTGCGGGATTTGACAGGATTGCCCGGGCCTACCAGTCAACCACTCGGATGAGACTTCATATAAGGCGTCGGGTGGGGTTTTTTCAAACAGTGTGCCCTCAATCCCCTCTCCCTCCTCCTCGAGCTCGCTCGCTGCGCTTGCCTCCACCTCCGCCTCGCTGCTCCTCGCGCGCCTCGCCGGCGACGATGGTGAAGGAAAAGACGGCGGCTTTGGAGCGGGCAAAGAAGGCGACGGCGAAGGCGAAGGGAAGAGCGCCCAGTCGGGGCGGATCCTCGTCGCGGTCTGGCCTCCCGCAAGGCTGGATCCAGGGAGACTGGATCCGCTCGACCATCACGCAGAAGGATCTCGACGACCTGGCCAATGAGGGACTGATCCCCCATGGGTTAGCGAGGCTTCCGGGGAAGGAGTGGCAGCCGCAGCCTCAGGAGGGTGAGTGCGTCCTGTTAGCCACCCATGTAGATCGTGGTTTCTCTCTGCCACCGAATCTTTTCTTCCGAGGGTTTCTGAACTTTTTTGGTGCACAACTCCATCACTTCACGCCCAACTCCATTGCCTACCTCGCCGCTTTCGTGTCTTTGTGCGAAAACTTCTTGGGTTGCCGGCCGCACTGGGGCCTTTTCAAACACATTTTCACTTGTCGCTCCTAGACGGTGAAAAAGGCTAGCCCGAATGACGAGAGAACCCAAGTTATCCAGATGTGCGGGGGTCTCGGGGTTCAGATGAGGAGTAAGAGTGCCTTTCCAGCTATGACCCTTCCCGAGTCAGTTCGAGGGTGGCAGTCGACCTGGTTCTACTGCCAAGACCAGTCGACTGGCCTTCCCCCGTTCTCCATGGACCGAGTGAACAAGCCATCTTCTCTGAAGGTGCTCCCGGAGGAGAAGGCTCAAGTTAGGATGCTGATGGAGCGCGTGGTTCAGATCATTCACGACGGAGTGACGGGCATTGATCTCCTAGAGGTTTTCCTTCAACGGCGTATCCAGCCACTTCAGTATCGGGGGTATCCGATGTGGCTGTACTCTGGTCCCGAAGACACCTCTCGGGTCCACCCGGAGGAGGTTGACGACACCACTTTGGAGAGGTGGATGACCGCCATCACAGGGAACAGGGACAATCCTCGTGGAGCCAGGAGGATCCTGCCACTCGACCAGTCTTATGAGCTAGACAAGGTTTGGCCACATTCTTCTGATTGTGCCTCTTGTTTTCTTCATTCTGCTTTGTTGCAATCCGATCGATTGAATTTTGTTTATTGTCTTCCAGATCACTACCGAGATGTATTCGATGCCCAACGGGGCGCAAGAACAGACTGAAGAAGAAGAAGAAGAAGGAAGCGGAGGCGAAAGCCAGGAGGAGTGGGAGTCGGACGGCGATGAGGGTGATGAAGATGCTGGCTCCGAGGAGGAAGAGGAGGAGGTAGTCGAGCCTCCTCGCACTGAAAGACGGTCCAAGCTCGCCCACGATCCTGCGGTCGAGCGTGGCAAGGGAGTCGTGCCTGCTGGGCAATCGACCAAGCGCTCTCGAACGACTTCTCCGGCGCCGACTGAGAAAGCGTCGAAGCAACCCCGAGCGGCACCGACAAAACCGGCGAAGGCTCTACCAAAGATGAGGATGGAGATTCCGACTATTTCTGGGTAATTGGCATAACTCATGTTTTCCCTTTCGACATGGATATATTTTCGGTCGACTCGATCGCTGACTGACTGATTTCTGAAATCGCAGTGCTGCTACTTCTGAGACTTCAGCCAGGCATGAGGATCAAGAAATGGAGGATGCTGCCACTTCCCATCCTGGTATGATCTGCGCAGTTTCACTTTCGGTCGATCGGATCTTCATTTTTGACTTTGAACTTTCTCTGTAGCTCCACCTAGCATTATCATTGATCTCCCTGACGATGACGATGAGGCGCCACTGAGGCAAAGGAGGAACAAGAAGGCGTTTGCCGGCAAGACTGTTCAGGTTGCGTCAGCACCTGAACCATTGGTTCCGGAGGGGAGCAATGTTGCTCGGGCTACTGTGTCCTATGCGGAGCCATTGATGAGTGCCCCTCCTCCGTCGTCGAGTGCTGATCCACCTTCTCTCTTCTCCACATACCACGTCCCGGGCCAAGCAGGTGCTACCAAGGAAGCCATAGGCCAAGCGGGGATTATGATGGAGCAGGTGAAGGCGATCCGAGCCGCCAGCCAAGCAGCTTATGATGCGAGTTCAGCTCTTCAGAGCAATGTCCAGGTTAGTTGAACACCGACTGAAAATCTTAATGTTTGTCATGCACCCACTGGGTGTGTCGATTGGAATGTCTGGATTAGTGGGGGCATGCTGAGTGCACCCACTGGGTGTAGTCCCCGAGACTATGGTGGACTGCTGGCAGTCGATTATAGTCTTTATGTCTTGAACTTTTTTCTCTTTTACTTGCTTCGCTCGAGCTGGTCGAGTGGAATCATGGAACCAGTGGGGGCACTCTGAGTGCACCCACTGGGTGTAGTCCCCGAGACCGTGGTCGACTGATGGTAGTCAGCTATGGTCTGAAGAATTCTTTGTTTTTTTGTCTATCTGCTGACAGTTAGCTGCTTTCGGTCGACTGATCGATCCGAGCCGGTAGAACCAGTGGGGGCACTCTGAGTGCACCCGCTGGGTATAGTCCCTAAGACTACAGTTGAATATTTTGATTCGGCTGTAGTCTTAGAAATGCTACGATTTTTCTCTTAGTCACTCGGAAGTGACCTATCTTTGATGTCTGTCGACTGATCTTTCGCAGAAATCTTGCGACCTTGTTTCTCGTTATACTGAGTTGGAGAACAAGCATATCCAGCTTGAACTTGATCTAAAGCTTTTCCAGGAGAACTTCACAAAGTCGAAGGAGGAGGCAAAAGGTATGATTGGTGAGAATCTGGATGACTGTCCTTATTTTTGTCCATTCTTGAGTCTGATCTCACTGTCATTTTGCAGATAAACTAAAGGATGCTCTGAAGAAGAAGGACCTTGACCTTGCCGAGGTGCAGAAAGCGGCTTCGGACAAGACGAAACTTGCAGAAGAGAAGTTGGCTTCGGTCAGAAAACTTGAAGAGGAGAATGCCACTCTGGAAGTTGCTCTCGACGCGGCCAACAAGGAGGTCACCCAACAGAAGCATGAGAAGATAGCCCTGAGTGACAAGGCTAGCAAACTGGCGGGAAAGAAGAACGACTTGGAGGCTTATCTGGGAGGGCTCGCCAAGAAGTTATTCCTCATGCTCGAAGGTAACCCCTTATATCCGACTGGTAATCACTGACTTTGTGGGAACATTAGCTTATCCTTGGATCGTATCCACAGAACTCTGCCAAAACTTTGAAGAGGAGACTAGTCGAGTGGAGACTGGCTTGGATCCCATCAACTCTCCCGTGAAGGATGAAGCTGCTATGAATGTGCTCCGTCTCGAGTCTCGCATTGCTGATGTGGTCGACTATCTGGCGAGACTGAAGGCTGCAACATCGCGCATCGACACAGCACTCTGGCCAGAAGAAACACTTCAGAATGACCTCGAGTCTCTGATGACTTGACTGAATGAAGTTCCAAGTCGAGTGCAAGAATGGAAAAAGTCTTCTGCCAGGTGTGGTGCCGACGTTGCCCTGTCTCTAGTCCATGTTCATTGCAAGGAAGCGAGAGAAGACAAGCTGATGTCTCTCAAGGTGGCCAATACCAGGAAGCATGACTTCCGTTCTTTCATGGGGACCTTCATTGCTGCTGCTACTTGGATCGCAGACAGAATCGACCTGGACGAGTTTTTTGCGCCTTCTAGCCCTCCGCAGGAGGGGTAAAAAACTTCTATGCTTGATGCTTTAAATTTGCCTCAGAATGCCGAGTGATTTTTGTAACCGATAAACCTTAACAGGCTTGATGCCTGAGCACTTCTGGATCCGTAGGACGTTATCCGAACTTGGTTTCGCCATTGAATATGTTTGTATCTGCTTTCGAGTGAACACTGTCCTCACTCGATATATATTTTAGTACTTGTGATGCACTTTTGCAGGTAAGGACGAAGCACAGATCGCAATCGGCTTCGTACCTCATCACGCTTAGGTGAGCACTGGGCCGAAGCTAAGCCTCCGAGTGGGAGGTTTGCTTTCCACTCGGTAGGATATCAGAAACTTAGGCGAGCACTCGGCTGCAGCTAAGCCCCCGAGTGGGAGGTTTGCTGTCCACTCGGTAGGATTTTCAAAAACTTAGGCGAGCACTGGGCTGTAGCTAAGCCCCCGAGTGGGAGGTTTGCTCTCCATTCGGTAGGATTTTCAAAAACTTAGGCGAGCACTGGGCTGCAGCTAAGCCCCCGAGTGGGAGTTTTGCTCTCCACTCGGTAGGATTTTCAAAAACTTAGGCGAGCACTGGGCTGCAGCTAAGCCCCCAAGTGGGAGGTTTGCTCTCCACTCGGTAGGATTTTCAAAAACTTAGGCGAGCACTGGGCTGCAGCTAAGCCCCCTAGTGGGAGGTTTGCTCTCCACTCGGTAGGATTTTCAAAAACTTAGACGAGCACTGGGCTGCAGCTAAGCCCCCGAGTGGGAGGTTTGCTCTCCACTCGGTAGATTTTCGTGGAGTAGCTCTAGAGGAGAAGGTAGCAGTCAACCTGCGCTTCGTCCTCCTTGCGGAGCGCATGTTGTATTTGTGGCGTAGCTCTGAAGGAGAAGGTAGCAGTCGACCTGCGCTTCGTCCTCCTTGCGGAGCGCATGTTGTATTTGTGGCGTAGCTCGGAAGGAGAAGGTAGCAGTCGACCTGTGCTTCGTCCTCCTTGCGGAGCGCACGTTGTATTTGTGGCGTAGCTCGAAAGGAGAAGGTAGCAGTCGACCTGCGCTTCGTCCTCCTTGCGGAGCGCATGTTATATTTGTACTTAGGCGAACACTAGGTTGCAGCTAAGCCCCCGAGTGGGAGGCTGGCGCACCACTCGGCGGGATTTTGTTTAAACTTAGGCGAGTACTTTGACTGCAGCTAAGCCTCTGAGTGGAAGACTGGCTTACCACTCGGTAGGATTTTGTTTAAACTTAGGCGAGTACTTTGACTGCAGCTAAGCCTCCGAGTGGAAGGTTGGCTTACCACTCGGTAGGATTTTGTTTAAACTTAGGCGAAACGGATTCACGGCTAAGCCTCCGAGTGGAAGGCTGGCTAACCACTCGGTAGGAATTTGTTGAAACTTAGGCGAAATAGATTCGCAGCGAAGCCTCCGAGTGGAAGGCTGGCTTACCACTCGGTAGGATTTTGTTGAAACTTAGGCGAAACGGATTCGCAGCTAAAGCTCCGAGTGGAAGGCTGGCTTACCACTCGGTAGGGTTTTTTTTATAAACTTAGGAAAAATGGATTCGCAGCTAAGCCACCCACAGGGGGACTGATTTATGTGAACAAAAGTAATAACAATCACTGGGAAAATTATGAAACTCGTGTCTTTGATAAATAAACTACATAAGTACTTTTATTACAACTCATCCGAGTGAATACTTAAGTATAAAAGGGGCGGAGCAGATCCGCATTCCAAGCTCGTGGCTCGTCAATCTGGCGATAGACGTTGTAAAGACGGTATGCTCCGTTGTGGAGAACTTTGGTAACAATGAAGGGGCCTTCCCAAGTAGGGGCGAGTTTGTGTGGCTTCTGTTGGTCCACTCGGAGTACCAAGTCTCCCTCTTAGAACGTTCGGCTCTTCACATTTCTGGCATAGAATCGACGCAAGTCTTGCTGATAGATGGTCGATCGGATCATGGGCATCTCTCTTTCTTCTTCTAGAAGGTCGACTACATCCTGTCGGGCTTGTTCTGCTTTGGCTTCAGAGTAGAGCTCGACTCACGGCGCATTGTGAAGCAGGTCACTCGGCAGAACCGCTTCAGCTCCATAGACCAGAAAGAACGGAGTCCTCCCTGTCGACCGATTTGGAGTAGTCCTCAATCCCCAAAGAAATGATGGAAGTTCGTCGACCCACGCGCCTGCTGCGTGCTTGAGGTCGCGCATCAACCGGGGTTTCAGTCCTTTGAGAATTAGGCCGTTTGCTCTTTCTGCTTGTCCATTCGACTGGGGGTGGGCGACTGAAGCGTAGTCGACTCGTGTGCCTTGGGAAGCACAGAAAGCTTTGAATTGATCGGAGTCGAAGTTTGACCCATTAATGCTATGCGGAACTCCATATCTGAATATTAATTCTCTGATGAAGCTGATGGCAGTGCCAGCATCAAGATTTTTAATGGGCTTGGCCTCGATCCACTTGGTGAACTTGTCGACTGCCACCAGTACATGGGTGAAGCCGCTCCTGCCAGTTCTCAGTGGTCCAACCATATCTAAACCCCAAACAGCGAAAGGCCAGACGATCGGGATGGTCTTCAAGGCTGAGGAGGGTTTGTGTGACATGTTGGAGTAGAACTGACATCCTTCACACTTGTCGACTATCTCTTTCGCCATTTCATTTTCTCTGGGCCAGTAAAAACCCGCTAGGTATGCTTTAGCCACAATGGTCCGAGAGGACACATGATGGCCACAAGTCCCTGAGTGGATGTTGTTGAGAATCATTCGACCCTCTTCCGGTGTTATGCATTTCTGGCTGACTCCAGCCGTACTTTCTCTGTACAACTGTCCCCTCATGACAGTAAAGGCTTTGGATCGACGGACGACCTCTCGAGCCTCTTCTTCATTCTCTGGGAGCTCTTTACTTAGAATATACGCGATATAGGGCACTGTCCAGTCGGGAGTGATAACCAGAACTTCCATGATTAAGTCGACCACAGTTGGGACCTCGACTTTAGTCGGATCTGTGGCGCTTTTTGGCTGCGGGGCTTCTTCAGTGAAAGGATCTTCTTGAACTGACGGCGTGTGAACATGCTCCAAAAACACGCCACTTGGGATGGCTTCTCTTTTGGAACCTATCTTCGCCAAGTCATCGGTTGCTTGATTTTTTAGTCGGGGGACGTGATGGAGCTCTAATCCCTCAAATTTCTTCTCCAGCTTTCTGACTGCATTGCAGTAACCAGTCATGGCTGGGCTTCTGACGTCCCACTCCTTCATCACTTGGTTAACCACTAAATCCGAGTCACCGTAGACCATGAGGCGACGGAAGCCGAGTGAAATGGCCATACGCAACCCATACAAGAGTGCTTCGTATTCTGCTTCATTGTTGGAGGAATCAAAGTGAATCTGGAGTACATATCTGAGCTTATCTCCTCGGGGGGGGGGGACCAACACTACCCCGGCACCGGAACCATTCAGCATTTTAGATCCATCGAAGAACATAGTCCAGTGCTCCGAGTGAACTTGACTCGGTAACTGCTGTTCAGTCCACTCGGCGAGGAAATCTGCTATTGCTTGGGACTTGATAGCTTTCTTTGCCTCAAATCTGATATCCAGGGGAAGAAGTTCAGTCGCCCATTTTGCCACTCGGCCAGTTGCATCTCTGTTGTGCAGAATCTCTGATAAGGGGGCGTCGCTGACGACTGTGATGGTATGGTCAGAGAAGTAGTGAGCAAATTTCTCCGTGGTCATATAGATCCCATATACAAGCTTCTGATAATGAGGGTATCTTTGCTTTGATGGGGTTAGGACTTCAAAAATGTAATATACTGGGCGCTGAACTTTGAAGGCTTTCCCTTCTTCTTCCCGCTCGATCGTAAGTACAGTAATGACGACTTGTCCTATGGCTGCAATGTAAAGCAGCAAAGTCTCTTTGCTGATCGGGGCAGCAAGCACCGGCTGGGTGGAAAGCAGGGTTTTTAACTCTGCAAACGCTGCTTCAGCTTCAGGAGTCCACTCGAACTTGTCCGACTTCTTCATCAGTCGGTAAAGAGGCAATGCCTTCTCACCGAGACGAGAGATGAATCGACTTAAAGCAGCCAAGCAACCAGTAAGCTTCTGAACATCGTGCACACGCACAGGTCGTTTCATTCGGAGTATAGTGCCCACTTTCTCTGGGTTTGCATCGATTCCTCATTCGGAAACGAGAAAACCGAGTAACTTTCCACCAGGAACTCCGAATGTGCACTTGGATGGGTTAAGCTTGATATCATACCTCCTGAGGTTGGCAAATGTTTCAGCAAGGTCAGTCAGCAGGTTGGAACCTTTCCGTGACTTGACCACAATGTCATCCATGTACGCTTCCACATTCCGACTGAATTGAGTGAGCAAACACTTCTGAATCATCCTCATGAATGTGGCTCCGGCATTCTTGAGGCCGAATGGCATGGTGACATAACACAAGCACCCGAATGGGGTGATGAAAGCTGTTTTGATCTCATCGGGCCCAAACAGACGGATCTGATGGTACCCGGAATAAGCGTCTAAGAAAGACAGTCGCTCACATCCCGCAGTCGAGTCGACTATTTGGTCGATGCGGGGAAGAGGAAAATGATCTTTCGGGCAGGCCCGATTGATATGTTTAAAATCAATGCACATGCGAAGTGAATTGTCCTTTTTGGGGACCATGACGACATTGGCGAGCCACTCAGAGTGGTAAATCTCTCGGATAAACTCTGCTGCTAAGAGCCGAGCCACTTCTTCGCCAATAGCCTTCCTTTTCTGGACGGCGGACCATCGCAGATGTTCCTTGACAGGTTTTGCCTTTGAATCGACTCGCAGACGATGCTCAGCCAGCCCCCTGGGTACACCCGGCATGTCAGAAGGTTTCCATGCAAAGATGTCCCAGTTCTCACGGAGGAACTGGATGAGCACTTCTTCCTATTTGGGGTCGAGTGTTGTGGAGATATGAGTCGGAGTAGCGTTGGGGTCGGTCGGGTGGATGTGAACTGGTTTTGTCTCACCGGACGACTGAAACGCTGATTCCGTAGCAGGCTTTTTGGCTCGCAACAAATCACTCGGGTCTACATTCCTCTGGTGTTTCTGCCACTCTTCTGCCACCATCTGAGCATCGGCGATCTTTGAGCCTTTCTAGAAGCACTCTTCTGCCTTCTTGCGATTACCAGTAACAGTGATCACGCCTTTAGGGCCAGGCATCTTTAATTTGAGGTACACGTAACATGGTCGAGCCATAAAACGTGCATAAGCTGGCCTGCCCAAAATAGCGTGGTAGGCACTCTCGAAATCTACAACCTCAAATGTCAGCTTCTCTTTGCGGAAGTTCTTGGAATCACCAAAAACCACATCAAGAGCAATCTGGACGAGTGACGCGACCTTCTTTCCAGGAATGACTCCATAGAAACTCATGTTGCTTGTGCTGAGTCTGGACATCGGAATGCCCATCCCTTTAAGCGTCTCAGCGTACAGTATATTCAAACTACTGCCGCCATCCATCAACACTTTAGTCAGTCGAGTGCCTTCAACGACTGGGTCGACCACCAGAGCTTGCCTCCCAGGGGTGGCTATGTGCGACAGGTGATCAGACTGGTCGAATGTGATGGCAGTTTGAGACCACTTCAGATAATTGGGCGTTGCCGAAGCAGCCATATTCACCTCTCAGTTTATAATTTTCAGTCGGTTTTTGCTCTCAATGTCAGCAAAAATCATCAGGGTGGAATTGACCTGCGGATATTCTTCATCACTGTCCTCCTTGTCCTCGACTTTGTCCGACTCTTTTTCCTTATCTTTGTGTTGCTTCCCTTGGAACTGCTATATCAGGAGTCGACACTGCCAAGTGGTATGCTTCGGGTAAATGAAGTTACCCTCTTCATCTTTCTTCGTGTGGATGTGACACGGTAAATCCATCACGTCGTTTCCTTCCTTATCCTTTACTTTTTTGGGGTTCCAAGGCCCCTTGGGCTTTCCTTTGAACTTTCCTTGAGTCATGGCCAGGGCTTCTCCAGGAGCAGCTGGCTCGGCTTTCCGCTTTTGCTTCCGACTGGAGTTCCCTCCTCCGGTTTCCTGGGCGACTGACTTATGCTTGCTGCTCCAGAGCCGATCCTCTTCCTCACCATTGGCATATTTGGTGGCTATTTCCATCATTCGACTCAGAGACATGTCTCCGGTTCGACCAAATTTCAGGTTTAGCTCTCTGTACTTTACGCCTTCCTTGAAGGCACAGACTGCCTGGTGATCAGATACATTCTCTACGGTGTGATGCAATGTGATCCATCTCTGGATGTAGTCTCTCAAAGTTTCATTCGACTTCTGCACACAAGATTGCAGCTCTGTCAGTCCTGCAGGTCGCTTGCATGTTCCTTCGAACGTTCTGACAAACACTCGAGAAAGGTCTTCCCACGTGTAAATGCTGCTGGGCGTCAACTGATTCAGCCACGCTCTGGCTGACCCTTCCAACATAAGAGGCAGATGCTTCATGGCCACCTCGTCATTTCCGCCGCCGATCTCAACAGCCACTCGGTAGTCCTCAAGCCAAGTATCGGGCTTAGACTCACCGTTGAACTTGCTGACTCCAGTCGCCAACCTGAAGTTGGGAGGAATCACTGCGGCTCGGATGGCTCCGCTGAAGCACTCTGGTCCGGAGACATGCACTCGGCTGTTGATGGGTACATCTCTGTCATTGCCCTCTCTGTGAGCTCTATTCCGGTTGACCAGACCTTGAACGATGATGGATCTCGCATCAAAGCCTGGTTCTCTGGGGTCGACCGGGATCCTTCGTCCACCACTGTGATGGCGTCTATCATCCTGCTGTTGAGGCACATAAGATCCATCCCTTGGGGGAGGAGTGGGCACTCGACGTCGATCGTTGCGATCGAATCGGTGATCATACTGCTCATAGTTCCTGTATTGATCATGCCGGTCACCATGCCCTTCACGCCTCGGGGGCAATCTGGGGCTATGAGCCGACTGGACCGTATTCGCTGCCACGGATCTGCTATGAATCTTGTTCCGCGACTGCGATACAGCTGAATTCTGATCTCCTGCTGCCCGGAGCAAATCTCTGATCTGCATCAAGCCTCTGCCATCCTCTGACTGGGAAGGCTGAATCGATTCTGCAATACGGGCTGCAGCTGCTAAATTCTAAATCGGAGTTCGATATACCTGAGTCGGAGGTGGAAAGAGCTGGCGTCGACTGGAGTCTGGAATCCGTTGCCACGCGCGCTCATCGAGTGCCCGCTGAAGGTTCTCTAGTCGAGTGCACTCGGCCAGGTTGGCCAAGCGCGCGTCCTCCAAGGCACGAGCCTAAGGGGTTTCTCCAACGATCGGAGTGTGAAGCGCATCCATGTTCCAGCGGCGAAGCTCTTCTCTCTACTGCGAATTGAGTGGCTCGGGGAGGTATTCCTCATGGACGTGCGACGGATCGCCTCCGCCGTTGCCTCCCTCAGCACCGGGAAAGCCGGGGGGAACATGCGGTCCATTGACCATCAGGATCTCCACCGCTGGATCACTGCTGTCGCACTCGGATGCAGTCTCTGCGGAGCCAGTCGATAGGTCGAACAGGCTGTAGAGAGATTCATCGGGCTCGATTGCCGCGACTTGGGCGGTGGTCGACTGGCGAGCCACCGCGTGCCTCACCCACCGCTGAAGCCTCGACCGACCGGAGCGCTTACACCGGTGGGAAGCTGGGAGGGAGGATGACACAAAAACTGGTCGATACTGGGTCGACGGTTGCCGCAGAAGGACATCGCGGGCGCACGCTCGAAAGTGCATAGCTCCGCAGACTGGGAGCGCGTCAACGTCGAGCGGAGCCTCCTGCAGCCAGGCAGAGTCATCGGCGACGAACGTGAGCACACCGAGACGGATCTCGCGGCCCTCAACCAAAACTCCACCTGAAACCATGATGATGGGAATCGGAAAAATTGCAACTTCTGCAATAAGTCGCTAAGACACCTGCCCCACAGTGGGTGCCAACTGTCGTGGTTCTAAGTCTGACAGTAATGTAGGGGGGTACTAAGGAGAGGCAAGATCCTAGCTATGGAGTAGTTGTGCACACAAGAGTTTTACGAGTTTAGGCCCTTCTCGGAGGAAGTAACAGCCCTATGTCTCGGTGCCCGGAGGCGGTCGACTGGATTATCTGTGTGAGAGTTACAGGGGTCCGAACCCTTCTGCCTGTGGAGGGGGGTGGCTTATATAGAGTGCGCCAGGACCCCAGCCAGCCCACGTAGCAGAGGGTTCAATGTATATAAAGGCCAGACGTTACTGGTAACGCCTTACATAAAGTGATATCATGGCCATAAAGACTACTTAATAACGGACCGTTTGGATGTAGAGTGACCTTAGGTCTTTCTGGTGGTCGAGTGAGTCTTCATGGTCGACTGTCTTCGAGTCCGTCGAGTGGAATCCTTCCAGGTCGACTGAAAGGTAGTTTCTTCTAAAGATGTCCTTGGGGAGGGTATTTTGGACAGGTCCATGACCCTACCCTAGGTACATGGCTTCATCAAGCAGTCCTCACAAGGCTGGTTGCACCACTCCAGACAATGGTCGCGTCCATTCCAGCGTCCTCCACCTCGGCCACCTCTACGGTCGTAGCCTCGATCGTTGCACTCGGGGCGTCGACCGAGGCGCCCGTCACGGAGAGCCCTGAGCTCCGGGCAGTCGCTGGTGTTGTGGCTGTAGACATTGTGGAAGGCGCAGAACGGCCGCTGCTACGTCTTGAAATTGCGTTGGTTTTCCTTGAAGAGCAAATGGTGATGCAGCAATAGTAACGTAAGTATTTCCCTTAGTTTTTGAGAACCAAGGTATCAATCCAGTAGGAGGCTCCTCAAAAGTCCCACGCACCTACACAAACAAACAAAGAACTCGCAACCAACGCAATAAAGGGGTTGTCAATCCCTTCGCGGCCACTTGCAAAGTGAGATCTAATAGAGATAGTATTATAAGATAAATATATTTTTGGTATTTTATAATATAGATGCAAAAAGTAAAGATGCAATAAAAGTAAATTGGAAGCAAATATGATAAGAGATAGACCCGGGGGCCATAGGTTTCAATAGAGGCTTCTCTCAAGATAGCATAAGTATTACGGTGGGTGAACAAATTACTGTCGAGCAATTGATAGAAAAGCGAATAATTATGAGATTATCTAGGCATGATCATGTATATAGGCATAACGTCCGTGACAAGTAGACCGACTCCTGCCTGCATCTACTACTATTACTCCACACATCGACCGACTCATGCTTGCATCTAGAGTATTAAGTTCATAAGAACATAGTAACGCCTTAAGCAAGATGACATGATGTAGAGGGATAAATTCATGCAATATGATATAAACCCCATCTTTTTATCCTCGATGGCAACAATACAATACGTGCCTTGCAACCCCTGTCACTAGGTAAGGACACTGCAAGATTGAACCCAAAGCTAAGCACTTCTCCCATGGCAAGAAAGATCAATCTAGTAGGCCAAACCAAACTGATAATTCAAAGAGACTTGCAAAGATAACTCAATCATACATAAAAGAATTCAGAGGAGATTCAAATATTTCTCATAGATAAACTTGATCATAAACCCACAATTCATCGGATCTCGACAAACACACCACAAAAAGAGTTTACATCGAATAGATCTCCACAAGAGAGGGGGACAACATTGTATTGAGATCCAAAAAGAGAGAAGAAGCCATCTAGCTAATAACTATGGACCCGAAGGTCTATGGTAAACTAGTCACAACTCATCGGAAGGGCTATGGTGTTGATGTAGAAGCCCTCCATGGTCGATCCCCCTCCGGTGGAGCGCGGGCGAAGGCTCCAAGATGGGATCTTGCGGATACACAAGGTTACGATGGTGGAAATTGTGTTTCGTTGGCTCCCTGGATATTTTCGGGGTACATAGGCTTATATAGGAGGAAGAAGTAAGTCAGTGGCCGCCCGAGGGGCCCACGAGACAGGGGGCGCGCCCTGTAGAGGTGGGCGTGCCCTACCCTCTCGTGGCCGCCTTGGCTGCTTCTTGACTTGCACTCCAAGTCCTCTGGATCACGTTCGTTCCAAAAATCACGCTCCCGAAGGTTTCATTCCGTTTGGACTCCGTTTGATATTCCTTTTCTTCGAAATACTGAAATAGGCAAAAAACCAGCAATACGGGCTGGGCCTCCGGTTAGTAGGTTAGTCCCAAAAATGATATAAATGTGTAAAATAAAGCCCATGAATATCCAAAAGGGGTAATATAATAGCATGAAACAATCAAAAATTATAGATACATTGGAGACGTATCAAGCATCCCCAAGCTTAATTCCTGCTCGTCCTCGAGTAGGTAAATGATAAAAACAGAATTTTTGATGTGGAATGCTACCTAGCATAATTCTCAATGTAATTTTCTTTATTGGGGTATGAATGTTCAGATTCAAATGATTCAAAATAAAAGTTCATATTTTCATAAAAATAGTGATACTTCAAGCATACTAATCAAAGTAATCATGTCTTCTCAAAATAACATGGCCAAAGAAAGTTATCCCTACAAAATCATATAGTCTGGTTGTTGCTCTATCTTCATCACACAAAGTATTTAATCATGCACAACCCCGATGACAAGCCAAGCAATTGTTTCATACTTTAATAATCTCAAACTTTTTCAACTTTCACGCAATACATGAGCGTGAGCCATGGACATAGCACTATATGTGGAGTAGAATGGTGGTTATGGAGAAGACAAAAAAGGAGAAGATAGTCTCACATCAACTAGGTGTATCAACGGTCTATGGAGATGCCCATTAATAGATATCAATGTGAGTGAGTAGGGATTGCCATGCAACAGATGCACTAGAGCTATAAATATATGAAAGCTCAACAAAAAAACTAAGTGGGTGTGCATCCAACTCGCTTGCTCACGAAGACCTAGGGCATTTTGAGGAAGCCCATCATTGGAATATACAAGCCAAGTTATATAATGAAAAATTCCCACTAGTATATGAAAGTGACAACATATGAGACTCTCTATCATGAAGATCATGGTGCTAATTTGAAGCACAAATGTGGACAAAGAGATAGTAGCATTGTCCCTTCGATCTTTTTCTTTTCTCCTTTTCTTTCTTTTTTTCTTTTCTTTTTTTTCTTTGGCCTTTCTTTTTTTTGGCCTTTCTCTTTTTTTTGTAAAGTCCGAAGTCTCATCCCGACTTATGGGGGAATCATAGTCTCCATCATCCTTTCCTCACTAGGACAATGCTCTAATAATGAAGATCATCACACTTTTATGGATTTACAACTCAAGAATTACAACTCAAAGCTAGAACAAGATATGACTCTATATGAAAGCCTCCGGCATTGTACCGGGATATGCAATGAATCAAGAGCGACATGTATAAAAATTATGAAGGTGGACTTTCCACAAATACGATGTCAACTACATGATCATGCAAAGAGCAATATGACAAAAGTAATGCGTGTCATATGAATGGAAGGGTGGAAAGTTGCATGGCAATATATCTCGGAATGGCTATGGAAATGCCATAATAGGTAGGTATGGTGGGTGTTTTGAGGAAGGTATATGGTGGGTGTATGGTATCGGCGAAAGTTGCGCGGCACAAGAGAAGCTAGCAATGGTGGAAAGGTGAGGGTGCATATAATCCATGGACTCGACATTAGTCAAAAGAACTCATATACTTATTGCAAAAATCTAGAAGTCATCAAAAACAAAGTACTACGCGCATGCTCCTAGGGGGATAGATTGGTAGGAAAAGACCATCGCTCGTCCCCGACCGCCACTCATAAGGAAGACAATCAATAAATAAAATTGTGCTCCAACTTCATCACAAAGCGGTTCACCATACGTGCATGCTACGGGAATCACAAACCTCAACACAAGTATTTTTCATAATCACCTCAACTAGCATGACTTTAATATCACTACCTCCATATCTCAAAACAATTATCAAGCATCAAATTAATCATAGCATCCAATTCACTTTCTATGATAGTTTTTATTATACCCAACTTGGATGCTCATCATTCTAGGACCAACTTTGTAGAAAATACCATGCTGTTCTAAAATACTCAAAATAATATAAGTGAAGCATGAGAGACTAGCAATTTCTTCAAAATTAACCCACCGTCGTGCTCTAAAAGATATAAGTGAAGCACATAGAGTATTCTAGCAAATTTTAATCAAGAAGGCTTCTCCCAAAAGGTGTGTACAGCAAGGATGATTGTGGTAAACTAAAAATCAAAGACTAATATAATACACGACACTCCAAGCAAAACACATATCATGTGACGAATAAAAATATAGCTCCAAGTAAAGTTACCAATGAATGAAGACGAAAGAGGGGATGCCTTCCCGGGGCATCCCCAAGCTTAGGATTTTGGCTATCCTTGGATATCTTGGGGTGCCATGGGCATCCCCAAGCTTAGGCTCTTGCCACTCCTTATTCCATAGTCCATAAAGCTTTACCCAAAACTTGAAAACTTCACAACACAAAACTCAACAGGAAATCTTATAAGCTCCGTTAGTGAAAGGAAACAAAACCACCACAAAAGGTACTGTAATGAACTCATTATTTATTTATTTTGGTGTTAAACCTACTTTATTCCAACTTCTCTATGGTTTATAAACTATTTTACTAGCCATAGATGCATCAAAATAAGCAAACAACACACGAAAAACAGAATCTGTCAAAAATAGAACAGTCTGTAGCAATCTGTAAGTAACGCAAATTTCTGGAACTCTAAAAATCCTACAAAAATAGGAAGTCCTGGACAATTTGTCTATTGATCAGCAGCAAAAATAATCAACGCAAAAGCACGTTTCTGTGATTTAACAAAATTAAATTCGTGCGTGCAAAGTTTCTGTTTTTCAGCAGAATCAAATCAACTATCATCATAGGTTATCCTATAGGTTCTACTTGGCACAAACACAAATTAAAAGATAAAAACACATCTAAACAGAAGGTATATGCAAAATTTATTACTAAATAGGAACAAAAACAAAAAAATACAAAGAAAATTGGGTTGCCTCCCAACTAGCGCTATCGTTTAACGCCCCTAGCTAGGCATAAAAGCGAAGATAGATCTAAGTACTTCCATCTTTGGCACTCAATTCCTCAATAGAGCACTTATAATTTTTAGGGTTTCTCCCTTTTTAGCAATGATTAAACCTTTAGGCAAAAATTCAAGAAATTCGTTTGTAGCAAAAGGTTCCTTAACAATAGAGAGACAATTGGGATGAACACTTATGGATTTGAGATCCGCGTCTCCTTTACTAGAAGATTCCCCCTTATTTTTAGGAACATAAATAAACTTGGTAGTTTTGGTAGGGGGTTTTGGAGTGTTTTTCATGGAAGAAAATGCAGAACCTAAGTTGGTAATGATATCCTCAAGTTTACCGATTCTTTCAGAATCTAGGTCTATTTTTTCGTTAACTATAGGTTCTTTCTCTTTAAGATTTTTCAAAGTAACTACAACCCTAGATCCATATTGGGTAATGTGATTATGGATCTTTTTATCCAAATTTTCAATCAACTCAACAGTGGCCATTTTATTTTCAATAATATCAAGCTGTTGCATCACATGTTCTAAAGTTAAAATCGTTCCATTAACCAAAAGAGGTGGTGGGCCAAACAAATCTAACATAGCATTATAAGCATCAAACGTATGGATACTCAAGAAATCCCCTCCGGCAACAGTATCAAGAACACATCTATTCCAAGGAGTAATGCCTACATAAAAATTGCGAAGAAGAACGGAAGTAGAAAGCTTCCTAGTAGATTTATTTTGAGCATTGCAAATTCTATGCCAAGCATCTTTTAAATTTTCTCCCTCCCTTTGCTTAAAATTAAGAATTTCATGTTCGGGAGTGATAACAAGGATAGTAGGACTAGCCATAACGACAAGGTAACCGATCTAACACGCAAGCAAACAGAAAAAGCCAAGCGAAAGATAGAGGAGGAGATTGGGAAAGAGAGGGCGAATAAAACGGCAAGGGTGAAGTGGGGGAGAGGAAAACGAGAGGCAGATGGCAAATAATGTAAATGCGAGGGAGATGAGTTTGTGATGGGTACTTGGTATGTCTTGACTTGAGCGAAGACCTCCCCGGCAACGGCGCCAGAAATCCTTCTTGCTACGTCTTGAGCTTGCGTTGGTTTTCCTTGAAGAGGAAAGGGTGATGCAGCAATAGTAGCGTAAGTATTTCCCTTAGTTTTTGAGAACCAAGGTATCAATCCAGTAGGAGGCTCCTCAAAAGTCCGATGCACCTACACAAACAAACAAAGAACTCGCAACCAACGCAATAAAAGGGTTGTCAATCCGTTCACGGCCACTTGCGAAAGTGAGATCTCATAGAGATAGTATTATAAGATAAATATATTTTTGGTATTTTATAATATAGATGCAAAAAGTAAAGATGCAAATAAAAGTAAATTGGAAGCAAATATGAGAAGAGATAGACCCGGGGGCCATAGGTTTGACTAGAGGCTTCTCTCAAGATAGCATAAGTATTACGGTGGGTGAACAAATTACTGTCGAGCAATTGATAGAAAAGCGAATAATTATGAGATTATCTAGGCATGATCATGTATATAGGCATCACGTCCGTGACAAGTAGGCCGACTCCTGCCTGCATCTACTACTATTACTCCACACATCGAACGACTCCTGCCTGCATCTAGAGTATTAAGTTCATAAGAATAGAGTAACGCCTTAAGCAAGATGACATGATGTAGAGGGATAAATTCATGCAATACGATATAAACCCCATCTTTTTATCCTCAATGGCAACAATACAATACGTGCCTTGCAACCCTCTGTCACTGGGTAAGGACACCGCAAGATTGAACCCAAAGCTAAGCACTTCTCCCATGGCAAGGAAGATCAATCTAGTAGGCCAAACCAAACTGATAATTCGAAGAGACTTGCAAAGATAACTCAATCATACATAAAAGAATTCAGAGGAGATTCAAATATTTCTCATAGATAAACTTGATCATAAACCCACAATTCATCGAATCTCGACAAACACACCGCAAAAAGAGTTTACATCAAATAGATCTCCATAAGAGAGGGGGAGAACATTGTATTGAGAACCAAAAAGAGAGAAGAAGCCATCTAGCTAATAACTATGGACTCGAAGGTCTGTGGTAAACTACTCACAACTCATCGGAAGGGCTATGGTGTTGATGTAGAAGCCCTCCGTGGTCGATTCCCCCTCTGGCGGAGCGCCGGCGAAGGCTCCAAGATGGGATCTCGCGGATACACAAGGTTACGGTGGTGGAAATTGTGTTTCGTTGGCTCCCTGGATGTTTTCGGGGTACGTAGGCTTATATAGGAGGAAGAAGTACGTCGGTAGCCGCCCGAGGGGCCCACGACGGGGGGGGCACACCCTGTAGGGGTGGGCGTGCCCTACCCTCTCGTGGCCGCCTCGGCTGCTTCTTGAGTTGCACTCCAAGTCCTCTGGATCACGTTCGTTCCAAAAATCATGCTCCCGAAGGTTTCATTCCGTTTGGACTTCGTTTGATAATCCTTTTCTTTGAAATACTGAAATAGGCAAAAAAATAGCAATACGGGCTGGGCCTCCGGTTAGTAGGTTAGTCCCAAAAATGATATAAATGTGTAAAATAAAGCCCATAAACATCCCAAAGGGGTAATATAATAGCATGAAACAAACAAAAATTATAGATACGCTGGAGACGTATCAGCCGCTTATCCTTGCATGACTCTGGGTGGTCGCAATCATGCTTTGTCTCTGGTTCGGCTGCAAGCATGGCTGACCCCTTGCGCTTGACTTCCTTGGTCTTGGTCTTCTTGTCTTCTAGATCAGCATCGGGGAGCTCAAGAAGGGAGAGGCGTCCTTCCTCAGCCCTTGCACACTTGTTCGCCATGTTGAACATCTCCAGAGCGGTGCAGAGATCCTCGTGGATGGCGAGCTCCTCCTTCATCTTGATATCACGGACGCCATCGATGAACACGGAGATGATGGCCTCGTCCGACACCTTGGGAATCTTGAGGCAGACGTTGTCGAAGCACTAGATATACTTCTGTAGGGTCTCTCCAGGTTGCTGCTTGATGCGGCGCAGGTCACCCGCGACCGGCGAACGGTCGCGAGTGCCCTGGAAGTTGGTGATGAAGCGGCTGCACATCTCCTCCTAGGAAGAAACCGACCCCTCGGTCAGATTTAGGAGCCAAGAACGCACGCCATCCTTGAGGGCCATCGGGAAACAGTTTGCCATGATCTTCTCATCGCTGTTGGCCGCTTTGATGCTCAGCTCATAGAGCTGCAGGAATTCGGCGGGGTCGGTGGTGCTGTCGTAGCATGGAGGCAGGTCGGGCTTGAACTTGCTTGGCCAGACGACGTTGCGGAGCTCGGGAGTGAACGCGCGGCATCCTGCCATGGCCACCGGAGGTCGTCGAGGGGGTGGAACATGATCCGGGTGGACGCACACCACCACCTCCTGTGGCGGCACGCGGGCCTGGTGCTGGGGTGCTTCAAGCACGCGTGCTTATCCTTGGGGACGCTGCACCACCTGGCAGCTCACATCATCCCGAGCCAGCGCCGGGTGCTGCGGGTCGCGCCGTGGAGCCATACACCTTGGCTCGATGATGGCGCCCCAGGCCAGAGGTGGTGGAGGAGCCCCGTGCGCCACATCATGCACTGCAGGTGGTTGCTGAGGCAGCAAGAGAGCCAGCCCATCGGAGCCCCTGCGTGCGACGCTGATGAGCTCGGTGATCCGCTCGAGCCATTCCTCGTAGAGATCACCCACCGGGCGGTAGCAAAGAGGCTCCCGCGCCGTGAGCAGAGCGGCTTGCGCGTCCACCTGGCCGCAACGTGTGTGCGATGACAAAGCTGTTGGGGTCAGTGACGGAGTAGCGGTGCGGCCGTCATGGCGCACCGACGGGTGCAGCAATGAAGCTTGCTGCTCGTGGCCGGCAGGGCCCGTGGCGGTGTTGGCCACCGGAGAAGGGGCGCGACGGGCACCGCCGTCATCCGCCGGAGCGGTCTGAGCGATGCGGGCGGAGAATGCAGCCCGACGCTCGGCGCGAGCCCGGCGCGCGTCGGCCATGGAGGTGTCGGAGTGGTGGTGGATCGATTGACGGAAGAGGATCCGACGCACCCCTATCTGGCGTGCCAAATGTTGGATTTAGGGATCCGCAAACCCTTGAGGGGTTCAAACTCTGGGGTGTGTGCAGAGATCTCAACCTACCCAGCCTGCCTACTTGCGATCCTCCTAAGCCTAGCGCGTCGAGCTCAAAGAAACACAAAGACATAGCGATTTATACTGGTTCGGGCCACCGTTGTGCTGTAATACCCTAATCCAGTGTGGTGTGGTGGATTGCCTCGGAGGGCTGAGGATGAACTAGTACAAGGGATGAACAAGCCTCAGGAGGTGAGGTGTTCTTGGGCTGGTGTGGTTTATGCTAGCTCTACTTGTTCTTATCCCCTCCCTTGTTCTCCTCTCTCCCCCGTTCTATGGTGGTGGCTAGTCCTATTTATAGTGGCCTTGGTCCTCTTCCCAAATATGAGCGGGAAGGGATCCCACAACAGTTGGATTTGAAAGGGGACAAGTAGTACAGTCTATCCTAACAAAAGTAGTCTTCGCCTGCGAAAAGCCTCTGGTCGTGACGCTGCGGTGGGATCGTCGATGACCTCCGTCCTGGCGGTCTTGGTCTCGTTGCACCAGAATGGAAACCTTTGGCTAATTCCTCGGGACTTCGCGTCTGCGCCCTGCTTCCTTTGCACCGAAGAGGAAACCTGCACTGTGCGCCCCCCTGGTGCCCCCCTGGCCTTGGTCGTCAAGGCTCACGTCAGCTGAGCCTCGTGAGGTAGCTTGCATAGAACTCTCCGCCCCTCAGGAGCCAGTCCTGAGAAGGCCGATTCCTTCGGGGGTCCTGGCGTTGCCCACCTTGCGAGGCTTGGCCCCTCGTGAGGGTCTTGTGTTGCTGATGTTGAAGCTAGGTCGTACCAGGCCGTCGATGAAGCCATGTGGTGGGCCGCAGGCAGGCAGAGCTGGATACCCCCAAATCCAGGACGCCGACAGATTTTAACTTGGTAGAGTGATATTTGTTGCATCTTACATATGGTGTCTAGCTTTCATTCCTTCTAATTTGTTGAAATGCCTTCTGCGTAGTTTACACATAATAATCTGTGAATATGCAACACTGTGAATATGCAATGGCACTAATGATGAGAGACCTTTAACTTGGTAGTGTGATGTTGTTTGCATCTTTCATATGATTTATTTCTTGTACTGTTTCACATTTGTTTAAACGCCAGTTATGAAGAGACACTGTGAACTTGGCAGAGCGATATTTGTGGCATCTTTCATATGGTGTCTACCTTCCATTGCATTGCTTCTAATTTATTGAAATGCCTTCTACTTAGTCTACACATCATAGTTCTAATTATCTCATGTCGTCCTGTTTTTCGTACATATTACATCCTCCTATCATGTGGTTGTCTAACATCAAAGTTCAGTTCGTCTATTTCACGCATGAATTTGTTCTAAAGAACTAAAAAATTTATTCATTTTTCTTGTCGGCTTGACTTAACATGGCATAGAGAAAGAGGAAGGAACATAGAATGACAGGGGATGGTGTTAGTACTGAGGACACACGGAAACGGAAGCGGAAGAATTATGCAGATTCTGCTAGTAATGATGGTGCAATAGAAGGTCAAAGTCCACTAGAAAATTGTATAAATGTGGTATTTCGTGCTACATGAGTTGTAAAACAAGCCAAACAGAAACTAATAGCTACCACCAAACAAGCAGCGACAACCCTAGTTGTTGCAACACCTTCCATAGTACCACTAGTTGCACGAGTTACTTGTTTGTCAACTCAGCTATCAGCACGTTCCCAAGCTCCCTTGCCACCTGACACTACTTCCGAAGCACTCTTTACACAAGATGAGTTGGCAAGATCAAATGAACCTTGTGAGCTTCAACAACAAGAAGGTAGTTGCTGGAGTCAAGTTACAGTTGCATGCTTCTTTATATGTAGTATCAAAGTTTGATGTACACTAACACTTCCTATGTTCATTGTTGGACTAACACCTAGGGGCAAGAGGAAACAAACATCAGGGATAATGCTCGATAGGTTAACTAAATCTAGAGGAGGAAGAATGGAGATCCGTTTTGAGGCAGGTTTAAAAAGGCCATGTGATGCTACAGAGTCAGCCAAGTTACTATCAGAGGTAGCGGTCGCCGTTAGGTGTCATTCACATATCCTCCCAACATGGATTCAGTACATGAATGGCAAAGACGAAACCCAATTCAACACCTTCCTCGACCATTTATCTGTAATATGGTTATGTATGGAAACTAGTAATATCATCTTGCTCTACCCCATACTTTCTAGGTTGCTGATAATGAGACTCCCATAATTTTCAACAGATGAGGTTCAACTTGGATAGCCAAGATGATGCAACCAGACAAGCTTGCACCCATGTTTTCAAGTCTGCTCTACAACAGTATTGGTATAAGTTGAGGAAAACTCACTTTGAAGGCAAGGCTAATAGTGAACTTGCCCAAACATCTCTAGAGGAAATTATATCGGATGAAGACTGGAGAGGCCTCGTTAAACACTGGTCTGATCCAAAGTATCAAGTACGTTATATATATGTGATCAAATCACATGTTGAACTCCTATTTGTGCATGTGCCTCACAAATCTACCTTCGTGTATGTGAACTGTTCAAAGAACAAGGCCAACCGTACGAACGTGAAATTCCAACAGACAGCAGGATCTCATAGCTATATTGCACACTGCGAGGCTCTTGTAATTAGCTACTGTTTCACTCTTTTCGATGTGCCATATTATTAGATCTATATTGACTTGTTCCAAATATAGAGGAAAGCCCGCAAGGACCAAAAAGTACCTGAACCAAATGTTGTGGAAATCTTCAAGGACTGTCACACCAGCAAGACGAAGAGCATGACTACACCAGTCAAAGTCGTTGTTGTAAGTCCTTAATCCTCATGCCTTTTAACTACTACTTACTCTAACTTGTACATTGAATTGCACGATTTGCAGCTAATGTTTATTACTCTTTTCAATTTTATACACAATTGTCTTAGCATATCATTGCACCTTACAAGGTTTAAAAGAGAGGAGTGATGTTCCTTTGATCTTGATCTGCAATCTAGTTCCATGCTGGACTTGCTCACACAACGGTACAATTGCTTGTTTGTCTGTTCTCAGTTGTTTTGTGATATGAATGATCTCATACTATGCTTACCGTATTATAAATTTGTCTCTTTATCCTTAGATGTCAATACAATGTGAAGAAATAGACAATACATTAGCCATGGTACATGGTCATATGTTTGGAACCTGCTTTTGTTACGTACTTTGCAGTAAAATACAACTAATATTTTACGCGGGTTCACCAGAATAAGTTCTATATATAGGCCAAAGCTATTTTGTTTGCTTTTTCTGCCTCCTTAATATCTTCTGTTATAGTACTCCTAATGTAAAAACTCAACTTTTCAGCAAGCTACGGAACGAATGGTCAAACCGCCACCTTCTGAAGGCGACGAGGCAACTATAACCGCAATGTCACATCTTGTTGCAATGGGTTAGTACCTGTCCACTAACAGTGCCAAAAGCATGTTCCTACGTAAAACTTGGTTGATTGTTAAGGCATTCTCGTCCAAACTGCCTCATGATCAAGATACGCAAGCTCAAAACAATGTTATATCTGTGCTCCAGACATAAGTCCATTCCCTAATAGAGACCCTTTGTGAAACAAGGACAACCATTGTTTGATGTCATCAAGATATGCATGGTTTTCAAACCAGACTATCAGACATTTTCTATGTTTCTCGGGAGCCTAGGAGAAATGAAGGTGAAGGTTATGTTGCTCCATCGGACAGTACGGCATGAAAACGTACAGTCAGGTCAAATGAACTGAGCTTCTAAACTTCTGATGGTGCATTTATCTGTCGAAATGTTAACTTTTATGCCAACCTTCCTTTTGTTTTCGGGTTGTAATTTGGTTTATTGCGATACAAAATTTGTTCTTAACATGCAGCCATCGGCTGAAGAAAACAGCAAGCCATTTTTGTATAGTGTAGGGTGTTCCCTATATTTGCACTGGCGGCGAACTTTGATGCCCAGTGGATGTAATCTGTGCAATCATCTTAATAGCCTAGCGTTAGTTTCTGGCTTATTTATTTCCTAGTCTTCTTTTTCCTTGGTTTGCTAGTGGCCGCAACAACCATGGGCCATATACGGGCCATGGTAACCTTGAGCCTGCTATAGGCTGTAGGATCCATGGGCCTCCTACGGGTCATTGGATAAATGGGCCTCCAACGGGCCATAGAATCAGTGCACCTCGGGCCGTTGGACAAATACGCCCACATGGGCTGTAAACAGGCGCAATTGGTATCGGACCAGCACGGTAATGGGTCGTTAACAGGCCGGAAGACAGCGAAGGCTTAATTCTGTCACAGGCATAACGGGTCGTTAATGGGCCAGAATATAGGATGGGCTAGAAATGGCGCAACGGGTTAACAGGCCACAAATGGGCCGATTCTAACCATGGGCTAATTCTAACCACGGGCCGAATTTGGCCCATTAGGGGAATAGGCCAGTAATGGGCCGGAAAGGAGCCCAAGAATGTATGGGTCATCAGTAAGCCGAAAGCTAACTCGGGCTGGAAATAGCCCATGTGAATCATGGGTCGTTAATGGGAACAAAGAAATTTTCTATTCATTATGGACCAGAGTCACCGTGGGCCACTAAAGGGCCCAAAGATACGAAAGGCCTCATAGGGGTCGCAAGACGTCGTGGGCCATACATGGGCCGAAAGTGAAACGGACTGGTGTTATATTCAACATCACACATCACGTTGTTGGGCCGATTTAGGGAAGGCCCTAACGGGTCATGAGTTACCGAGCCGTAAAATGGGCTATATGCAAACAGACCATTAACATGCTTTTCATGGGTCGACCCGCTAGCTTTTGACCAAGTCAAACAGGCCAGCCTTTGTAAGCTAAATGGGCTAGTGTTGGGCCGTCGCACGTGTCAACATATCATAGGCGCCTATCTGACCCAATGACGAGCTGACACGTGTTTCCTTTAGCCAATGACAATTTTACACGTGGAAAATCCCCATTGGTCCAGGCTATTAACGGGTTATCGGATCCAAAACCAGAACCAATAGCTTAATGGCGACCCGTTATGGTGGATGTGACGTGTCGGTTACCCTTGACGAAAGCACTTCCATGACTCGTCATTTATCATCATGGAAGTGAACACTTACGTGATCATAATTTTGGTATTGTCATGGAACACTTCTACGACAGCATAGGTATGACTATCTTGATTCTGTCATAAAATTGTCATACATGCATGACAGGAAACGTGACCTACTGTGACAAACACGTGTCATCACAGAAGTGTATTTTTTTGTAGTGGAGTAGGATATGGTACCATACCTCCCTGGAGAAGGAGCACCCAAGTAGCATGTCCGAAACATCCTCATCATCTTGGCAACAGAGCTGGCATTGCCTCATATGGGGCATGTTCCTCTGGGCAAGCCTATCTGTAGTCCAAAGCCTGTTGTGTGCCACAAGCCAAGCAAAGAGTTTAATCTCCAGGTGTAAGTGCATCTAGTGCCCCTTAGTGATTTTGGTGTATTTAAGACTTATAGGTTAAGAGACTGATACGTTTGTGAGTGTACACAGGTCTATAAGTCTATGAGGAGTTTGATATTTATAGAGAAAGTTTACCCCTAAAAATGAAGTTCTTCATCTAAAGACTTTGAATTTCTTAAGACTTTCTGAAGACTTTGGAAAGTGAAGAAATTGGTGTGACCTTGAAGACTTGGTATTCATTCAAGTAACATGAAGCGCGAAGACTTTTGTTTTCATAGTTTCATTTTTCTCTTTCTTGAGTCATAGGAAACACCATACTGTTAAAGGGGTCGAGGAAATACTAAGGAAAAATTTCCATGTGATGTTCAACTCAAATCCTACACCTACCAATCCCTTTGAGTGAAGCCATTGGAAATCTCGCACAGTTTAGTCATATTCTTCAGTGACAGAGACGAAGTTCTTCTAGTCTCTAAGGAATTTGTTCTGACTGAAGAGTTAGAAATTCGCCAGTGCGGATTGCCTACCAAGTGAGGAACATGATACCCCTGAGGAATTCGAACCTCAAAATTCCAACCGTTGTTGTGCTACGCGCCAGCCGTCCCAAAATATCTACCCACCTAACGGTCATATTAGACAAGGGCATTTATGTCTTATCATGTCGGGCTGCTCCCCGGCTATAAATAGCCGCCCCCTACAACCACTAGCTGGTTGGCTGCTCCGAGAGAAACTGACACTTGTCATTTGAGAGCAACCCATCCTCCAAGGACTTTGAGTGAAAATCATCAAGTGAGGAAATCCCAAACCCAAACCTACAAAACCCCAAAGTGATTGAGCATCACTGAAGAGATTGATCCTGCGTGGATCCAACGCTTGTTTCCTTTGAAGACTGTGCTTCTTCCAGACGGTTAGGTGTCAAGGTCTAGAGCATCCAAGAGGAATTGTGGATCGCCGAGTGACCGAGTTTGTGAAGGTTCGGAAGTCACCTGAAGACTTACCACGAGTGATTGGGCGAGGTCTGTGTGACTTTAGCTCAAGGAGAATACGGTGAGGACTGTGTTTCCTCGAGTTAAAATACTCAGCCACTCCAACCAGATGTACAACTGAGACAGCAGTTGGAACTGGTCTACCAAATCATTGTCTTCACCGCTTACTGGTTCTATTTCCTCTACTCTTTCAATTCCTCATGTATGTTGTTGTGTGCTTGTTCATATCTGTTTGAAGACATTGACTGAAGACTTTCTCAATTTCCTCATCTCTATTTCTTCAGTCAGTCTGTCTTCTTCCCTTGTTATCATGTGCTTACGCTTTCTGTACTCTTTGCTTGTCTTCATTTCATCATGATGACTATGCTTGTGTTCTGTTATGTTCCTTTCTGAGTACTTATTCCGCTGCTAGTTGTTCTTCATTTAGGATTTTCTCACTAGCAAATTCCTCATTGAAGAATTCATAAAAATCGCCTATTCACCCCCCCTCCAGTCGATATAACGCACTTTCAATTGGTATCAGAGCAAGGTACTCCCTTGTTCTATGTGATTTTGGTTTAACCACCTGGAGTCATAGTTATGTCGACCACAGGTATGATCAAGGTCTTCGCTGGGTGTCCTACCTTCGATGGCACGGACTACCCCTACTGGAAGAATAAGATGCGAATGCATCTTGAAGAAATTGACAACGATCTCTGGTATGTTGTGGAAAATGGTGTTCCCTCAGTCACACTTTCCCTGAATGCTACTGATGTGAAGAGATTCAAGCAACTCGATTCTCAAGCGAAGAATGTCATTTGTGGTCATCTGAGTAAAGGACAGTATGGTAGAGTGAGTGCTTTGGAAACTGCTAAGCTTATCTGGATAGGCTCTCCAAAGTAAACGAAGGAGTCTCAACTCAACGTAACTCTCGTGTTGACGTTCTTCGCAATCTCTTCAACCGCTTCAAAAGACTCAACAATGAAAATGTTCAGCAAACCTTCGATCGCCTCACTGACATCTCAAATGAGTTTCAAGCGCTCGGCGCCACTGACATCACCGACCATGAGGTGGTGAAGAAATTGTTGAGATCGCTCGATTCTTCATTTGACACTCTGGCACTGATGATTCAAGAGCGCGGTGATTACAAGTCACTTGATCCCGCTGACATCCTCGAGAGGCTAAACACTCATGAGTTCCATCTTGTTGAGAAAAGAGATCTCTATGGTCCGAGCTATGGCAAACCACGTGCTCTGAAGGCCAAGGCAGTCTCTGAGTCTGAAGAAGAGGACTCTACCAGCAGCCTTGGTGATCCTGAAGAACTGAGCCAGGAACTAGCACTGCTCGTGAAGAAATTTTAGAAGTTCTCAAGACGTGGTCGCTTTCGAAAATCCTCAAGGAGCAACAATTCCTCATCCAGTGACTACAAGAAAAGGCTTTGCCACAAATGCAAGAAGCCTGGTCACTACATTCAAGATTGTCCTCAGTGGGACAAGGAACTGAAGAAGAAGAAATACAAGGATTACAGTTCTGATGACGCCAAGAAGAAGAAGAAATCATCAAAGTCTTCGTCATCAAAATCCTCAAAATCTTCATCTCACAAGAAGAGCAGCTCCAAGAAGGCTCGGGCATTCATTGGCAAGGAAATGGATTCTGAGGCTGAATCTGAGGATCATGAGGAATAGGAGGCATACGAGGAGTCTAAGTCTGGTGTGGCAAGTCTAGCTCTTGCTACCTCATTTGTCAGCAAGTCTATCTTCAACTCTGAAGAAAATGGCAACACCAACAATGCTGATGAAGGCAACAATGACTACGCTCCCACCTATTGCCTCATGGCAAAGGGTGCCAAGGTAACTAAATACCCCTCCTATGAATCTAGTGAGGATGAATCTGATGAAAATCTTAAGCCTAGCTACTCTAAACTTGCTAAGATTGTTGTGAAACAACAAAAGGCTATTGAAAAACTTCAAAACATGCTTGACAAAAGTGATGATATGTTGGGTGATGAAATGGACCGCACTAAGGACTTAACTAAAAATCTTCAGAGACTTCAGTCTAAGTTTGACAACCTTCAAAGTCATCATAAAACTCTCTTATCTGATCACGAGAAGCTTTCTTATGAATTTCTTCAAAGAAAGCAAGATCTTGAGAAGCTAAGAGTGTGTTATGAAGATCTTCAGAAGGAGCGCGATTCATTACTTGCTCAACATATCAGTGCTACTCAGGAAGAATTTGTTCCCCCATGTTTAAAGTGCATTGAACGTGAATCTGTTAATTCTTCACCTGAATGTTCAAATGCTTCAAATGGTACAAATTCTTCACCTGTCTCTGCTATCACTAATTCCTCATCTGAGGACATTGCTAGTACTACTAACAATGCAGGGCTGAGGGAATTGTACACGACAGGCATGTACAAAAGCCTCAAAGGGCATCAGATTCTTTGTGATGTGCTCAAAAAGCAGATCCTGAACAGAAACCTTGGGAAAGAGGGTATTGCCTTTGAGAGGAAACTCAATGCTGATGGAACATATTGGAAGCCTGAGCAGTATCCCAAAACCTCATGGGTTGCTACAAAGGGACCTCCAGTTGATCCATCCAACCTATCTGGCTTTACATGTGAATCTCCTCATTCTTCTGATGAGTCTTTTGACTCCAACTATAAACTGTTCAAAAGTAAAAATGAAGTATTTGCTAGATATGTTGGCACTAACTGCAGGAACAGTTCACCTATGAAGAAAATCTGGGTTCCCAAAAGTTATGTTGAAAGTCTTCAGGTGAATGTCCTCATGACACCACCTGTGAAGAATAGGAACCCCAGATCAAATTCTTCATATGGACCTAATTCTTCACGTGGATCAAATTCCTCAAGTGGATCAAAGTCCTCATATGATCATCATTGTGCTAACCCCTTTGTTTCGCAGGGTAGAGCTAAGGACTATGAATATGCACATAATTCTTCAAATCATTATGTTCATAAGTCCTCGAAGAATTTCTCTGCTTATTCATATTCTTACCCTACCCCTCTTATGTGAAACGAAGTGGACTAGGTTCTATGCCACATTTATCATATGGTGCTCGCAGAGTGATGAATTCTTTGCCACCCCTCCAGATGTGGGTGGTGAAGAAAAAGAACTAATCTCTTCTGCAGGGTCAGGTCTCCAGACGTGCTCAAAACGTCTGAAGAATTTGCTGGAGACCTGAACAGTGCTTGAAAGGACGCAGGCTAATCATGAAGAAACGAATTTTCATTTCTCACGTCCTCATACTGATTTATCTGTGCTATTGCTTGATGAAATTGAACTGATGAATTTGAAGTCATATTCTTCATTGATGAAGTATATGAGTTCGTAAGATGCACTAATTCATCTGCAGGATGATCAGCCCAAAGCAAACGAGTGGGTCCTCTGTAACACCCCGGATCCGATGCGCCAGGTGTCTACCAGTTATTTGCCGTCGTTGCCATGTCATTTGCTTGCGTGTTGCATTTTACCATGTCATCATGTGCATTTCATTTTGCATACGTGTTCGTCTCATGCATCCGAGCATTTTCCCCGTTGTACGTTTTGCAATCCGGCGCTCCTATGCCCTCCCTTCTAGCCTCTCTTCGTGTGCGGGTATTAAACTTTCTCGGAATGGACCGAGTCTTGCCAAGCGGCCTTGATATAGCACCGGTAGACCGCATGTCAGGTTTCGTGCCATTTGGAGGTCATTTGGTACTCCAACGGTTAACCGGGTAACCGTAGCCTCCTTCTCTTTGCAGCCCAACCCCCTTCCAAAGTGGCCCAAAACCCATCTAACTCCCCTCCATGCTCTCGGTCGTTCGATCACGATCGCGTGGCCGAAAACCGCTCCTCATTTGGACTCTCCTAGCTCCCTCTACCTACAAATAGGTGCACCTCCCCCGAAATTCCCACAGTCCAAACCCTAGCCAAACTCCTCCCCGCCGCCGGACATGTCCGCCTCCGTAGCCGGACACGTCCACCGCCAGCCTCCACGTCGTCCGGACCAATCCGGGGACGCCACGTCATCCCGCCGCCGCTCTCCTCCAACCGGCGCGCGCCACCTCACCTCCCCCGTGCCCACATCGCCGCCGCCACCCGGGGCCCAGATCCGGCCCGCCCCGAGGCTGAACCGGGACTCGCCGGGCCCGCTCGCCGCCCCTTCTCCCTGCCGCCTCTGTCCAGATCCGGTCGAGGAGCGACCGGATCCGGCTCCCCCGCGCTCCGGCGACTCCTCCGGCGTCCTCCCCGACCACGCCGACCGCCATCTCCCTCCTCTCCGGTGGCAACTCCGGCGAGCCGCCTCGCCTCGGAATCCGTGCCAAGAGGTTGACCCCTGATATTTCTCTAAGTCCCCGAATATTCCAGTATTTTCATGCCATGTTCATCATGCCGCATCTCTACATCCGTAGCTCCGTTTCGTGCGTGTAATATGTCAAATTGTTCGCCTCGGCGAGTACATCATTTCATTCCATTACATCATATTAATTTGAGGCCATCTAGATGCCTGAATCATCATCGTAAGAGTGCTTCATAATGTTTTCAGAACGAGCTCTTTTGTCATTTTTGCCATGATTGATGTGTGCATCCTATGAGGTTGATTCCTACATGTGTTTTGAACTACGCTATGTCTTCTCTACAGTGGTGCTTGATATGCATTTTTGTGATCAATGTGGTGACTAGCACAAGCATGCAAACTAGGCATCGTGATGTTGCTGATTTTAGTCCCTGTTCTGCTATTATTTTGATGCCATGTAACTTGATGCTACAGAGAGATCCATGCATATTTGGAGATACCTCAGTAAGGGTGTTTTGAACATATGGTTATTGTCTATCCATTCATGCCCTTGGTTGGAATTATGGAGTAGTCTAGCATATCATTTTCGTGCTCTATTTTTGCTTCAAAATGTTTCCTGGCAGATTGTTTACATGTTATTCAATTTGGCCGAGCTTGTTGTAGTTGATCCGTGCATGCTATAGACTTGTTCTTGACTTGGTTTGTTTCACAAACATGTCTTCTTGATGATGCTATGCTTATATTGTCATGCAATGACTTGTGGTGAGTGTATCGAGCTTGTTAAGTAGTGTTCATGCTGTTACTGTTTTGCTAGGCTGAATCTGTTATTTCGTGATGCTATATAAACATGTTGCTACTAATCATTCTATGCATAATCTGGAGATGTTCTATAAACATGTTTTGATCTACATGTCATCCTCTATCCATCCATGCCCCTGGTTGCATTTATAGGTTGCTGTAGCTTGTTCATATCTTGCTCCAAAGTTGCTTAAAAATGTTGCTGTCAGCCTGTTAACTTTAAGTTCACTTGTTTCCATGTGTTTTGCTAGTGATCCATGCACCCTATGACCTTGCTATTGCCATGCTTAGCTTCACAAACATGCCTTCTTACTGTTGGGTGCCTTGCCATGCCATGTAATGCTCTGTAGTGAGTTGCATAAGCTCATCTACATGCCTTCATAATTATGTTTCTGCCATGTATGAATCTGTATAATAACTTGCTATGTTTACATGGGTGCCATCATATTTTCTGATCCTTTTTGGCTTATGGTCAGTAAGGGACTTTTGATCTATGCATTTAGTAGATTCATGCCATGCCTTTGTTTTCCATGATAAGTTCCTGTAACATCTTGTTTGATAGCTCTAAACATTGCATCGTGATGTTATTTTCTGCAAGGTCTGAAATTGTTATAACTTGCAATCTTTCCATGTGTGTTTGAGCATGTTCTAGTGATTTCTAGAGATAGCTGAGTGTTCATATTTTGTTGTGCTTTACCTGTACATCATGTCCATGCCTTTTTTTATCATGTTGGGGTGCTTTAGCTTATTGTTTTGATGCTTGCAATATGCCTAGTTGCTTTTTTGGACAGATTGTTGCTATAACTTGTTTCATGTGTGTGTGTTGAACCGTTGCTCCGTTTTGAGTGTGCTCTATATGAAACTTGCTTAGGATTGCATGTAGTTTCATATTATCATGTTGCATCCATGTTTTGAGGTGTTCGCTTGATGTTTGAGTGCACTTTGCATCAATGTCATGTTTAACTTGTTTTGCTCATATCTTCTAGGCCGTAGCTCCGAACTAAATGAACTTTGTATGTAACTTGACTAGAATCTCGTGTAGATCATCTTTGTGCATCTTAGCTTGCTGTTTAACAACTTGAACATAAGGTTTATTCAGATCTGGACCAATTTCGAAATATGCATATGAGAACTTACCGGAATTGTTATATGTTGTTCCTGGCCTCAATTAAACTTGCCTTGATGTGTTGCTCTTGTTTGCATCATCTCTTGCCATGAGTAGCTTCATGTAGTCTTGTCTTGCATCATGCTTGTATTGTGCATATGCCTTGTTCATGTGTGGTGTGTTTACCATGTGGTGTGCTTCTTTTCGATAGTTCCTGTTTCGTTGCGATCGTGAGGATTCGTTCGTCTACGATTGGTTCGGCTTCATCCATTCATCTTCTTCATGGATTCGTTCTTCTTCCTTGCGGGATTTCAGGCAAGATGACCGCTACCCTGGATCTCACTACTATCATTGCTATGCTAGTTGCTTCGTTCTATCGCTTTGCTGCGTTACCTATCTTTTACTCATCAAGCCTCCCATATTGCCATGAACCTCTAACCTTTGACACATTTCCTATGCAAACCGTTGTTTGGCTATGTTACCGCTTTGCTCAGCCCCTCTTATAGAGTTGCTAGTTGCAGGTGAAGTTGAAGATTTCTCCATGGTGGACAGGATTTTGGTTGGGATATCACAATATCTCTTATATTATTAATGCATCTATATACTTGGTAAAGGGTGGAAGACTCGGCCTTTTGCCTAGTGTTTTGTTCCACTCTTGCTGCCCTAGTTTCCGTCATACCGGTGTTATGTTCCCGGATTTTGCGTTCCTTTCGCGGTCGGGTGATTTATGGGACCCCCTTGACAGTTCGCTTTGAATAAAACTCCTCCAGCAAGGCCCAACCTTGGTTTTACCATTTGCCTCACCACCACCTACCCTTTCCCTTGGGTCGGCCAACCCGAGGGTCATCTTTATTTTAGCCCCCCCCCCCCGGGCCAGTGCTTGTCTAAGTGTTGGTCCGAACCGAGCCGCCTGCGGGGCCACCTCGGGGAAACTTGAGGGCTGGTTTTACTCGTAGCCTGTCTCATCCGGTGTTGCCCTGAGAACGAGATATGTGCAGCTCCTATCGGGATTGTCGGCGCATCGGGCGGCTTTGCTGGTCTTGTTTTAACATTGTCGAAATGTCTTATAAACCAGGATTCCGAGTCTGATCGGGTCTTCCTGGGAGAAGGTCTATTCCTTTGTTGATCGCGAGAGCTTGTCATGGGCTAAGTTGGGACACCCCTGCAGGGTATAATCTTTCGAAAGCCATGCCTGCGGTTATAGGCAGATGGGAATTTGTTAATGTACGGTTGTAGATAACTTGACACCAGATCCGAACTAAAATGCATCAACCGCGTGTGTAGCCGTGATGGTCTCTTCTCGGCGGAGTCCGGGAAGTGAACACGGTTTCTGGGTTATGTCTGACGTAAGTAGGAGTTCAGGATCACTTCTTGATCATTACTAGTTGACGACCATTCCTTTTGCTCTCTTCTCGCTCTTATTTGCGTATGTTAGCCACCATATATGCTTAGTCGCTGCTGCAGCCTCACCACTTTACCCCTTCCTTTCCTTTAAGCTTTGCTAGTCTTGATACCCATGGTAATGGTATTGCTGAGTCCTCGTGGCTCACAGATTACTACAACAACAGTTGCAGGTATAGGTTATGCGATGATCATGACGCGAGAGCGATGCTTGCTTGCGTTGAGTTCTTCTTCTGCTTCTTCGATCAGGGGATAGGTTCCAGGTCGGCAGCCTGGGCTAGCAGGGTGGATGTCGTTTGAGTTTCTGTTTGTGTTCCATCCGTAGTCGGATGATGCTCCTATGTATTGTGATGTTGTATTCGTGTGGCATTGTATGCCTTATGTATGTATCCACATCTATTATGTAATGTTGATGTAATGATATCCACCTTGCAAAAGTGTTTCAATATGCGGGTCTATTCTTGATGGGACCTTCGAGTTCCTTTTGGATAGGGTCGCATATTGGGCGTGACAAGTTGGTATCAGAGCCTCGACCGACCCTAGGAGCCCCCTTGATTGATCGTGTAGTCTGGCCGATGTTGAGTCTAGAATAAACTGTTTTCGGAGTCTAGTTATATTGGAGAGTAGGAATTCTTTTTACTCCTCTGCCCCTTCGTCGCTTTGGTCAGGAATCTTGACGTAGGTGTTTTGAATTACTCCTCTTCCCCTTCAAATTTTTCTTTAGGATCACGCAGTTGGTTTTCCGATCGTTGGTTCTCAGCTCTTTTCATCCGGTGCATTTCTCGTCAAGTTGACTCGAGCCTCTTCATCTTTGAGTTCAATCCTCGGTTGTTTTCTTTCCCACCCGCCCACCCTTTTTCTCCTCAGAACTGGAGTCCGTAATCGAGTATCCATCCTACTCGTGCGAAGCCTTTGCTTTCTTTCCTCAATGATTTCAACCGGTGTTTTCTCTTCAAGATATTCGTCGTTTCTCCTTCCAAGTTGATTTTGTTTCCCGCCCTCCCACCCTCTTCTTCCCGGAGCCTAAGTCTGTTTCGAGCATCAATTTCATTTGTATGGAGCCTCTTCAGTCTTTCGTAAATTATTTCAACCGGTGAATTCTCGTTTTGTTCGACATTCTTCATCTCTTTATCTTTTTCGGTGGATTCAATTCAAGTTTTTCCGGTTGATCACATTCTTTTCCCTCGGATCAAGTGTTTTCCCTGCTCGTTTGCCTCTCACCATTTTATCCTTCCGGAGTGCTCAAGACATCTCAGGAGATTCGTCTGTGTTCCAATTTAATTCGAGGTTGTCACCTTATTCAAATATTTCAATTGTTCCGGTGCATCATCTATCTGTTCAACAATCCTTTCCAACGGTGTTATTTCTTTAGTGGGCCCTAACCCACAGGTCTTTTTCCACGATCTTACCTGACTCTTCTAATTATTCTGGAGCCATTCCAAATTATTTTCAAGTCTGACGTAAGAATGAATTTCATCAGTCAAATGCCTTTCCAAGATCGTTTTCAAATTCTTTCATTGTTGGATCAACCTCTTCGCTTGTCATTCTACCGGAGTATCTCAGTAATTCTGGTGGTGTTTCTCGTCGCCATTTGAAGATCGCAGAAGAGTTTTTCCTCTCAATCTTGCCCGTTCTCCCGAAGATTCATGGTTCTAGCTTCATATCATCCTCTCGAATTATTTCAGTTTGTCAGATATTCCTTTTCTCAACCATCCGGAGTATGTCAGAAGTTGATTTCTGTTTCTTTTCACGAGAGGCCATCATTCTCTATTTATCCCGGTCCTTCGCTCAATTGTTCTTTAATCAGCTCATGATCTCTTTGTTCTCTTGCATTTTAATCCCCTCTTGCTTATTTGTTCTTCTAATTCTTCCCGGTGATTATTTCTCTTTCGTTAGTCATTTCCGAATTCTAACGGTGGTTCTTTCAGATTCTATTTCCTTGATTATCATTCAATCCTTTTCTTCGGAGTTTGTTCTTGAGGAATAAATTCTAGTTCCGAGTCTTTTCATCTTTTCTTTTCCCGGAGTTCATTTTCCTCGGTCATTTCGTCGGAACCTCCATCGGAGTCATCACAAGGCTCATCTTATTCTTTCATCCTTCATTCTATCTCATCATCCTTTTGTTACCGGAGTTCTTCATGGTGGTTCTTCAGATTTAATTCATTTTTCAAGCGTTCATCAAGATTCTTGTTCAAGGAGCTCAAGTATCTTCCTTCTTGCATCTCAAAGTGCAATTAATTCTCCGTATTCTTTTGAAGTGGAGTTTTGCATTCCTTCGTTCTTCTCAGCTATTCAATCATTTCCGTTTGCGGCTAGTGATCAGCTCATAATTTTGAGATGTTTTCCATAAGTCCACAACAAGCTTATTCTTTCGTTGTTGATTTTCTCAACAACTCCGTTCAACCCTTCCTTCTAAATTCTTTCCATTCCATTCTTTCAATTCTTTCCAGAGGTTTTGTGTCATGTATTCATCAAGTATCATTCCATCCTCTCCGGTTCTTCTTCTATTCTTTCCTTGTTCAGCCGGAGTGCTGCCTAAATCCTTTTCAGTCTTATTCGTTTCTTATCTCGTTCTGACCGGAGTGGCTTCATAGTCTATCTGATTCCGTGAGCTTTCGATTCTCGTCATTCTCGTCGTTCCTCTCTTCTTCTCGAGTGCTCTCGATTCTTTGATTCTTCTTCTTTGAGTTCTTGTTTCACCTCATCCCTTTTCTCACCCGTCTCGGTCCTAAGATCTTGGGACGAGATCTCTTGTTAGTGGAGGAGTGTTGTAACGCCCCGGATCCGATGCGCCAGGTGTCTACCAGTTATTTGCCGTCGTTGCCATGTCATTTGCTTGCGTGTTGCATTTTACCATGTCATCATGTGCATTTCATTTTGCATACGTGTTCGTCTCATGCATCCGAGCATTTTCCCCGTTGTCCGTTTTGCAATCCGGCGCTCCTATGCCCTCCGGCGTCCCCTTCTAGCCTCTCTTCGTGTGCGGGTATTAAACTTTCTCGGAATGGACCGAGTCTTGCCAAGCGGCCTTGATATAGCACCGGTAGACCGCCTGTCAGGTTTCGTGCCATTTGGAGGTCGTTTGGTACTCCAACGGTTAACCGGGTAACCGTAGCCTCCTTCTCTTTGCAGCCCAACCCCCTTCCAAAGTGGCCCAAAACCCATCTAACTCCCCTCCATGCTCTCGGTCGTTCGATCACGATCGCGTGGCCGAAAACCGCTCCTCATTTGGACTCTCCTAGCTCCCTCTACCTACAAATAGGTGCACCTCCCCCAAAATTCCCGCAGTCCAAACCCTAGCCAAACTCCTCCCCGCCGCCGGACATGTCCGCCTCCGTAGCCGGACACGTCCATCGCCAGCCTCCACATCGCCCGGACCAATCCGGGGACGCCACGTCATCCCGCCGCCGCTCTCCTCCAACCGGCGCGTGCCACCTCACCTCCCCCGTGCCCACATCGCCGCCGCCACCCGGGGCCCAGATCCGGCCTGCCCCGGGGCCGAACCGGGACTCGCCGGGCCCGCTCGCCGCCCCTGCTCCCTGCCGCCTCCGTCCAGATCCGGTCGAGGAGCGACCGGATCCGGCTCCCCCGCGCTCCGGCGACTCCTCCGGCGTCCTCCCCGACCACGCCGACCGCCATCTCCCTCCTCTCCGGTGGCAACTCCGGCGAGCCGCCTCGCCTCGAAATCCATGCCAAGAGGTTGACCCCTGATATTTCTCTAAGTCCCCAAATATTCCAGTATTTTCATGCCATGTTCATCATGCCGCATCGCTGCATCCGTAGCTCCGTTTTGTGCATGTAATATGTCAAATTGTTCGCCTCGACGAGTACATCATTTCATTCCATTACATCATATTAATTTGAGGCCATATAGATGCCTGAATCATCGTCGTAAGAGTGCTTCATAATGTTTTCTGCTGTCTGTTATCAGAACGAGCTCTTTTGTCATTTTTGCCATGATTGATGTGTGCATCCTATGAGGTTGATTCCTACATGTGTTTTGAACTACGCTATGTCTTCTCTACAGTGGTGCTTGATATGCATTTTTGTGATCAATGTGGTGACTAGCACAAGCATGCAAACTAGGCATCGTGATGTTGCTGACTTTAGTCCCTGTTCTGCTGTTATTTTGATGCCATGTAACTTGATGCTACAGAGAGATCCATGCATATTTGGAGATACCTCAGTAAGGGTGTTTTGAACATATGGTTATTGTATATCCATTCATGCCCTTGGTTGCAATTATGGAGTAGTCTAGCATATCATTTTCGTGCTCTACTTTTGCTTCAAAATGTTTCCTGGCAGATTGTTTACATGTTATTCAATTTGGCCGAGCTTGTTGTAGTTGATCCGTGCATGCTATAGACTTGTTCTTGACTTGGTTTGTTTCACAAACATGTCTTCTTGATGATTCTATGCTTATCTTGTCATGCAATGACTTGTGGTGAGTGTATCGAGCTTGTTAAGTAGTGTTCATGTTGTTACTGTTTTGCTAGGCTGAATCTGTTATTTCGTGATGCTATATAAACATGTTGCTATTAATCATTCTATGCATAATCTGGAGATGTTCTATAAACATGTTTTGATCTACATGCCATGCTCTATCCATCCATGCCCCTGGTTGCATTTATAGGTTGTTGTAGCTTGTTCATATCTTGCTTCAAAGTTCCTTGAAAATGTTGTTGTCAGCCTGTTAACTTTAAGTTCACTTGTTTCCATGTGTTTTGCTAGAGATCCATGCACCCTATGACCTTGCTATTGCCATGCTTAGCTTCACAAACATGCCTTCTTACTGTTGGGTGCCTTGCCATGCCATGTAATGCTCTATAGTGAGTTGCACAAGCTCATCTACATGCCTTCATAATTATGTTTCTGCCATGTATGAATCTGTATAATAACTTGCTATGTTTACATGGGTGCCATCATATTTTCTGATCCTTTTTGGCTTATGGTCAGTAAGGGACTTTTGATCTATGCATTTAGTAGATTCATGCCATGCCTTTGTTTTCCATGATAAGTTCCTGTAACATCTTGTTTGATAGCTCTAAACATTGCATCGTGATGTTATTTTCTGCAAGGTCTGAAATTGTTATAACTTGCAATCTTTCCATGTGTGTTTGAGCATGTTCTAGTGATTTCTAGAGATAGCTGAGTGTTCATGTTTTGTTGTGCTTTACCTGTACATCATGTCCATGCCTTTTTTTATCATGTTGGGGTGCTGTAGCTTATTGTTTTGATGCTTTCAATATGCCTAGTTGCTGTTTTGGACAGATTGTTGCTATAACTTGTTTCATGTGTGTGTGTTGAACCGTTGCTCCGTTTTGAGTGTGCTCTATATGAAACTTGCTTAGAATTGCATGTAGTTTCATATTATCATGTTGCATCCATGTTTTGAGGTGTTTGCTTGATGTTTGAGTGCACTTTGCATCAATGCCATGTTTAACTTGTTTTGCTCATATCTTCTAGGCCGTAGCTCCGAACTAAATGAACTTTGTATGTAACTTGACTAGAATCTCGTGTAGATCATCTTTGTGCATCTTAACTTGCTGTTTAACAACTTGAACATAAGGTTTATTCAGATCTGGACCAATTTCGAAATATGCATATGAGAACTTACCGGAATTGTTATATGTTGTTCCTGGCCTCAATTAAACTTGCCTTGATGTGTTGCTCTTGTTTGCATCATCTCTTGCCATGAGTAGCTTCATGTAGTCTTGTCTTGCATCATGCTTGTATTGTGCATCATGCCTTGTTCATGTGTGGTGTGTTTACCATGTGGTGTGCTTCTTTTCGATAGTTCCTGTTTCGTTGCGATCGTGAGGATTCGTTCGTCTACGATTGGTTCGGCTTCATCCGTTCATCTTCTTCATGGATTCGTTCTTCTTCCTTGCGGGATTTCAGGCAAGATGACCGCTACCCTGGATCTCACTACTATCATTGCTATGCTAGTTGCTTCGTTCTATCGCTTTGCTGCGTTACCTATCTTTTACTCATCAAGCCTCCCATATTGCTATGAACCTCTAACCTTTGACACCTTTCCTATGCAAACCGTTGTTTGGCTATGTTACCGCTTTGCTCAGCCCCTCTTATAGCGTTGCTAGTTGCAGGTGAAGTTGAAGATTTCTCCATGGTGGACAGGATTTTGGTTGGGATATCACAATATCTCTTATATTATTAATGCATCTATATACTTGGTAAAGGGTGGAAGACTCGGCCTTTTGCCTAGTGTTTTGTTCCACTCTTGCTGCCCTAGTTTCCGTCATACCGGTGTTATGTTCCCGGATTTTGCGTTCCTTACGCGGTCGGGTGATTTATGGGACCCCCTTGACAGTTCGCTTTGAATAAAACTCCTCCAGCAAGGCCCAACCTTGGTTTTACCATTTGCCTCACCACCACCTACCCTTTCCCTTGGGTCGGCCAACCCGAGGGTCATCTTTATTTTAGCCCCCCCCCCCCGGGCCAGTGCTTATCTAAGTGTTGGTCCGAACCGAGCCGCCTGCGGGGCCACCTCGGGGAAACTTGAGGGCTGGTTTTACTCGTAGCCTGTCTCATCCGGTGTTGCCCTGAGAACGAGATATGTGCAGCTCCTATCGGGATTGTCGGCGCATCGGGCGGCTTTGCTGCTCTTGTTTTACCATTGTCGAAATGTCTTGTAAACCGGGATTCCGAGTCTGATCGGGTCTTCCTGGGAGAAGGTCTATTCCTTCGTTGATCGCGAGAGCTTGTCATGGGCTAAGTTGGGACACCCCTGCAGGGTATAATCTTTCGAAAGCCGTGCCTGCGGTTATAGGCAGATGGGAATTTGTTAATGTTCGGTTATAGATAACTTGACACCAGATCCGAATTAAAACGCATCAACCACGTGTGTAGCCGTGATGGTCTCTTCTCGGCGGAGTCCGGGAAGTGAACACGGTTTCTGGGTTATGTTTGACGTAAGTAGGAGTTCAGGATCACTTCTTGATCATCACTGGTTGACGACCGTTCCTTTTGCTCTCTTCTCGCTCTTATTTGCGTATGTTAGCCACCATATATGCTTAGTCGCTGCTGCAGCCTCACCACTTTACCCCTTCCTTTCCTTTAAGCTTCGCTAGTCTTGATACCCATGGTAATGGGATTGCTGAGTCCTCGTGGCTCAAAGATTACTACAACAACAGTTGCAGGTACAGGTTATGCGATGATCATGACGCGAGAGCGATGCTTGCTTGCGTTGAGTTCTTCTTCTGCTTCTTCGATCAGGGGATAGGTTCCAGGTCGGCAGCCTGGGCTAGCAGGGTGGATGTCGTTTGAGTTTCTGTTTGTGTTCCATCCGTAGTCGGATGATGCTCCTATGTATTGTGATGTTGTATTCGTGTGGCATTGTATGCCTTATGTATGTATCCCCATCTATTATGTAATGTTGATGTAATGATATCCACCTTGCAAAAGCGTTTAAATATGTGGGTCTATTCTTGGTGGGACCTTCGAGTTCCTTTTGGATAGGGTCGCATATTGGGCGTGACATCCTCGATAGTGGATGTACAAATCACATGACTGGTGACAAGAATCTATTGATGGATGCTCCTTTATCACCGTCACATCTGAAGCATATCATCTTTGTTGACAAAGGCAAAAGTCAGGTATTGGGTCTAGGTAAGGTTGCGATCTCAAAGGATCGACACATGGACAAAGTCATGCTTGTCGAGTCCTTAGGATACAACCTCATGTCTGTCTCAATGCTTTGTGATCTCGATATGGTTGTTGTCTTTGGAAGATATTGTTGTGTTGTGATCATGGAAGCTGACCATTCCAAAGTCTTCCAAGGCTTTAGGAGAGGAGATCTATATATTGTTGATTTCTCTACAAGACCTCAACCAGTCGTGTGCTTACTGGCAAAAGCTTCAGAAGGCTGGCTATGGCATCAACGACTTGGTCATGCTGGCATGAGCAATCTAAACACGCTTGCGAAGAAGAAGCATGTCATTGGCTTTGAGAATGTCAAATTCCTCAAGGATCACTTATGCGGAGCTTGTGAAGCTGGAAAGATGACAAAGGCCAAGCATCCAGCGAAGACTATCATGACTACCACTCGTCCATTTGAATTACTTCACATGGATTGTTTTGGTCCTAATCATTATTCTGCTATTTCAAATGATGCATCTCTATATGGCATTGTTATTGTTGATGACTATTCTCGTTACACATGGGTACACATTGTCACTTACAAACATGAAGTGCAGGAAATCTTCAAACGATTTTCCTCGAGGGCTTCAACCAACTTTGGTGTGAAGATCAAGCACATCAGAACTGACAATGGGACCGAGTTCAAGAATTTTGGTCTTGATGGCTATATTGATGAACTTGGTGTTACTCATGAGTTATCTGCTCCTTATACTCCTCAGCAAAATGGCGTCGTGGAGTGCAAGAATAGAACCCTCGCTGAAATGGCTCGCACCATGCTTGATGAATACAAGACGCCTCGTCGCTTCTGGATTGAGGCAATTGATACTGCGTGCCACGTCATCAATAGGGTATATCTTAACAAATTCTTCAAGAAAACTGCTTATGAACTCCTCACTAACAAAAAGCCAAATGTGAGTTATTTCAAAGTCTTCGGTGCAAAATGTTGGATTAGAGATCCTCATCACACATCCAAATTCTCACCAAAAGCACATGAAGGTTTTATACTTGGTTATGGGAAGGACTCGCACACCTACAGAGTCTTCAACAACGTTCTTCACAAAGTTGTTGAAACTGTAGATGTGTGGTTTGATGAAACTAATGGCTTGCAAAGAGAGCACCTACCTTCTGTGATAGATGAACCTGCACCTGAAGATTCTGTCAAGTTCAAGGCTACTGAGGATGTCATTCCTATCGAAGAATCTGCTGAAGAATTCATTCCTGATCGTGATGATTGCCGAGCTGACACACCTGGAGCAAATGGTGCTGATGAAATTGCTCCTGAGAGGAATGCTGATCAAATTCCTCGAAGAAAACCCACTCATCCTCGCATCGCAAATTAAGTGCAAATTGAGAAGATCATTGATGACATTGAAGCACCAGGTCCTCTCACTCGCTCAAAATCTTCACATTTATCTAACTTTTGTGGGCACTTTGCTTTTGTCTCTATCATAGAGCCCACTAAGGTAGATGAAGCATTTCTGGAGCCTGAGTGGATTCAGGCTATGCAAGAAGAGTTACATCAGTTCGAGCTCAACAATGTCTAGGAACTGGTTAAACGTCCAGATCCTCACAAGCACAACATCATTGGCACAAAGTGGATCTACCGCAACAAGCAAGATGAAAATGTCCTTGTTGTGAGGAATAAGGCACGGCTCATAGCTCAAGGCTACACACAGGTTGAAGGAATTGATTTCGATGAAACTTTTGCACCTGTTGCTAGACTTGAGGCTATTCGCATATTACTTGCTTACACTAACCATCATAATATTATCTTACAACAAATGGATGTGAAAAGTGCATTCCTCAATGGTAAGATTGAGGAAGAAGTATATGTTGCTCAGCCCCCAGGTTTTGAAGATCCAAAGAATCCCAACAAATTCTACGGACTCAACAAGGCCCTGTATGGCCTCAAGCAAGCCCCTTGGGCGTGGTATGACACGTTGAAGGAATTCTTCATGAAGAATGGCTTCAAACCCGGTTCACTCGATCCAACTCTTTTCACTAAATCCTATGATGGTGAAATGTTTGTGTGCCAAATATATGTTGATGATATTATCTTTGGCTGTACTAACCAACGTTATAGTGATGAATTTGCCTATATGATGAGTGAAGAATATCAAATGTCTATGATGGGAGAATTGAAATTCTTCTTAGGTCTTCAAATTCGTCAATAGCGCAATGGTATATTCATTTCACAGGAGAAATACCTCAACGAAGTATTGAGGAAATTAGGCATGCAAGATTGCAAAGGGGTCAAAATTCCCATGCCCACAAATGGCCATCTATGCACTGATGAAAATGGTCAAGACTTCGATCAAAAGGTATACCGCTCCATGATTGGATCTTTATTGTACCTATGTGCATCTAGGCCAGATATTATGCTTAGTGTTTGCATGTGTGCCCGATTTCAAGCTACACCGAAGGAATCACACCATAAGAAGCATATTCTTCGATATCTAGCTCACACACCAACACTTGGATTATGGTATCCCAAGGGCTCTTCATTTGATCTCATTGGATATTCAGACTCTGACTATGCTGGCGATTGCATGGACCGCAAGTCAACGTCAGGCACATGCCATTTCCTCGGACGATCTTTGGTCTGTTGGTCCTCGAAGAAACAGAACTGGGTATCTCTCTCCACTGCAGAAGCTAAGTACATTGCTGCTAGATCGTGTTGTGCTCAATTACGATGAATGAAGCAAACACTCAAGGACTATGGCATCAACGTGAAGAATGTGCCTCTCTACTGTGATAATGAGAGCGCAATCAAGATTTCTCGCAACCCAGTTCAGCACTCGAAGACAAAGCACATCCAGATTCGTCATCATTTTCTTCGCGATCATGTGTTGAAGGGCGATATCTCCATCTGTCATGCAAGAACTAAAGATCAGTTGGCCGATATTTTCACTAAGCCCTTGGATGAGAAGAGATTTAGCAAGTTGCGGTGTGAGCTAAATATCCTAGAATCTTCGAATGTTCTCTGAAATAGGACACTCATCCTAACACTTATGCTGACTTGATGACTTAGATGCGCAACACACGAAGTAACGTTTTTCCTCAATCAATGAAGACTAACCCTCTAAGTGTGAAGAAACTAATGAAGAAATTGATTCTCAGAACCCTACGACAATTGTACGAGGTGTCTGAAATCAGCTTTCTTATATGGTGGGTTACGCCACCACAAAAGTTGAAAATCTTCAATTTTAGTTTTTGTTGTTTTTTTAAATTCCTCAGTTTCTCAAATTCTTCAACTTGCAATGTCTTCACTACTTCCGTCGTCTGTCTTCAGTTGAATATATACATATATGAGTTTATGTCCTCTACAGCATTCACTTATTGATAATTCTTGAAGTTGACTTTTCCGCTAAGTGAATGTGATCGGAACCTTCCCCCTCTATGCTAAACTCAACCCAGTCTATTCACAAATTCTTCATATGCGTTCTGGTTTGAAACTCGTTCAAAATCTTCACTGTGTCCTTGACAGCTGAAGAAATTGCGAACGGTAATATTAAAACTTATCTTATCCAAATTTTCGGCTTTGCCGCTCAAACCGTTCCGCTTCTCACGACAAATACTTATCTATTCACCCATGATCCTACACGATCGCCACCTCACAGTACGTGGGTGACACATGTCACGTGAATGAGAAGAGCCAGGGGCACGTTCGTCCCAAATCCTCGGTTGAACAGTTATTCACTGCCGCTATAAATACCCCTGTTTTCTCCTCACTTCACTTTTACTCCGCTCGACCTCTCTCTCCCGCTCGAGCTTCCCAAACCCTAGCGCCGCCGCTACTTCATCATCGCCGGTGAGGAAGAGCTTCACTGCCTCGACCTCGTCGCCGTCGTACTCGCGCCGGTTGCGGATTTCTTCACTCCGCCGCCGCTGTAGCCGTCTTCCTCCGCCGAGTTAGGGCGTGGAAGATCTGAACGGACGAACTTCACTTCTACACTTCCCAGTTCGTTGTGTTCTTCAGTTCGGGTAATTAAAAGTTACTTTTACTGCCCGCTTTGATTCATGTGTTTTTCCAAAAATCTTCAAAAGTGTTTATTCTTCAAATCTTCACACACTAAACACCTCACATGTTATCTGTTCTTGATTCGTTTCTCTAAGCAATGATTTTCTTCAAGATTCCTCAATTGTGTAGATTTTCAAATCTATACAACTCTGGAACCTGATATAAAGAACGCTTAGTGAAATTCTTCAAGACTCATCGGTCAAATTCCTCAAACCTATTCCATTTTTGAAAATCTTCTGAGAACGCATATGACCTCTCCAAATTCCTTGCAACTATACTCTGTTCATAGGTACAAAAAATGTCTGCTGATGAATCACTAGGTTCTCATCAACTTAACTCATTTGCAGCATTCCTCGAAGAAAAGTTGCATACATCTTCAGAAACTTCAGTTGTTAATCCTTGGCTGAAGAAAATGGCTGATAAGAAGCCATAGAAGGGAGGAAAGAGGCCTGAGGTCAACACAGTGTTTGAAATCCCTGAGGATATATATGTTGGATATTGCACTCCAGATGAAGCCAAGTTTGGCAAGGAGGATAAAAATCAGTGCAAAGTGCGCATGCAACGTATTGAACGGAGATGGGCACGAGAATGGAGGGAGTACAGATATGTTACTCCCAAGTACATGAATAAATTCGCACTCAACCCTCCATGCTCAAGACCTCCATTGGCACCTGGCCAATTGGCGGATCCCACCAGCCTCAAGCGTGGTGAGGACTATGCTGCTGAATGGGCTAGGCGCCAGGACAAACTAGCCAAGCAAGCAAAAGAGGCAGTGAGGAAATTCAATGAAGATTCTGCTGCTCACACAGCTGAGGCATCTGGTAGCAAGCCCAGGAAGGCAATGCCAAAGAATCCTGCCCACAAATCCAGTGCTTCTCTGTCAATGCCCTCACGGCCAAGCTCTTCAGAAATGCCCTCACGGCCAGCATCTTCAAAGCCCTCACGGCAAATTCCTTAGTCTGCTCCTCCTCCAAAATCCTCAGCACCTCCGTCAAAATCTTTAGCTGCTCCGACAAAAGCGTCGGCACCTGTGCATCTTGCCACGTGCCAAAGGACTCAAGGCATCTCAATTGCCTCAGGAGCATCTGCAAGCTCCACTGTTGCGCCAAGTTCCTCAGCAAGACCATCACTGCTGAAGAAAAAGGCCACTCCTGGACAAGGCCTTCGCCCAAGTCCTCATAAGAAGCAGGTTGCCTTCCAAATCCCGTCTGATGACGATGAAGCTGATGATAAAGAACTCGCCGAAATCATCAGGGATAGGCAAGCCAGGGCCGCTAGAGCCAAAGGCAGCAACGTGCCTCTAATGCTGGATCCTAAGTTGATCCTGGACTTCATTGACCTATGGCACAAGGACCCCACCACACCTTTGCCGGAGTTGAATCTCACTCCTGGTCAAAGCCATGTTCTCTCCCATTTCATCGAGGAAGAGAAATGGAAGTATGAAGAAGGACGAAGATTGAAGAAAGCGCAGTACAAGAAACAGCGCTACCTTAAGGACAATATCGTCTCCCTCACTCCTGAAGAACTCATTTTTGTACAAGCTGAAATCAAGAAATTGAGTGATGATTTCAATCGGTACTATGCTGATTGGACGGGAGCAAAAGTATGATTCGTCAATCTAACGAGGACCTTCACTTCAACTGCCACTGCTCCGGTGCAAGTTGAAATTCCTCACGCTGAAGAATCTGCTCAGCCCACTGAGGAACATGCCAGCATTGCTGATGTCAGTATGGCTGCTGAAGAAAGTGAGAATACCAGGGCTGATGACTCAATTCCAGCCGCTGATGATATTGCCAGGGCATCCACTAGTGATGTGTCTGAAGAAAATGCACATGCCAGGGCATCCACTAGTGATGCGCCTGAGGAAACTGAACAAGTCAGGGAAACTGAAACAATTGTTCCTAAAGAAAATGCACCTCCTGCGCCTACACCAACTCCTATCCTTCCATCTACTCTTGATGTGAAGAAGACCAAGGCTGCAGAACATGCAGCGATGAAGAAAAGGAAGGCATCAACTTCTTCAAATTCTTCAGCTTCGAAGAAGATGAAGACGCTGACAAGTTCAATTGATAATCCAATTGATGTCGTTCCAGTCTCCTCAATTCCATCAAAGGACCTTGTTCCTTATGGTGAAGAATATAAGATTCCCGACGAATCTGATGAAGAAACTCCATCTGCTGCTTCCACAGAGCAGTTGGACGAAGAAATTGAAGTGGATAAGCTCCCTTCAACTCTAGTTATTTCCTCACCAATGCCTCAGTTCACTGCTGAAGAGGCAGGTGTTGAAGTACTTGAAGACGAGGATGTGGACATTGGGTGTACCACTCCTATGTTGAATGATGACTTCTGCGAAAGTCAGCACCCCAATTCTCCTCTGTTCACTCCTCTCCAAGCTGTTCCTCAGTCCCCAGTCGCAACAGAAGTACGAGTGGAGTCTGATGAACCTCATGCAACCCCGTCCATCAATGAGGAAATTCCAGCCACTAGCGTTGATGAAAATGTACATGAAGAACAGATGCCTCAGGCTACCACTGAAGGAGAAGCTGAAATTCCTCAGCATGAGGAACCTGAGATTGCTATTCCTAAGGTGATACTGCAAATAACTGACACTCCTCAGCCCAAGCCCAAGAATCCTTTCTCCAAGAAGCCAAACTTCAAAGCTGATGATTTCTTCGGCGAGCATGTATTCTTCATGGAATTCAATCCCTATGACAGTGCTCGTCTTAGAAGGAAGCGATTCTGGACAGCCAGCCAGGCCAACTTCTATTCCTCGATTCTTTTTGACAACGACAAAGTCTTCGATCATGAGCACATTCCTCACGTGGACATGGAGTTTATGCCATGTTTCACGCCGTTTCTCAGTCTGCTTCATGATGCAGGCTTGCTGCATTTCTGCACTAACATTGTTGACTGGAATGAAGAGCTAATTCTTCAGTTCTACGCAACCTTGCACATCACAAGCAACGCAGCTGACGTCAACTCTTGGGTGTTGGACTGGATGATAGAAAACACTCACTACAAGGCACCAGCCACTGAATTGCTTCGTGCTTTGCCCATCAGTCCTCCACCAAAAGGCGTTCGCTGTCTGTATGATGAACCTAAACTTACACATCACTATATGCAAGTGCTCATGAAGCCGCTGAAGCCAGGACAAGTTCACAGGACCAAATTCCTCGTGAAGGATTTGCTCTATGTGCCCAGAACCATTTACCGCATTCTAACGAAGACTATCAGCCCAATCAAAGGACATGATTCATCAGATGAAGAAATTGTGGGGATGATGAAGAATATGCTCTTCAACATAATGCATGGAATTCCTATCAACTACCATGATTTCTTCATGAGAACTCTCGTGAATGTTGCACTTTCACCATTTGAGTTGAAGCCTTACGCACCTTGGATCATGAGATTCCTCAGATCAAGGACTTCACTGAACTACAAGGTTGATACTCTCAACCATGGCAGCTTCTGTTGGAGAACGTGACAAAAATTCAAAATTTTCCTATGAATCACCAAGATCTATCTATGGAGAGACTAGCAACAAGAGAGAGGGGAGTACATCTACATACCCTTGTAGATCGCTAAGCGGAAGCGTTCAAGAGACGGGGTTGAAGGAGTCGTACTCGTCATGATCCAAATCACCGGAGATCCTAGTGCCGAACGGACGGCACCTCCGTGTTCAACACACGTACAGCCCGGTGACTTCTCCCATGCCTTGATCCAGCAAGGAGAGAGGGAGAGGTTGGGGAAGACTCCATCCAGCAGCAGCACAACGGCGTGGTGGTGATGGAGGAGCGTGGTATTCCAGTAGGGCTTTGCCAAGCACTGCGAGAGATGAGGAGAAAGAGAGGTAGGGCCGCGCCAGGGACAGGTGGAAACTCTTGTGTATGGCAGCCCCAAAACCTCAAGTATATATAAGGGAGAGGGAGGGGACTGCGCCCCCTCTAGGGTTCCCACCCAAGGGGTGTGGCAGCCCCTAGATCCCATCTAGGGTGCGGCCAAGGGGGAAAGGGGGAAACTTGCCCCCCAAGTAAGGTGGGTGCGCCCCCTCCACAAACCCTAGGCGCCTTGGGCCCTTGTGGGGGGGCGCACCAGCCCACCTGGGGTTGGTCCCCTCCCACACTTGGCCCATGCAGCCCTCTGGGGCCGGTGGCCCCACTTGGTGGACCCCCGGGACCCTCCCGGTGGTCCCGGTACATTACCGGTAACACCCGAAACTTTTCCGGTGACCAAAACAGGACTTCCCATATATAAATCTTTACCTCTGGACCATTCCGGAACTCCTCGTGACGTCCGGGACTCTGAACAACATTCAGTAACCACATACAAACTTCCTTTATAACCCTAGCGTCATCGAACCTTAAGTGTGTAGACCCTACGGGTTCGGGAACCATGCAGACATGACCGAGACGTTCTCCGGTCAATAACCAACAGCGGGATCTGGATACCCATGTTGGCTCCCACATGTTCCACGATGATCTCATCGGATGAACCACGATGTCAAGGACTCAATCGATCCCGTATACAATTCCCTTTGTCTAGCGGTATTGTACTTGCCCGAGATTCGATCATCGGTATGCCGATACCTTGTTCACTCTTGTTACCGGCAAGTCTCTTTACTTGTTCCATAACACATCATCCCATGATCAACCCCTTGGTCACATTGTGCACATTATGATGATGTCCTACCGAGTGGGCCCAGAGATACCTCTCCGTCACACGGAGTGACAAATCCCAGTCTCGATTCGTGCCAACCCAATAGACACTTTCGGAGATACCCGTACTGCACCTTTATAGCCACCCAGTTACGTTGTGACATTTGGTACACCCAAAGCATTCATATGTATCCGGAAGTTGCACAATCTCATGGTCTAAGGAAATGATACTTGACATTAGAAAAGCTTTAGCACACGAACTACACGATCTTTGTGCTAGGCTTAGGATTGGGTCTTGTCCATCACATCATTCTCCTAATGATGTGATCCCGTTATCAACGACATCCAATGTCCATGGTCAGGAAACCGTAACCATCTATTGATCAACGAGCTAGTCAACTAGAGGCTTACTAGGGACATGGTGTTGTCTATGTACCCACACATGTATCTGAGTTTCCTATCAATACAATTACAGCATGGATAATAAACGATTATCGTGAACAAGGAAATATAATAATAATAACTAATTTATTATTGCCTCTAGGGCATATTTCCAACAGTCTCCCACTTGCACTAGAGTCAATAATCTAGTTCACATCGCCATGTGATTAACACTGATAGGTCACATCGCCATGTGACCAACATCCAAAGAGTTTACTAGTGTCACTAAACTAGTTCACATCACCATGTGATTAAGACTCAATGAGTTCTGGGGTTTGATCATGTTTTGCTTGTGAGAGAGGTTTTAGTCAACGGGTCTGCAACATTCAGATCCGTATGTATTTCGCAAATCTCTAGGTCATATTGTAAATGCTGCTTCCACGCTCCACTTGGAGCTATTCCAAATGGTCGCTCCACTATACGTATCTGGTTTGCTACTCAGAGTCATTCAGATAGGTGTTAAAGCTTGCATCGACGTAACCCTTTACACCGAACTCTTTATCACCTCCATAATCGAGAAACATTTCCTTATTTACTCCAAGGACAATTTTGACCGCTGTCCAATGATCCATTCCTGGATCATTCTTGTACCCCTTGACTGACTCATGGCAAGGCACACTTCCGGTGCGGTACACAGCATAGCATACTATAGAGCCTACGTCTGAAGCATAGGGGACGACCTTCGTCCTTTCTCTCTCTTCTGCCGTGGTCAAGCTTTAACTCTTAACTTCATACCTTTCAACTCAAGCAAGAACTCCTTCTTTGACTGATCCATCTTGAACACCTTCAAGATCATGTCAAGGTATGTGCTCATTTGAAAGTACCATTTAGCTGTTTTTGATCTATCCTCATAGATCTTAATGCTCAATGTTCAAGCAGCTTAATCCAGGTTTTCTATTGAAAAACACTTTTCAAATAACCATATATGCTTTCCAGAAATTCTACATCATTTCCGATCAACAATATGTCAACAACATATACTCATCAGAAATTCTATAGTGCTCCCACTCACTTCTTTGCAAATACAAATTTCTCATAAACTTTGTATAAACCCAAAATCTTTGATCATCTCATCAAAGCGTACATTCCAACTCTGAGATGCTTACTCCAGTCCTTAGAAGGATTGCTGGAGCTTTGCCCACTTGTTAGCGTCTTTCAGGATTGTCAAAACCTTCTGGTTGTATCACATACAACCTTTCCTTAAGAAAATTGTCGAGGAAACAATGTTTTGACATCCTATCTGCAAGATTTCATAAATAATGCAGTAACTGCTAACCCAATTCCAACAAACTCTTAGCGTCGCTATGAGTGAGAAAGCCACCGTAGTCAACTCCTTGAACTTGTCGGAAAACATCTTAACGACAAGTCGAGATTTGTCAATGGTGACACTTACCATCATTGTCTGTCTTCCCTTTTAAAATCCATCTGTACCCAACAGCCTTACAACCATCAAGTATTTCTTCCAAAGTCTACACTTTGTTTTAATACATGGATCCTCTCTCGGATTTTATGGCCTCGAGCCATTTGTCGGAATCCGGGCCCACCATCGCTTCTCCATAGCTTGTAGGTTCATTCTTGTCTAGCAACATGACCTCCAAGACAGGATTACGTACCACTCCGAAGCAGTACGCATCCCTGTCGACCTATGAGGTTTGGTAGTGACTTGATCCGAAGTTTCATGATCACTATCACAAGCTTCTACTTCAATTGGTGTAGGTGCCATAGGAACAACTTCTTGTGCCCTGCTACACACTAGTTGAAGTGATGGTTCAATAACCTCATCAAGTCTCCACCATCCTCCCACTCAATTCTTTCGAGAGAAACTTTTCCTCGAGAAAGGACCCGTTTCTAGAAACAATCCTTTTGCTTCCGGATCTAAAATAGGAGGTATACCCAACTGTTTTGGGTGCCCTATGAAGATGTATTTATCCGCTTTGGGTTCGAGCTCATCAGGATGAAACTTTTTCATATAAGCGTCGCAGCCCCAAACTTTCAAGAAACGACAGCTTAGGTTTCTCTAAACCATAGTTCATGCGGTGTCATCTCAACGGAATTGTGTGGTGCCCTATTAAAGTGAATGTGGTTGTCTCTAATGCCTAACCCATGAACGATAGTGGTAATTCGATAAGAGACATCATGGTACGCACCATATCCAATAGGGTGCAACTATGATGTTCGGACACACCATCACACTATGGTGTTCCAGGCGGTATTAATTGTGAAACAATTTCCACAATGTCTTAATTGCGTGCCAAAGCTCGTAACTCAGATACTCATCTCTATGATCATATCATAGACATTTTATCCTCTTGTCACGATGATCTTCAACTTCACTCTGAAATTACTTGAACCATTCAATAATTCAGACTTGTGTTTCATCAAGTAAATATACTCAACATCTACTCGAATCATCTGTGAAGTAAGAACATAACGATATTCACTGCATGCCTCAGCACTCATTGGACTGCACACATCAAAATGTGTTACTTCCAACAAGTTGCTATCTTGTTCCATCTTACTAAAAACGAGGCTTTTCAGTCATCTTGCCCATGTGGTATGATTTGCATATCTCAAGTGATTCAAAATCAAGTGAGTCCAAACGATCCATCTGCATGGAGTTTCTTCATGCGTATACACCAATAGACATGGTTCGCATGTCTCAAACTTTTCAAAAATGAGTGAGTCCAAAGATCCATCAACATGGAGCTTCTTCATGCGATTTATACCAATATGACTTACATGGTAGTGCCACAAGTAAGTGGTACTATCATTGCTATCTTATATCTTTTGGCATGAAAATGTGTATCACTACGATCGAGATTCAATAAACCATTCATTTAGGTGCAAGACCATTGAAGGTATTATTCAAATAAATAGAGCAACCATTATTCTCCTTAAATGAATAACCGTATTGCGATAGACATAATCCAATCATGTCTATGCTCAACGCAAACACCAAATGACAATTATTCAGGTTTAATACTAATCTTGATGGTAGAGGGAGTGTGCGATGTTTGATCACATCAACCTTGGAAACACTTCCAACACACATCGTTATCTCACCTTTAGCTAGTCTCCGTTTATTCTGTAGCCTTTTACTTCGAGTTACTAACACTTACGAACCGGTATCTCAATACCCTGGTGCTACTAGGAGTACTAGTAAAGTACATATTTGATTCAATGTACATCCAATATACTTCTGTCGACCTTGCCTGCCTTCTTATCTACTAAGTATCTAGGGTGGTTCTGCTTCAGTGTTCGTTCCTCTCATTACAGAAGCACTTAGTCTCGGGTTTGGGTTCAACCTTGGGTTTCTTCACTGGAGCAGCAACTCATTTGTTGTTTCATGAAGTACCCCTTCTTGCCCTCGCCCTTCTTGAAACTAGTGGTTTCACTAACCATCAACAATTGATGCTCCTTCTTGATTTCTACATTCGTGGTGTCAAACATCGCGAATAGCTCAAGGATCATCATATACATCCCTGTTATGTTATAGTTCATCATGAAACTCTAGTAGCTTGGTGGCAATGTCTTTGGAGAAACATCACTATCTCATCTGGAAGATTAACTCCCACTCGATTCAAGTGACTGTTGTACCCAGACAATCTGAGTACAAGCTCAACGATTGAGATCTTCTCCCTTAGTTTGTAGGCTAGAAAACTCGTCGGGGGTCTCATACCTCTTGACGTGGGCACGAGCCTGAAATCCCAATTTCAGCTCTTGGAACATCTCATATGTTCTGCGACATTTCAAAAATGTCTTTGGTGCCTCAATTCTAAACCATTTAACATTACCGAACTATCATGTAGTCATCAAAACGTGTATGTCAGATGTTCGCAACATCCACAGACCACATTCGAGGTCCAGCACACCGAGCGGTGCATTAAGGACATAAGCCTTCTACTGTCTGCATAATTGCTACTGTCAACTTTCAACTATATTTTCTCTAGGAACATATCTAAAACAGTAGAACTAAAGCGCGAGCTATGACATAATTTGCAAAGGGCTTTTGACTATGTTCAGGATAATTAAGTTCATCTTATGAACTCCCACTCAGATAGACATCCCTCTAGTCATCTAAGTGATTACATGATCCGAAGTCAACTAGGCCGTGTCCGATCATCACGTGAGACGGACTAGTCATCATCGGTGAACATCTTCATGTTGATCGTATCCACCATACGACTCATGCTCGACCTTTCGGTCTCTTGTGTTCCGAGGCCATGTCTGTACATGCTAGGCTCGTCAAGTTAACCTAAGTGTTTCGCGTGTGTAAATCTGGCTTACACCCGTTGTATGTGAACGTTAGAATCTATCACACCCGATCATCACGTGGTGCTTCGAAACGACGAACTTTCGCAACGGTGCACAGTTAGGGGGAACACTTTCTTGAAATTTTAATGAGGGATCATCTTATTTACTACCGTCGTTCTAAGCAAATAAGATGCATAAACATGATAAACATCACATGCAATCAAAAAGTGACATGATATGGCCAATATCATTTTGCTCCTTTTGATCTCCATCTTCGGGGCTCCATGATCATCATCGTCACCGGCATGACACCATGATCTCCATCATCATGATCTCCATCATCGTGTCTCCATGAAGTTGTCTCGCCAACTATTACTTCTACTACTATGGCTACCGGTTAGCAATAAAGTGAAGTAATTACATGGTGTTGTTCAATGACACGCAGGTCATACAATAAAATTAGACAACTCCTATGGCTCCTGCCGGTTGTCATACTCATCGACATGCAAGTCGTGATTCCTATTACAAGAACATGATCAATCTCATACATCACATATCATTCATCACATTCTTTTGGCCATATCACATCACATAGCATACCATGCAAAAACAAGTTAGACGTCCTCTAATTGTTGTTTGCATGTTTTACGTGGCTGCTATGGGTTTCTAGCAAGAACGTTTCTTACCTACGCAAAAGCCACAACGTGATATGCCAATTGCTATTTACCCTTCATAAGGACCCTTTTCATCGAATCCGATCCGACTAAAGTGGGAGAGACTGGCACCCGCTAGCCACCTTATGCAACAAGTGCATGTCAGTCGGTGGAACCTGTCTCACGTAAGAGTACGTGTAAGGTCGGTCCGGGCCGCTTCATCCCACAATACCGTCGAAACAAGATTGGACTAGTAACGGTAAGCATATTGAACAAAATCAACGCCCACAACTACTTTGTGTTCTACTCGTGCAAAGAATCTACGCAATAGACCTAGCTCATGATGCCACTGTTGGAGAACGTAACAGAAATTCAAAATTTTCCTACAAATCACCAAGATCTATCTATGGAGAGACTAGCAACGAGAGAGAGGGGAGTGCATCTACATACCCTTGTAGATCGCTAAGCGGAAGCTTTCAAGAAACGGGGTTAAAGGAGTCATACTCGTCGTGATCCAAATCACCGGAGATCCTAGTGCCGAACGGACGGCACCTCCGCGTTCAACACACGTACAGCCCGGTGAATTCTCCCATGCCTTGATCCAGCAAGGAGAGAGGAAGAGGTTGGGGAAGACTCCATCCAGCAGCAGCACAACAGCGTGGTGGTGATGGAGGAGCGTGGTATTCCAGTAGGGCTTCGCCAAGCACTGCGAGAGATGAGGAGAAAGAGAGGTAGGGCCGCGCCAGGGAGAGGTGGAAACTCTTGTGTATGGCAGCCCCAAAACCTCAAGTATATATAAGGGAGAGGGAGGGGGCTGCGCCCCCTCTAGGGTTCCCACCCAAGGGGTGCGGCAGCCCCTAGATCCCATCTAGGGTGCGGCCAAGGGGGGGAGAGGGGGAAACTTGCCCCCCAAGTAAGGTGGGTGCGCCCCCTCCCCAAACCCTAGGCGCCTTGGGCCCTTGTGGGGGGCGCACCAGCCCACCTGGGGCTGGTCCCCTCCCACACTTGGCCCATGCAGCCCTCTGGGGCCGGTGGCCCCACTTGGTGGACCCCCGGGACCCTCCCGGTGGTCCCGGTACGTTACCGATAACACCAAAAACTTTTCCAGTGACCAAAACAGGACTTCGCATATATAAATCTTTACCTCCGGACCATTCGGGAACTCCTCGTGACATTCGGGATCTCATCCGGGACTCCGAACAACATTCGGTAACCACATACAAACTTCCTTTATAACCCTAGCGTCATCGAACCTTAAGTGTGTAGACCCTACGGGTTGGGAACCATGCAGACATGACCGAGACGTTCTCCGGTCAATAACCAACAGCGGGATCTGGATACCCATGTTGGCTCCTACATGTTCCACGATGATCTCATCAGATGAACCGTGATGTCAAGGACTCAATCAATCCCGTATACAATTCCCTTTGTCTAGCGGTATTGTCCTTGCCCGAGATTCGATCGTCGATATGCCAATACCTTGTTCAATCTCGTTACCGGCAAGTCTCTTTACTCGTTCCATAAGACATCATCCCGTGATCAACCCCTTGGTCACATTGTGCACATTATGATGATGTCCTACCGAGTGGGCCCAGAGATACCTCTCCGTCACACGGAGTGACAAATCCCAGTCTCGATTCGTGCCAACCCAACAGACACTTTCAGAGATACCCGTAGTGCACATTTATAGCCACCCAGTTACGTTGTGACGTTTGGTACACCCAAAGCATTCCAACGGTATCCGAGAGTTGCACAATCTCATGGTCTAAGGAAATGATACTTGACATTAGAAAAGCTTTAGCATACGAACTACACGATCTTTGTGCTAGGCTTAGGATTGGGTCTTGTCCATCACATCATTCTCCTAATGATGTGATCCCGTTATCAACGACATCCAATGTCCATGGTCAGGAAACTGTAACCATCTATTGATCAACGAGCTAGTCAACTAGAGGCTTACTAGGGACATGGTGTTGTCTATGTACCCACACATGTATCTGAGTTTCCTATCAATACAATTATAGCATGTATAATAAATGATTATCATGAACAAGGAAATATAATAATAATAACTAATTTATTATTGCCTCTAGGGCATATTTCCAACAGCTTCTTGCCCCCAATTGAAGTCCTCAAGCAGACCATTTCCTCATCTGATAATAAGGGCAAGTCACCTGCTGTGATAGATGAAGGCATTCATCCATTGGATGGTCAATTCCGCAAAGTTGCATCCTATTCCACCAATGATGACTCTGCCACACATGATTCTGATGCAAATGCTCCAAAGTCAAGTCCTCAAGCTACTGCTCCACGGGTGATGACTGACCGTGAATTTCTCATAAGTCTTCACCAGAAGGTCGAATCAAAACCACAAATGGGTCAAGCGTCAGTTTGGTTCTATTCTTCACAACATGACTTCTACACACAATACAGTGAAGAAAAACCACTACTACCTCCATGAAGTGTTTGATCGCACCTGGGCTATACTGTCACATCAATATGGCGAAGAAGATTTGAAGCAAATGGGCTTCAAGGAAGACTTTGAGTGGTCTGCACCTCCACTGAAGAAATACAAGAAGGTCAAGGTTCCTTCCTTGGTGGCCAGCTCACATTCGTCATCACGCGCTACGGACGAGTATGAAGATTTGGACGACACTGCAGCAGGCCCTACATCGACTCAAGACCCTGACAACGTTGGCGCTCCTCCATCATCATGACATTCTTCCGGGGCGTTAGTCCTCATTTTCAACCCTTTTGGTCATTCGATGACAAAGGGGGAGAAATTTGAGTTAGTCTTCAAGCGGGTCTATATATGGGTGTCTTTTTGCTAAGTTACAACTCTCGTTCTTCTGATGACTTTGCTGGATCGAGTTGTAATCTTAAAACTCTATGGTGGTCTGATACTTTTGCTGTGTTCCTATGCATGCTTATTCCTCATTAATGTTAATGCACGCATGCTAAATTACATCAGTCACCATATTTCATCATGCATTTCAAATTCCTCATATTATATATCAAATGCGTGTATGAATTACAAGATATAGGGGGAGATCTCCATGATTATACTCTTCAAGTGTGCATTGCTTCAAAAGCAAATTCCTTACGATGCACATCTTTAGGGGGAGTTCTTCTATATCTTGCAATCAAATTCCTCAATGTCAGTTTTTACACTTCACATCATTATCCCCATTGAAAACTTAACCTATATTGTCATCAATCACCAAAAAGGGGGAGATTGTAAGTGCATCTAGTGCCCCTTAGTGATTTTGGTGTATTGAGGACTTATAGGTTAAGAGACTTATGCGTTTGTGAGTGTACACGGGTCTATAAGTCTATGAGGAGTTTGATATTTACATAGAAAGTCGACCCCTAAAAATGAAGTTCTTCGTCTGAAGACTTTGAATTTCTGAAGACTTTCTGAAGACTTTGGAAAGTGAAGAAATTGGTGTGACCTTGAAGACTTGGTATTCATTCGAGGAACATGAAGCGCAAAGACTTGTGTTTTCATAGTTTCATTTTTCTCTTTCTTGAGTCATAGGAAACACCATACTGTTAAAGGGGGTCGAGGAAATACTAAGGAAAATTTTCCATGTGATGCTCAACTCAAATCCTACACCTAGCAATCCCTTCGAGTGAAGCCATTGGAAATCTCGCACAGTTTAGTCATATTCTTCAGTGACAGAGACCAAGTTCTTCTGGTCTCTGAGGAATTTGTTCTGACTAAAGAGTTAGGAATTCGCCAGTGCGGATTGCCTACCAAGTGAGGAACATGATACCCCTGAGGAATTCGAACCTCAAAATTCTGACCGTTGCTGTGCTACGCGCCAGCTGTCCCAAATATCTACCCACCTAACGGTCATATCAGACAAGGGCATTTATGTCTTATCATGTCAGGCTGCTCCCCGGCTATAAATAGCCGCCCCCTACAACCACTAGCTGGTTGGCTGCTCCGAGAGAAACTGACACTTTTCATTTGAGAGCAACCCATCCTCCGAGGACTTTGAGTGAAAATCATCAAGTGAGGAAATCCCAAACCCAAACCTACAAAACCCCAAAGTGATTGAGCATCACTAAAGAGATTGATCCTGCGTGGATCCGACGCTTGTTTCCTTTGAAGACTGTGCTTCTTCTAGACGGTTAGGCGTCAAGGTCTAGAGCATCCAAGAGGAATTGTGGATCACCGAGTGACCGAGTTTGTGAAGGTTCGGAAGTCACCTGAAGACTTACCACGAGTGATTGGGCGAGGTCTGTGTGACTTTGGCTCAAGGAGAATACGGTGAGGACTGTGTGTCCGGGACTGGGTGTCCTCGAGTTTAAATACTCAGCCGCTCCAACCAGATGTACAACTGAGACAACAGTTGGAACTAGTCTACCAAATCATTGTCTTCACCGAGCTTACAGGTTCTATTTCCTCAACTCTTTCAATTCCTCATGTATGTTGTTGTGTGCTTGTTCTTATCTGTTTGAAGACATTGACTGAAGACTTTCTCAATTTCCTCATCTCTATTTCTTCAGTCAGTCCGCCTTCTTCCCTTGTTATCCTGTGCTTACGCTTTCTGTACTCTTTGCTTGTCTTCATTTCATCATGATGACTATGCTTGTGTTCTGTTATGTTCCTTTCTGAGTACTTATTCCGCTGCTAGTAGTTCTTCATTTAGGAATTTCCTCACCATCAAATTCCTCATTGAATAATTCATAAAAATCTCCTATTCAACCCCCCTCTAGTTGATATAATGCACTTTCACCAGGGGTGCCCTCGAGCCCCAAATATCGTTGGCACAGGGGTAGAATCACGGCCTAAGAAGAACGCGGCATATGTTGCACGCGAGGAGTATCTACTAGCAGCCCCAAGGTGCCATGTGAAAGAGTACGGGTCGTTCAACAGGGAACGCCCTCTCAGCGTCTCCCAAATCTCCAAGAATTATGCGATGGTCGGTACTAAGGATGCCCCTCTGATGCTCTCCACCCATGCATTCTCGGGAAGTGCATACGCAACCAAGCAAGCACTGGCCGCAGGCCTGACAAACATGAAGAGGTTGGGTGCTAGCTAAGGCTGCATCCGTCGAGCCATGGGTCATCGCCCAGTTGGCATCCTGGAGCCGCCCTGGCCAAATGCTCGCTCATCGGTTGGATGGGCAACTGAAGCCCTGCCCATGGTTTGTCCAAGATTGTTTTCTCAAACCACCACCACCGAATGCGCATCGCCTGGTTTAGCGGCGCCAAGTTCAACACCCCAAGTCCGCCGAGTGGTTTTGGCATGCAAATAATGTTCCAAGCGACAAGGCAGCGACCACCCTTGGCGTCCTCCACACCCTTTCAGAAGAATCTATGATGGAGCTTGTCCACACACTTGAAGAACCGCGGGGGGATGTCCAAAGCCATCATGTGGTGGATGGGCATGGCCGACAGCTTTGAGCTCACAAACATGAGGCACCCGATGTGACGAAGCAGCGAGGTCCTCCAGGTCGAAAGCTGGCGAGTGATGTGTGCTAATGTATATATGGTATATGATCGTTTGTGTATCGTATCATGATCTTATAGCAATTTTAGTGATCCTATATGTTTTAGGGAGAGAAGATTGGACACACTTTGCGTTGATCAGAGAGGTTACATTTATACAGAGGGGGAACAGAGGGCGCGAGCCCACGATGGTGGTCATGGTTGGGACATGTTAAGAGGAGGCGATCATGTGTGCTGACTTGTCAAAACTGCACACACACACACACACACATGCTCTGCTACTCTACTGCACAAGAATACATATACAAATACATGAGGTTTAACACCCCCCGCAGTCGTGACATCACGAGTGGTGATGCAAAGACTGGACCGAAAGTTGTGGAAGATGTCTGTTGGCAGCCCTTTGGTCATCACGTCAGCAAATTGTTGCCGCGTAGGAACATGGAGCATGCGGAAATCACCAAGGGCCACGCGCTGGCAGACGAAGTGGACGTCCAACTTGATGTGCTTGGCCCGGCGGTGATGAACGGGGTTGCTGGAGAGGTATATGGCGAAGATGTTGTAGGTAGTAGACCAGTGTAGCAGTGGCGACGTAGCGTAGCTCGCCGAGTAGTTGTCGGAGCCAGACGCACTCGGCCATGGCATTGGCCGCGCCATGATACTTAGCCTCGGCGCTTGAGCAGGAGACAGTAGGTTGGCGCTTTGAGGACCAGGAGACCAGAGCATCACCGAGGAATACATAGTAGCTGGAGGTCGACCGACAAGTGTCAGGGCAGCCGGCCCAGTCGGCGTTAGTGTAGACCCAAAGATCCAGAGTCGAGGACGCACGGAGATGCAGCCCAAGCGAGACTGTTCCACGAACATACCAAAGCGCACGTTTGATCAAGGCGAGATGGCACTCGCACGGATCGTGCATGTGTAGGCAGATCTGCTGGACGGCGTAGGCGAGCTCGGGGCCCGTCACCGTGAGGTACTGTAGCATGCCTGCAAGGCTGCGGTAGGTGGTGGGGTCGGTGATGCGCGGCCCCTCCGCGGCGGGGAACTTGGCCTTGTTGTCGATGGGTGTCGAGGTGGGCTTGCAGTTGTCCATGGTGGCCCGCTCAAGGATGTCCTCGGCATGCTGCTCTTGGGAGAGGAAGAAGCCGGCCGGCAATCGTGACGCGGATGTCCAAGAAGTAGTGGAGATCTACGAGGTCCTTCATAGCAAACACAGTGGCGAGTGCGGCGATGATACGGTGGAGGAGCGCGGGGGAGGACATCGTGAGGATGATATCATCCACGTAGAGTAGGAGGTACACGCACGCCACAGGTGAGCATGAACAGTGAGTTGTCCGAGCGCGTCGACATGAACCCGAGGGTGGTGAGGAAGTTGGTGAAGCATAGAAACCATGCGCGCGGCACCTATTTCAAGTTGTACAGGAACTTGGATAGGTGGCAGACATGATCCGACTTGGTATCATCGATGAAGCCAGTGGGTTGTAAACAGTACACCTCTTCCTCCAAGTTGTCATGGAGGAACACATTCTTCACATCGAGCTGGTGCAGGGGCCAGTGGCGCGAGGCGGCAAGGGTGAGGACAGTGCGAATGGTGGCAGGTTTCACAATGGGAGAGAATGTTTCCCCGTAGTCGATGCCAGCATGCTCGTTGAGCCCGTGGACCACACACCGTGCCTTGTAGCACTCGAGTGTGCCATCCGCTCGCGTTTTGTGGCAAAAGACCCATTTGCCAGTGATGATATTAGCTCGGGTAGTCATGGAACGAGCTCCCGTGTACGGTTGCTGGCACGGGTAGTGAATTCTTCACGCATGAAGGCGAGCTAGTTGGCGTCACGGAGCGCGCCATGCACCAAGCGGGGAAACCCGAGAGATGTCGGCGGCGGGAGCAGTGGCAACCACGCAAACATAACCATTCGCGTACTTGCGTCTAGGGCGGAAGACGCCAATGCGAGCATGGGTGACGATCGAACGAGCACACGTCGCTAGTGGATCAATATGGGATGGTGGAGACGACGGGGATAAAGGCGAGCCATCGGATGAGGATCCAAGGGATGCATGCGAGCTAGAGAAGCGCACAATGGTGGAGTTTGAAAATGACTCGTCCGATGAGGATCGAACCGTGGAGGAGGGAAGCACGCACGCGGAGGTGGTTTGGATGATGTGTGTCAGATGAAGATCCAGCAACCATATTTGAATCTGCAGAGGGCACGCGGCGGGAGCAGTTACCGAAGGCCCGCGGTGTGCAGGAGCGTGCATGTGTGGGCACATCGTCCGGGGCAACCGTGGGCGGCAAGAGCATGTACGGGTGCAGGGACGAGGCGTGGAGGCAAGGTCGTTGGCGTGGAGGGAAGGCATGGCGAGAGGTGAGCACACGGTAGGAAACTGGATCATAGCAACGATAGCCACGGTGATCGAGCGGGTACCCAAGGAAGACGCAGGTGATTGAGCAGTGATCGAGTTTGTGGCGAGAGGTGGAAGTTTTGTTGTGTAGCATAAGCAACCAAACACGCGAAGGATGGAGTAGTCCAGCGTCACACCAAGGAGCAGTTCGTGGGGCGTGCGTGGCGAGCTGGTGGCGTGCGGCTTGTAGTTGAGAAGGAGGGTGGTAGTGGAGAGAGCTTCAGCCCAGAAGCGCGAGGGTAGGGAGGCATGAAACAGCAGAGTGTGGACGCTCTCGTTCAGAGTGCGGAGGACGCGCTCGGCCTTGCCATTTTGCTGGCTGGTATAAGGGCATGTCAGTCGTAGGACAATGTTGTGTTTGGATAAGAGTGAGCGGATGGCAAGATTATCAAACTCGTGCCCGTTGTTTGTCTGGAGAGCTAGGATGGGACGCTCTAACTGAATCTGGGCATAGGCATAGAATGTAGAGAGCGCGCAAATAACTTCAGATTTGTGGCGTAAAGGGAACATCCAAACATAGTGAGTACAACTATCAATTACAACCAGATAGTATTCAAATCCTGATATGCTAACAATCAGAGAAGTCCAAACATCTAGATGAAGTAACTGAAACGGAAAATAGCTTGTTGTGGAAGTGGAGAATGGCAGGCATATGCTTGCCGAGGCGACAGGCAGCGCAGGAATGCGGAGTGGACGGCGTGCAGGTGAACGGGAGGTGGTGAAGGGCACGATGAAGTGTCTCCTTACCAAGATTCCCCAGACGACTGAGCCACAGCTTCATGGTCCCGGCGCCAGCGAAGTGGCTGGCACAGGGGATGGTAATGTTGGGGCACATCGGGTACAGATCGCCTGTTGAGTCACACCGAAGGATCACCAGGCGTGTGCGGATATTCTTAAAAGAAAACCCAAAAGAGTTAAATTCCACATAAACAGGTTTGTCGTGGGTGAGGCGACGAACAAAAAGGAGATTGGTAATGATCGAAGGAGAAAGCATAACGTTGTGAAGCTCAAAGGACGAGTTGTTGGCAATAAGCGAGCCGCACCCAGTGTGAGTGATTGGCAGGCAGTTGCCGTTGCCAACGATAATGTCACGGGGAGGAAAGGAAGGGCGAAGGGAATGGAGAGTACCAGGGTTGGAGTTCATGTGCGAGTACGCCCCAGAGTCCATGTACTAGTCCGAGGTGCTGGAAGGTGGTGGCGGCGAGGTGTGCGCGGCCGGGGGCACCGTTTGTAGACCACCCATGTCCCATGGTTGCGACGGCAGGGGCGCCACGCTGGAGCTGGCGCCCAGGGAGCCGTAGGTGAAGTCGGGGAGGATGGCAGGATAGGCGTCGTACCCATAGGGCGACGACGACAATGGCACCGTGCTGGAGCTGGCGCGAGGGCAAGGCATAGGTGAAGGACGCCTGCTGCTGTGGGACGCCAGGTTGCAGACCAAGGATGCCAGCGCCGGGCACGCGCCATGGCATGGGCTAGGCTTGCACCATGTCGGTCCAGGAGTTGGTGCCCGGAGCCTAGCCTTGCAGGGCAGCCGGATGCGGAGGGGGCGGTACTAGAGACGATGATGAAGATGATGCCCTCCTCCCCCCCCCCTGTCACGGCCGCAGCGATGGTTGCGACCGTGACCACGCCCCGCATTCCCGTCGGAGGGAGCAGGTGGAGCTGCAGGGCGATCGTTGGACGCACGGTGATGAGTGCGTGGGCGAACTGCAGGCGAGTAGCCTGCTCCGCACGGTGCTCTTCCAGCATGAGGAAGGAACACGCCTATAGAAGGGTGGGCAGTGGATTACACGCGGTGAGATGCGGGATTGCACCGTGATACTGACGCCCGAGGCCGCACAACATGTGGAACAGCTGATGCATGTCGCCGACCGGCTGCCCGAGGTCGCGAAGCTGGTCGGTGAATGACTTCAGGCACGCGAAGTACTATGATGTCTACTACACAACCTTCTTCTTGTAGACGTTGTTGGGCCTCCAAGTGCAGAGGTTTGTAGGACAGTAGCATATTTCCCTCAAGTGGATGACCTAAGGTTTATCAATCCGTGGGAGGCGTAGGATGAAGATGGTCTCTCTCAAACAACCATGCAACCAAATAACAAAGAGTCTCTTGTGTCCCCAACACACCCAATACAATGGTAACTTGTATAGGTGCACCAGTTCGGTGAAGAGATGGTGATACAAGTGCAATATGGATGGTAGATATAGGTTTTTTATAATCTGAAAATATAAAAACAGCAAGGTAACAAGTGGTAAAAGTGAGCAAAAACGATATTGCAATGCTTCAAAACAAGGCCTAGGGTTCATACTTTCACTAGTGCAAGTTCTCTCAACAATAATAACATAATTGGATCATATAACTATCCCTCAACATGCAACAAAGAGTTACTCCAAAGTCACTAATAGCAGAGAACAAACGAAGAGATTATTGTAGGGTACGAACCCACCTCAAAGTTATTCTTTCTGATCGATCTATTCAAGAGTCCGTAGTAAAATGACACGAAGCTATTCTCTCTGTTCGATCTATCCTAGAGTTCGTACTAGAATAACACCCTAAGACACAAATCAACCAAAACCCTAATGTCACCTAGATACTCCAATGTCACCTCAGGTATCCGTGGGTATGATTATACGATATGCATCACACAATCTAAAATTCATCTATTCAACCAACACAAAGAACTTCAAAGGGTGCCCCAAAGTTTCTACCGGAGAGTCAAGACCGAAATGTGTGCCAACCCCTATGCATAAGTTCACAAGATCACTGAACCCGCAAGTTGATCACCAAAACATACACCAAGTAGATCACGTGAATATCCCATTGTCACCACAGATAAGAACATGCAAGACATACATCAAGTGTTCTCAAATCCTTGAAGACTCAATCCGATAAGATAACTTCAAAGGGAAAACTCAATCCATTACAAGAGAGTAGAGGGGGAGAAACATCATAAGATCCAACTATAATAGCAAAGCTCGCGATACATCAAGATCATGCCATATCAAGAACATGAGAGAGAGAGAGAGAGATCAAACACATAACTACTCGTACATACCCTCGGCCCCGAGGGTGAACTACTCCCTCCTCGTCATGGAGAGCACCGGGATGAGGAAGATGGCCACCAGTGATGGATCCCCCCTCCGGCAGCGTGCCAGAACAGGGTCCCGATTGGTTTTTGGTCACTATAGAGGCTTGCGGCGGCAGAACTCCCGATCTAGGTTATTTTCTGGGGGGATTCTGTATATATGAGAGGTGTTGGTGTCGGGGACAAGTCGGTGGGGTCTCCGAAGCGGCCACGAGATAGGGGGGCATGCCCCCCACCCTCGTGGGTGCCTCTAGACTCTTCTAGCCCATCTTCGGTACTCCGTGGGCTTCTTCTGGTCCAAAAATAATCTCCGTGAAGTTTCAGGTCAATTGGACTCCGTTTGGTTTTCCTTTTCTGTGATACTCAAAAACAAGGAAAAAACAGAAACTGGCACTGGGCTCTAGTTAATATGTTAGTCCCAAAAATCATATAAAACGACATATAAATGCATATAGAACATCCTAGATGGATAATATAATAGCATGGAACAATAAAAAAATATAGATACATTGGAGACGTATCGATCATCCCCAAGCTTAATTCCTGCTCGTCCTCGAGTAGGTAAATGATAAAAACAGAATTTTTGATGTGGAATGCTACCTGACATAATTATCAATGTAATTTTCTTTATTGTGGCATGAATGTTCAGATCCGAAAGATTCAAGACAAAAGTTTAATATTGACAGAAAAATAATAATACTTCTAGAACACTAAGAAAGTAATTATGTCTTCTCAAAATAACATGGCCAAATAAAGTTATCCCTACAAAATCATATAGTCTAGCTATGCTCTATCTTCATCACACAAAATATTTAAATCATGCACAACCCCGGTTTTAGCCAAGCAATTGTTTCATACTATATCAATGTAATTTTCTTTATTGTGGCATGAATGTTCAGATCCGAAAGATTCAAGACAAAAGTTTAATATTGACAGAAAAATAATAATACTTCAAGAACACCAAGAAAGTAATTATGTCTTCTCAAAATAACATGGCCAAATAAAGTTATCCCTACAAAATCATATAGTCTAGCTATGCTCTATCTTCATCACACAAAATATTTAAATCATGCACAACCCCGGTTTTAGCCAAGCAATTGTTTCATACTTTAGTATTCTCAAAAAATTTCAACTTTCATGCAATACATGAGCGTGAGCCATGGACATAGCACTATAGGTGGAATGGAATATGGTGGTTGTGGAGAAGACAAAAAGGAGGAAGATAGTCTCACATCAACTAGGCGTATCAACGGGCTATGGAGATGCCCATCAATAGATATCAATGTGAGTGAGTAGGGATTTCCATGCAACGGATGGACTAGAGCTATAAGTGTATGAAAGCTCAAAAGGAAACTAAGTGGGTGTGCATCCAACTTGCTTGCTCTTGAAGACCTAGGGCACTTTGAGGAAGCCCATCATTGGAATATACAAGCCAAGTTTATAATGAAAAATACCCACTAGTATATGAAAGTGACAACATTGGAGACTCTCTATCATGAAGATCATGGTGCTACTTTGAAGCACAAGTGTGGTAAAAGGATAGTAGCATTGCCCCTTCTCTCTTTTTCTCTCATTTTTTTATTTTTTTATTTGGGCCTTTTTTCTCCTTTTTTTATGGCCTCTTTTTTTTCCTTTTTTCATTTTTTTGTCCGGATTCTCATCCCGACTTGTGGGGGAATCATAGTCTCCATCATCCTTTCCTCAATGGGACAATGCTCTAATAATGAAGATCATCACACTTTTATTTACTTACAACTCAAAAATTACAACTCAATGCTTAGAACAAAATATGACTCTATGTGAATGCCTCCGGTGGTGTACCGAGATGTGCAATTAATGAATCAAGAGTGACATGTATGGAAGAATTATGAAAGGTGGCTTTGCCACAAACATGATGTCAACTACATGATCATGCAAGGCAATATGACAATGATAAAATGTGTCATAATAAACGGAACGGTGGAAAGTTGCATGGCAATATATCTTGGAATGGCTATGGAAATGCCATAATAGGTAGGTATGGTGGTTGTTTTGAGGAAGGTATATGGTGGGTTTATGGTACCGGCGAGAGTTGCACGGCACAAGAGAGGGTAGCAATGGTGGAAGGGTGAGAGTGCGTATAATCCATGGACTCAACATTAGTCATAAAGAACTCACATACTTATTGCAAAAATCTACAAGTCATCAAAACAAAGTACTACACGCATGCTCCTAGGGGAAGGGTTGGTAGGAGTTAACCATCGCACGATCTCGACCTCCACTCATAAGGAAGACAATAATAAATAAATCATTCTCCAACTTCATCACATAACAGTTCACCATACATGCATGATACGAGAATCACAAACTTTAAGACAAGTATCTCTCTAATTCACAACTATTCACTAGCATGATTCTAATATCAACATCTTCATATCTCAAAACAATCATAAGGAATCAAACTTCTCTTAGTATTCAATGCACTTTATATGAAAGTTTTTATTATACCTATCTTGGATGCTCATCACTTTAGGACTAAAATTCAAAACCTAAGCAAATTACCATGCTGTTTTAAAAGAATCTCAAAATAATATAAGTGAAGCATGAGAGATCATCTATTTATTCAAAATAAAACCACCGTCGTGCTCTAAAAGGATATAAGTGAAGCACTAGAGCAAATGACAAACTACTCCAAAAGGTATAAGTGAAGATCACTCAGTAGTCGAATAATTATGCAACTATGTGAAGACTCTCTAACATTTAAGAATTTCAGATCTTGGGAAATTATTCAAACAGCAAGCAAAACAAAACAAAATGACATTTCAAGGATAGCACACATCATGTGAAGAAGTAAAAACTTAGGTTCAACCGATACTAACCGATAATTGTTGAAGAAGAAAGGTGGGATGCCTACCGGGGCATCCCCAAGCTTGAATGCTTGAGACTTCTTGAAATATTATCTTGGGGTGCCTTGTGAATCCCCAAGCTTGAGCTTTTGTGTCTCCTTAATTCCTTTTATATATCTCGGTTTCCTAAATCTCGAAAGCTTCATCCACACCAAACTCAACAAGAACTCGTGAGATAAGTTAGTATAAATCAATGCAAAAACCTTATCATTTTCTACTGTAACAAATCACAAAAATTATTATTCAACATTGCATACTAAATATCTCTGCATATTTAATACTCCTATCCTAAAATAGAATCATTAAAGAAGCAAACATATGCAAACAACGCAAACATAACAGCAATCTGCCAAAACAGTACAATCTGTAAAGAATGCAAGCACTACTAGGGAAAAGCCTAGCAGTAGCGCTGGTTTTTGGCCTAACAGTAGCGCGGGTAAGCGTGCTACTGATAAGGCGCTACAGCTAAAGCTTAACAGTAGCGCCTACTGGCACTCGGTACTGCTATATCTACTAAGTAGTAGCGCTTTCCAAGCCAATCGCTACTGCTAATTACTAGTAGCGCTTTCGAAAACAATTGCTACTACTATTATTCCGTATTCCATTTCTATTGAATTTTAGGTCGTATTCATACACTTGTATACAATTTTTCATACAGTAGCAATTTAGAGATTGTTTTTACATCATAATGAGTTATTAAATCACTAGGTGAAAGAACCTTGGATTAGTTTCAAGTGCATGGATCCAAAGTAACTAATGGTCACTTTGGATCCATCCACTTGAAACTAATCTGCGGTTCTTTCACCCAATGACATAATAACTTATCATCATCATCATAATATCATTAACAAATTATCATCATAATATATCATTGTCATATAAATCCTCATAATCATCATTTTCGTCCATGATGAGACATCATATAACAACTTCGTCACTAGTTATAATAACAACTCCTCCTCATCATCATCATAGTACTCACAATCACTACTCCTACTCAGCATCACCATCAAGTCTAAGACATTGTAGTCATATATAATCAACACTAACTAATTGTTCTTTATACTTAGGACCTACTCCTCTCTCCTAGCTAAAATACCATAAAACAGATAAACCGGTCCTTCACCATATTGGAGAATGGACATAAACCTATCTCCAACTTGTGTCTTGCGCACATTCATTTTGTCTCCAATTATTTGCTTGTGCGCATTCATCACTTTGCTCCATTCTTTGATTTTGAGCCCTCCATCATTTGAAGAAATTGAGTATGCAATATGGTAAGCCTCCGAAGGAGTTGGTCGTAAGCTAACCATATGCATATCACCTTCGGTAAATAGCATGGCAGGCACAAACTGCTTCGGGAGCCTCTGTTCAAAAATGAAATAGTAAAATATATAGTTAGCAATGTAGTTTACTTAAGAATAATGTATGCAATGAAGTTACCATCATTAACAAAATCTTACCAAGTTTTTGGCAATGAAGTTACCATCAAGCAATTTATGGACTAATGGCACGTATCTAGTATATTTTGGGCTGATAGAGTGACTGGTTTTGAAGGCCTCAACATCTTCTATGAATGAGACAAGTGTGACAGCCTAGTTTTTGCCCTTTCTTCTTTGCCTAGTTTTTAGTTGATTTAGATTTGAGTTTGGAGTTTTTGAATCATTTCATTTGGACTTAACCACTTGGGTACCCCTTGACTTTCACCCAAGTGCTTCAACTCCTTCTCAAACCATCACTCCCTCTCTGGTTCATCTCAAAATATCACTTGGAATATTTTTCTTAAATGGAAAATATTCATTTTGCCCTCCTAAACCCTAGCTAGACCTTTGTGCTCCAAAGCAACCCTAAGTTTTCTTGCCCCTAAAACCCTGAGAAAAATCCCAATTATTCTTTGAACCCTAGGGCACCTTTCTGAGAAAAAATATTTCACCACTCTTTGGAATATTTTGGCTACATAAAATATTTTCACTTCTGGACAGAAATGGTAGCTTCTACACCATTTTACTAGCTCCATTGTAGATGGTTTTTCTTGTGCATCTTTACCTTAGTAAGTGTTGGCTAGCCTCCAAAACCCAGCCCTCAACTCCTAGTGGTTTGACCACAGTAAACCTCCAAAGTTACTGTCCAGAAACTTACTTGGAGTACAACTTCATTTCTACTTCACCTGGAACCCAACCCAACCATGGTAACACTCAAAACTACCAAGGACTACACGCCAGACATGAAGTTTGCGCTTAGGGCAGCGGGCACGAGCACGGTCCGGCCAATGACTCAGTGTGCGATGCACTGTGCTTGTCGTCTTCCCCTCGCCCCTGTGCTCGTCCGTGCTCGCCAATAGTTCCCGTGTGAGCTCCGTCCTCTTCCCCCTCTCTCATTGACGTTGTTCGTCACCGGGCGCCATGGACAGGTGTCCTCTGGCGGAGCCCGAACCCTCCTTGTCGCTCGCCTATAAATATGGCCACCCCCGGCCTCCTCGAGCACCCCACTCCACTCACACACACCCCACAAGCTAGTAGAAGCCGCAGCCCGGCCGGGCAGGCCGCGGGCTGTCGTCCCCGAGATCGAGCTTGCAGGCGATCCCCTCGGGTCATCCCCGCAGCTCCAGCCCCTCCCAGACCGGGGCAACCCTGTCAGGGCCTCCGCCCCTCTTCGGTGAAGCCGTTCCGCCCTGTTGGAGCCCCTAGAGCCGCCCCTAGCCGCCGTCGTCTTCATCTCCGGCGACCGCCGCCCTCTACCTCCGCTGGAGAGGCTGTTTCCGATGCCGTCCGACCACCCCTAGCCATGCTATGGGTACGGGCAAGTGCGCCTCCGTCTCCTCTATCGATCCCCCCCTCTCGTTTTGGCCCAAGAGCCCTCGTCGCCGGCGTGCGCTCCGGCGAAGCTCCGCCACTCCCTATTTTCCTCTCCCCCTCCACCTCACCTGGCTAGCGGGGCCCGCTAGTCAGCCACTCTGTACGTGCACGAAGCGGTACGGGCGGTGGCGCCCTGGGCTTTTACGCCTTCGACGTCACCCCCCAGTCTGTTTAATTTTTATTCAAATTTCATTTAAATCCAGAGAACTTCAAACAACCACAACTTCTTATCTATAAGTCCAAATGCATTGATTCTTTTTGCAATGTGTTCTTTGTACAAAAATCTAGAAGCTCCCAAAAGATGGGATTTTTCCCTGCTATCTAGATTTTCTAGTGAATTCAGAAGGTTTCTTGATGTTTTCTTTTTGTGTTTTTATTTATTTTCAGAAGAGCAGGCTTGTCTTGAGGATCACTAGGAGGCTTGTGAACCTCATCTGCACTAAGGCAAGCCACAACAACATTTTCATAGTGCCACTTCATTATTTGTGATTTTCCTACCTGGACTAATGATTGTTCATGCATTTAAATTATTAATATGTTAATTATATTCTGTTAGATGCTTGTTATATTAAATATGCTTGATTTACAGAAAGTTTGAAGTGAATCTAGTTGATAAACTAACAAGGATTTAGTTATGAGTAATGATAAGATAGTATGGTTATGGAGATAAATAGTTAGTGAAATTATTTTTGCATTATGAAAAATGATAAATTTGCTAGAAAAGATTCTGGTTTAAGTGAGGTTTGATCTTAACCAGAGGAGTATCATGAGTTGTTGATTGCTCAGTAAGAGCGTAGTTGACTCAGTTATTTTCATTGATATGTGATGCATATGTTGGTGATGCATGTCATGGCATTATGAAGCCGGTTACTTTCACTTTAAGTTGAACCTGATAATAACTCAACTTGAATATGTTGTTGACCGGGTCATGGTGCCGCTGAATCAAGTCTTTCCCAGTGCAACCACATTTGCCAGTATGAGACGGCCTTAATTCGTTTCATTGTCGTGCCTCTAGTCGGTGCCTCCATCTAGGGAAGGTTATGGGCATGCTGTACCCTGGCCCGGTAAGCAGGCATAACCTTGTGAGCCCATTGTTAAGTTTTTGGTATCGGGTCCTAGAGTGGATCGTGGCCACGACGGTGGTCGTCGTGTCTTGAGGTAGACACGGGGCCACCCAGGACTAGCCCGATGGGGATTGAGTCGGAGTGGCCGGGAGAGTGTCATGGCAATGGAGTGGTTTCGTCGGAATGCGGTTGGTCCACCCGAATGGGAGTGCGAGGCCATTGGTTCCATGGTGTGGGTCCAGTGTGCTACCTCTGCAGAGTGTATTAATCTATCGATAGCCGAGTCCACGGTTAAGGACACGCTTGAAAGTAGGGTACACCATGGGTCAACACTTACACTGCGTTTGGATGTATGTATTCAGCCTCCGAATTGTGAATTGGTATTGGGAGGTTCCAATTCAGCTATTTGGATGGCCTTTGTATTGGCAGGTGGAAACGTATCTCAATACAGAGCGTGATTTTCCCCACTTGTGCATGTTGCTCGTGAATATCGAGCCTGAGGCCTCTGATTTGGTCCGAAACGCTCGCTCCCACAAAACGTACCGCTTCGTCTCGCCCAGGAAACAGACATCCGTGGAGGTCCCCCACCGCCACCCATGGAGCTCCGCCCTCGTCCCTCGCTCGCCGGACTCTAAGGACCCCCCTCCCCCACTGCCGAGGGGCAGGGAGATCTGCCGCCGCGCTCGTCCCTCCGAGCCTCCCCGCCGCCCGTGGAGGAGAGGAGTAGGGATATCCGCCGCCGCCCTCTTCCCTCGCTCTCGTCGGCTTCAAAGGAACCCCTCACTGCCCATGGAGATGGAGGAGCAGGGATCTCTGTTGCCGCCCTCATCCCTCGCGCTCGCCGGCCTCCAAGACCACCCCCAGCTGCTACTACCAGCCCCTCCACGAGCACCACGCTGAGGCGCGCTAAGCTGTAACCTGTAAGCGCCCTTGCTAGATCCTTCAATGTGTGTCCTGCTCGCTACACAGTACACACTTCCAATGTTAATACGAAGCTCTATTTGTTAATTATTAGGTTATTGGTGTTTAAGTCTGAAGCACTATTTCTGGGTAAAATAGGTAATTAGGGATGTAAGCTTTGAGTCAGAAGCACTTCCCGTTCCCTGCTACCTTTTCTCCCTACCATCATATGCTTTGAATAATAGTCATATTTTGTACAGATTTTGTTTTAAAGTATGTTGAACAAAGCATAATCTTCTAATTCATCTGAATATACAAAATCAAGAGTTTGTCATCCAAACACGATTTGATCTTGAAACCTCATTGAGATTCAATGAGCCAATTCAGTGAACAACCAAACAAGTGAATTTGTATCCCTGTCCATTTCAATTTCCTTGCTGAATTGGTATTCCAGCCAATTCAATACGGAGCCCTTCAATACAAACATCCAAACAGAGCGTTAATGAATTTGCACACTAAGTATGAAGTTTGCACTGTGGTTGTGGCGGAGAGGACATCGTGTTGAGTTGGACCAGATATGGTCGTGGTTGTGATCGTCGTAAGGATCACGGGCCGTTTATTGGTCGTGGTTGTGATCGCCGTAAGGATCACGGGCCATTTATTGGTCATGGTTGTGATCGCCGTAAGGATCACGGGCCATTTATTGGTCGTGGTTGTGATCACATAAGGATCACGAGTTTGTCTCTGAGTTCGACATGTTTGTGATCTGGAAAGATCATGTTTGGTAAGCCAGTCCGAGGGACGATTATCAGAAGATGCATGGTCACAGCATGTTGGATATAATGTTCTATTGTTATTAATTGGTTAATTATCATGATATTGTCTGTCGTTATGTTTATGCTTGTTGTGAGCTTGCAAGTACATTCAATGTACTGACCTGGTGTGTCATGCCAGATTTCAGGAAAGTCTCATTGGAAAGGAGAGTTGTCCGAGTCTAGATCGTGTCCACATTGGTGTCCCTATGCTATGGAGTTCCGCTACAACGTTGTTCCGCTGCCGCGTAGTTGTCTTGATCGAGTCCCCTTTATGTTCACTAAATAATGTACATATTGTTCGGCCGCACCGTGTGTGCCGCTTGGCCTCGCTGACTGTTGTAATATAAACTCTGATCCGCTAGCATCAATAAAGCGGTTGTTTTTTTCTGTACCAAGTTGTTGTGTGTTGCTAGAAGACAAGGTCTCTGGGCTGGCAATGCATGGTAAACCGGCTGATCTGAGTCGGGGTGCCACAACGCTTGGTATCAGAGCCGCACTGACTGTAGGCCACGCTAGACTACGACGAGTTAACCGGATGCTAGATACGAGTTGTAGTTGAGTGCCAGTAGCATTTGTAGCTGGTTGTTGCATTGCATGCACTGATTTTGTTTTTATGCTAACCTGCTAATGGTTGTGAGTGTAGATGGCTCCGGTGCTGTATCCGTGCCAGTTGCAGCTGATGCCATACACATCGCCGCATCTCCTTCGTAACGTGTGGCGTCGGTTGTACCCCCACGGTGACGACCCAACCTATCGTGTGTACCGGGAGCGTCTAGCTAACTCGGTGTATGAGTATCACGCCGTGGTTACTCTGCACACCAGTTCCAATTCTAGCACTTACACTTGTACCTCTCGGAGAGGTTACGCTTCTACCGCTTCTCAGGCCGTCCAGTTTGCTGCATTCGAGGTACTTGTTGAGCTCTGCTACAACGAGGTCCGGATGCAGAACCACCCAAGTTTCTACTACTATCCTTCTCTGCACGATAATGGTCGTGTCTGTTTCCCTGTCATTGATCCGGAGTCTGATAGTGTTGGTAGCCACCTTTCTCGCTATTCACTGCTAGATATCTTCTGATCTACAAGCTGGCTCGAGAGCTGAGTCGTGCCTGTACTGCTTTAGCCTCTGCTAGATCAGTCACTACTCCAGCATATGTAGGATTTACTCCCTATATTCCTGCCAGTTCTAGTTCCCTATTTCCCCGGTTACTCCTCCGAATAGCTCGGGCACCGTGACAGTGAGTTGTTGATCTTAACCAGAGGAGTATCATGAGTTGTTGATTGCTCAGTAAGAGTGTAGTTGACTCAGTTATTTTCATTGATATGTGATGCATATGTTGGTGATGCATGTCATGGCATTATGACGCCGGTTACTTTCACTTTAAGTTGAACCTGATAATAACTCAACTTGAATATGTTGTTGAATGGGTCGTGGTGCCGCTGAATCAAGTCTTTCCCAGTGCAACCACATTTGCCAGTATGGGACGGCCTTAATTCGTTTCATTGTCGTGCCTCTAGTCGGTGCCTCCATCTAGGGAAGGTTATGGGCATGCTGTATCCTGGCCCGGTAAGCAGGCATAACCTTGTGAGCCCGTTGTTAAGTTTTTGGTACCGGGTCCTAGAGTGGATCATGGCCACGACGGTGGTCGTTGTGTCTTGAGGTAGACACGGGGCCACCCAGGACTAGACCGATGGGGATTGAGTCGGAGTGGCCGGGAGAGTGTAATGGCAATGGAGTGGTTTCGTCGGAATGCCGTTGGTCCACCCGAATGGGAGTGCGAGGCCATGGGTTCCGTGGTGTGGATCCAGTGTGCTACCTCTGTACAGTGTATTAATCTATCAATAGCCGAGTCCATGGTTAAGGACCGCTCGAAAGTAGGGTACACCATGGGTCAACACTTAATGAATTTGCAAACTAAGTATGAAGTTTGCATTGTGGTGGTGGCGGAGAGGCCATCGTGTTGAGTTGGACCAGATGTGGTCGTGGTTGTGATCGTCGTAAGGATCACGGGCCATTTATTGGTCGTGGTTGTGATCACCATAAGGACCACGGGCCATTTATTCGTCGTGGTTGTGATCATCGTAAGGATCACGGGCCATTATTGGTCGTGGTTGTGATCGCCGTAAGGATCACGGGCCATTTATTAGTCGTGGTTGTGATCGCCGTAAGGATCACGAGTTTGTCTCTGAGTTCGACACGTTTTTGATCTGGAAACGATCACGTCTGGTAAGCCAGTCCGAGGGACGATTATCTGAAGATGCATGGTCACAGCATGTTGGATATAATGTTGCATTGGTATTAATTGGTTAATTATCATGATATTGTATGTTGTTATGTTTATGCTTGTTGTGAGCTTGCAAGTACATTCAATGTACTGACCTGGTGTGTCATGCCAGATTTCAGGAAAGTCTTGTTGGAAAGGAGAGCTGTCCGAGTCTAGATCGTGTCCACATCGGTGTCCCTGTGCTATGGAGTTCCGCTACGACGTTGTTCCGCTGCCGCGTAGTTGTCTTGATCGAGGCCCCTTTATATTCACTAAATAATGTACATATTTTTCGGCGCACCGTGTGTGCCGCTTGGCCTCGCTAACAGTTGTAATATAAACTCTGATCCGCTAGCATCAATAAAGCGGTTGTTTTTTTGTACCAAGTTGTTGTGTGTTGCCAAAAGACAAGGTCTCTGGGCTAGCAATGCATGGTAAACCGGTTGCTCTGAGCCAGGGTGCCACAACAAGATAACCTTTCTCCACACAATTAAGCTTGGAGTCATAGGTATAGTATGTGTTGTCTACTACCTTTCGAGTATTTCTTGAAGATAAGAAATAAGCTGACAATTATAAATAAATAAGTTTAGTACGGATGAACACCAAATATTTTTAAATTAACAACATAAATTACTGAACTTAACAAATTAGTTTGATAAACTCACATCTAGGTAAAACTGGAGGCATATCCACATCCACCCAGATGTCGATATTATCATCATCATCATAATCTTCGGGATGAATATCAAATCTTATTCACATTCCCTCCTCAAATTCATATGCCTTGCAGAGAGCTTCCCAATTAGAGCAACCGAAATGGGAGCGATCGACCGTTGTAGAACTTAGCCAGAAACTCATAACCATGTTTAGTTCCTAAGTGAGCCCTCCTCGTCTCCACATTCTCAAAGTCATCTAAACCAAAACCAAGCTTCTCCAATACATATGGTCTAGCATGGCACGGGATGTACTAATCGAATTGAAAAAAATCCATAAATTACACGTTGAACAAAAGAAGCACAAGTGATGATATTAATTATGATGAAATGCTTGTCGTTGCGTACCGTACAAACATCGAAGGTCTCTTCCAGCTTCACGGTGAAAAACCTATCATTTTGCAGGTGAGGAAACCAGTCGCACACACCCCCTGTGCTCAAAATTCAAAGATTATAACTTGATGGCAAAACCCAAAAAATCCGGCATGACCTTTGCTAAAAAAGGACATATCGAGTGCCTAAAATTTGCTGGAACGGAAATTAATCAACACTCCGGCAAAACATAGGCCACTTATCGATGGTCATTGCATTTCAATGGTTGAAAATATAAAAAAACATTTGAAAATATCTTATATATAATCCTGACACTAAATAAACTAGTTTTATTAACTACTTACTAAATAAACTAGTTTTATTAACTACTTACTAAATAAACTAGTTCTATTAAGCACTTACTATAAATAAACTAGTTCTATTAAGCACTTACTAAATAAAACTAGTTCTATTAAGCACTTGCTAAAAATTCTACTACCCTAGTTCTACCCTAAATTTTCTTACTTCTATTTTATTCAAAACACCTAAAATAGTCAAAAAAATTATTCTATTAAAAACCTACAGTCTACGATGTCTACATTCTAAAATCTACATTTAAATTACCTACGATTTGCAAGAACGGCGACAAGGGAGGGAGGGAGGAGAGAGGAGGGGGAGGGGGCGACCTGAGGAGGAGGGGGAGGGGCCGGTCGGAGGAGGAGGAGGGAAGGGCGGTGGGAGGAGGAGGAGGGAGGGGCGGTGGGAAGAGGGCTGCCGGCGGAGGAGGGAGGAGGGGGCGGCCACAGGCAGAGGAAGGAGGGTGCGGTGGGAGGAGGAGGGAGGAGGACGTGGTGGGAGGACGAGGGATGGAAGGAGGTAGTACCTCGGTGGCGGACGGACGATGGTGGCGGCGGCGACGGACGACAACGGTTATCGGCATGGGCGAGAGTGACTGAGAGGGAGAGTGAGTGAGAGAGAGGGTCGGCCTCGTGGGGATAAGGTAGGGTTAGTAGCAGCATGGGCACGAAAAAGCGCTATAGCTAAGAAGAATAGCAGTAGCGCTTGGCAGGGATACGCACTACTACTAAGTTGGACTAGCAGTAGCGCTTTACTATTAAAAGCGCTACTGCTAAGTGTAAGCATGCAAAAATACATTGTTTGTCAATGCAAAAATACATTGGCCATCAATGATCTTTTTATGTACAATCTGAATTGTCAATATGAGTTCTCTTCGGTAGGAACCGGAGAAGACTCATATTGCGGCCACAAATTCTACACATAGAGTTCAATGAAGACCAAGTGGTTGTGATAGTTTGAGAAGTAACATATTTAAGGTGGTAAACACCCTGTTCGCGGAGCGTAGTGGGACTAAACTTGTGGGCTGAACTTAGCAGTAGCGACCTTTATAGAAGTGTGCAGCTGCTAACATCTATAGCGGTAGCGCGGTACGAAATAGGGCGCTACTGCTATAACTAGCTAGACGGAGAGGTCATGGCAATTAGAGCAGTAGCACGGTTTAGAGAGGACGCGCTACTGCTATTTTTCTTTCAGCAGCGCATTTTTCTGGCACACGCTGCTGCTAAATAGCAGTAGGGTGGCATTTTGAAGAGCGCTGCTGGTAAGATTCTGTGTATAATGTTTTCCCTAGTAGTGAAGATTCATCATACTTCCCTAACTCCAAAAATTATGAAAGTCTACCACACTGTAGAAGATTTATCAGAGCTCAATATGCAAAAAGTTTCAACATTTTATCATTTTCTGACTTTTCTAGGGAATTTTTGCAACAACGGTAAACTTTCTGTTTTGAAACAGCAACATGTATACTTGCAAAATAAGCATGGTAAAGGCTATACTTAACATTTTTATTGAAAATATAGACGCAAAACATTATTCTAAATAACAGCAAGAAAATACTAACAAAAGAAAATGACGCTCCAAGCTAAACACATATCATGTGGTGAATAAAAATATAGCTCCAAGTAAAGTTACCGATGAACGAAGACGAAAGAGGGGATGCCATCCGGGGCATCCCCAAGCTTAGGCTCTTGGTTGTCCTTGAATATTACCTTGGGGTGCCTTGGGCATCTCCAAGCTTAGGCTCTTGCCACTCCTTATTCTATAGTCCATTTAATCTTTACCCAAAACTTGAAAACTTCACAATACAAAACTCAACAGAAAACTCGTAAGCTCCGTTAGTATAAGAAAATAAACCACCACTTAGGTATTGTTGTGAATTCATTCTAAATTTATATTGGTGTAATATCTACTGTATTCCAACTTCTTTATGGTTCATACCCTCCGATACTACTCATAGATTCATCAAAATAAGCAAACAACACATAGAAAACAGACTCTGTCAAAAACAGAATAGTCTGTAGTAATCTGTAACTCTCGAATACTTATATAACTCACAAAATTCTACCAAATTAGGAAAACCTGAGAAATTTGTGTACCAACCCAGAGCAAAAAGAGTCAGATCAACAACACGTTTCTGTGAATTATCAAAACTAATTTACTGGGTGCAAAAGTTTCTGATTTTCAGCAGGATCAACACAATTATCACCGTAAGCTATCCTAAAGGTTTTAGTTGGCACTTTATTGAAACAAAAGCTATAAAACATGATTAGTACAGTAGAATAATCATGTGAACACACAAAAACAGTAAAGATAAATATTGGGTTGTCTCCTAACAAGCGCTTTTCTTTAATGCCTTTTAGCTAGGCATGATGATTTCAATGATGCTCGCATAAAAGATAAGAATTGAAACATAAAGAGAGCATCATGAAGAATATTACTAACACATCTAAGTCTAACCCACTTCCTATGCATAGAGATTTTGTAAGCAAACAACTTATGGGAACAATAATCAACTAGCATAAGAAGGTAAAACAAGCTTAACTTTAAAACTTTAAGCATATAGAGAGGAAACTTGATATTATTGCAATTCCTACAAGCACATATTCCTCCCTCATAATAATTTTCAGTAGCATCATGAATGAATTCAACAATATAACTATCACATAAAGCATTCTTTTCATGATCTACAAGCATAGAAATTTTATTACTCTCCACATAAGCAAAATTCTTCTCATGAATAGTAGTGGGAGCAAACTCAACAAAATAACTATCATGTGAGGCATAATCCAATTGAATATTAAAATCAAGATGACAAGTTTCATGGTTATCATTGTTCTTTATAGCATACATGTCATCACAATAATCATCATAGATAGGAACTTTATTCTCATAATCAATTGAAACCTCTTCTGAAATAGTGGATTCATCATTAAATAAAGTCATGACCTCTCCAAATCCACTTTCATCAATATAATCATCATAAATAGGAGGCATGCTTTCATCATAATAAATATTCTCATCAAAACTTGGGGGACTAAAAAAATATCATCTTCGTGAAACATAGCATCCCCAAGCTTGTGGCTTTGCATTTCATTAGCATCATGGATATTCAAGGAATTCATACTAACAACATTGCAATCATGCTCATCATTAAAGATTTAGTGCAAAATATTCTAATGCATTCTTCCTCTAGCAATTGAGCACAATTATCGGAATCCTTATTTTGATGAAAGACATTAAAAAGATGAAGCATATGAGGCACCCTCAATTTCATTTTTTAGTAATTTTCTTTTATAGAATAAACTAGTGATAAAACAAGAAACTAAAAGATTCGATTGCAAGATCTAAAGATATACCTTCAAGAACTCACCTCCCTGGCAACGGCGCCAGAAAAGAGCTTGATGTCTACTACACAACCTTCTTCTTGTAGACGTTGTTCGGCCTTCAAGTGCAGAGGTTTGTAGGACAGTAGCAAATTTCTCACAAGTGGATGACCTAAGGTTTATCAATCCGTGGGAGGCGTAGGATGAAGATGGTCTCTCTCAAACAACCCTGCAACCAAATAACAAAGAGTCTCTTGTGTCCCCAACACACCCAATACAATGGTAACTTGTATAGGTGCACCAGTTCGGCAAAGAGATGGTGATACAAGTGCAATATGGATGGTAGATATAGGTTTTTTATAATCTGAAAATATAAAAACAGCAAGGTAACAAGTGGTAAAAGTGAGCGAAAAACGGTATTGCAATGCTTCGAAACAAGGCCTAGGGTTCATACTTTCACTAGTGCAAGTTCTCTCAACAATAATAACATAATTGGATCATATAACTATCCCTCAACATGCAACAAAGAGTCACTCCAAAGTCACTAATAGCAGAGAACAAACGAAGAGATTATTGTAGGGTACGAAACCACCTCAAAGTTATTCTTTCTGGTCGATCTATTCAAGAGTCCGTAGTAAAATAACACGAAGCTATTCTTTCCGTTTGATCTATCCTAGAGTTCGTACTAGAATAACACCTTAAGACACAAATCAACCAAAACCCTAATGTCACCTAGATACTCCAATGTCACCTCAAGTATCCGTGGGTATGATTATACGATATGCATCACACAATCACAAATTCATCTATTCAACCAACACAAATAACTTCAAAGGGTGCCCCAAAGTTTCTACCGGAGAGTCAAGACGAAAACGTGTGCCAACCCCTATGCATAAGTTCACAAGGTCACTGAACCCGCAAGTTGATCACCAAAACATACACCAAGTAGATCACGTGAATATCTCATTGTCACCATAGATAAGCACATGCAAGACATGCATCAAGTGTTCTCAAATCCTTAAAGACTCAATCTGATAAGATAACTTCAAAGGGAAAACTCAATCCATTACAAGAGAGTAGAGGGGGAGAAACATCATAAGATCCAACTATAATAGCAAAGCTCGCGATACATCAAGATCGTGCCATATTAAGAACATGAGAGAGAGAGAGAGAGATCAAACCCATAGCTACTGGTACATACCCTCAGCCCCGAGGGTGAACTACTCCCTCCTTGTCAATGAGAGTGCCGGGATGATGAAGATGGCCACCAGTGATGGATCCCCCTCCGGCAGGGTGCCAGAACAGGGTCCCGGTTGGTTTTTGGTGGCTACAGATATAAGAGGTGTTGGCGTCGGGGACAAGTCAGGGGGGTCTCCGAGGCGGCCACGAGATAGGAGGCACGCCCAGGGGGGTACGGTGCGCCCCCACCCTCGTGGGGTGCCTCGGGACTCTTCTGGCCCATCTCCGGTACTCCGTGGGCTTCTTCTGGTCCAAAAATAATCTTCGTGAAGTTTCAGGTCAATTGGACTCCGTTTGGTTTTTCTTTTCTGCGATACTCAAAAATAAGGAAAAAACAGAAACTGACACTGGGCTGTAGGTAGTCCCAAAAATCATATAAATGCATATAAATCATATAAAACATCCTCCACGTCGATGTACACGGCGCGGGAGAGCTGATTGGCGCGGAAGATCTCCTCGATGGCGGCCCAAAGGACGTCGACAGAGTCGTCTAGCTGCATGACAACATCGAGCAGTTTGGGCAAGATCGTGGCATAGATCCAGTGCACGATGCAGTGGTCGACCATGACCATTCAGGGTCGCAGCGATGTGAAACAGCCGAGGTGAGGAGGTGGTCGCGGACACCGAACATGCCCACGATGGTGAAGAAGAAGCGATGCCACTACGCGTAGTGCCGGCGTGCAGGTCCAGGGTGATGGGGACGTGGTGACAGATGTCGATCATCTGAAGCACGGACGAGGGGAACACGCCAGGAGCGGACGATGGCGCTAGGGTTGCCGAGGGCACAGGAGGTGCGCTCACCAAGGCGGAATGGAGGACGTTGGCCGGTTTTGGTGCATCATCATCAGAGGAGCGGGGGGAGGCTAGAGGATCGGTGTCCATACCATATAGAAGTGTGCTCTATCCAATGCAGCCAAAAAACCGATCTGATAAAAGAGACTAGGCAATACATTTATACGTAAACACTATATATCATATGTATTTTTTAGTTCATATATTATTTACTTGAATGTTCATGTTGGATACAATCAAATCTATATTGCAACCGATTCCGCATTGGTGTATTGCCTAGTGAATTACTCACATTAATGTCAAAAATGCTCTTATATTATAAAATGGAGGAAGTAAAGTTTCAAGTCTTGCAAAAGAAAAGGGATTATAAATGTATGGGTATGTTTAGTTTTCGTAGTCGAAAAGACTATGACAGATTGTTCATACCCCGACTCGTATTCAGAGTTCCGTGGCGTATCGGCACACCTTCCTTTTCCTCTCCGTGCCCCCCAATCCCACCACCCAGTGCGGCGCCGGCCCTGAAGTATCTCCCTGCCCTAGCCACAGCTGCCGCTGCGCCGTCGTAGCTTAGCTCCACTGCCGACGAAGCCTCCGCCCCCAAGCAGCACGCCCCCCGCCTCTCCCGCGCGTCGCCGCCGCCATCGCCGCTCCCCGTCCCGCCTCGCCGCGTCCCTGCTGCCCCAACCCCGTCGCCGATTTCGAGCATTGGTTCCTGAGGTATGACCATCCCGTCCTCCAGCGGTTAGTTGTTAAAACCCCACCGAACTCCAGAAATTTCCCCATCTGGATCCGCCCCTGGCGACAGCGGAGCTGTCGGCTGGTCTCGTCCTTGGGCTTGATTGGATCCGTGTGTTTCAGGAGCGATGGGAAAGAAGGTGAAGGCCAAGGTGAAGAAGGCGCAGCAGCGGGAGCCGCTGGCCGATGCTGGATCCGGCGACGAGGCCTCGCAGGACGTCGAGGAAGCGGCTGTGTCGGCCGGCGATTGGGAGCAGTGCGGCCACTACAGCCGTGACAGTCGTGACTTGGACAAGGTCCTCCGGGAGATCGTATCTGCCAAGCATCTCGCGTCCTGTGAGCACTGCCGGGAGGAGCCCCCCCGGAAGAAAGGCGGCGGGGGTGGCAAGGAGAAAGGCGGCAAGCAGCAGAAGAAGAAAGGCGCTGCTGCCAAGACGCAGGCCAAGGCGGAGAAGAATGATGATTTGTGGGTCTGCTTGGACTGCGGCCGGCACTTCTGCGGCGGTGCCGTGTCAGAAACCAAGCCATACGGCCATGCCAGAAGGCATGCCAAGCAGGACCGACACTGGTGGGCTGCACGCTATGATAAACCAACTGTCGCGTATTGCTTGTCATGCGAAAATGAGGTGTCCATCGAGTTGCCTGTAGTAGAGACAGTTGTAGCAGCGCCAGCCGTTGAGAAGGTGGTTCTTGGTGCGGTGGATAGCAATGCATTGGTTTTGGCTAATAGCCATGGTAATGTGATTAAAGGCCTGCCAAATCTTGGAAATACATGTTTCTTCAATGCAGTGCTACAGAGCCTCCTAGCGCTTGATAAGTTCCGCAGCAAGATGTTAGGACCAGATGTTCCAATAGGAGCCATTGCTATGTCACTGAAGAAGTTGTTTGTGGAAACAAGTGCTTCAAATGATGCAGGAGGTGCACTGAGCCCAAAGAGCCTCTTCTCAAGTATTTGCTCAAAATACCCTCAGTTCAAAGGCTACCAGATGCAGGACAGTCATGAATTGCTCCGCTGTTTTCTTGATGGTTTAGGCACGGAGGAAACTGAAGCGCGGAAGGCAGCGGAGGATGCTTCCAGAGCGGCTGGGGTTCCTACAATTGTTGACTCCATCTTTGGGGGTCAGCTGTCTAGTACTGTGTCCAGCACAGAATGCACACACGGATCTGTTAAGCACGACCAATTCCTTGATCTCTCGCTACCAGTTCCATCAAGGAAACCTCCAGCCAAGAGTGTTTCATCACCACCAGCAAATAGGACCAAGCAGTCTATACGAGATAGGAACAAAAATCGCAGATATGGAAAGATTCCTACCCGAGTGTCTCCTGCAATAGCGGAGAGCAGCAAAGAACAAGTACAAACAGTTGCTGAAGGCAATGATTCCCAGATTCCAGGTTCAGAATTGGGACAGGTTGTCAGTGAGAAAGAACATGAGCCCTCTGAGTGCAGTGAGTCATGTGCTTCTGTTCCCAACCAAGAACTGAAGGCCGCTTCTAATGTGGAGGATGACATTTCCTGGTTAGATTATCTTGCTGATGCAGATGAAACGAAGTCTGAGATTCTTGATTCTGCATGTTCGACTGGAGCAGGACAGATCTGGAACGGCAACGATGCCATGCATGGTTCATTTCACAGTGGAGATGATGCCTTGCCCAAAGAGCAGGCCTTGATTTCTGATCCCTCAGGTGAGAACATTGTTGATGATGCAACTTGTTTACAGACTGTGATCTTGCTTCCTTACAAAGAATTTGACACCACTGCTGAAGAAATATATGAAACTGCAGAAAGCTCACAGAATCCAATAGTTTTTGGTCCTCATCCAGCTGATTATCTAGCAGCAGAAAATCACGCACAGTCGTTATATGGCGGAGATGGGGAACAAGATGACTGTTTTGGTATCGGTGATATGTTTGGTGAGCCTGAAATAACTTCTGATGCTAAGAAAGAAACTGGCACGACTGGAGATATTGATGTGATGGCTTGGAGTAGCAATAGCGCTGATGATGAAGTGGATGATAGTAATGCTCCCGTATCAGTCGAGGGCTGCTTGTCATTGTATACTGAGCCAGAGCTGCTATCGGAATCTTGGCATTGTGAGCATTGTTCTATTGCTGTTGCACAGCCAAACACCAATGAATTAAAAGAGGGTGAGGAGACGGCAGCTAGTGCCAATGATAGAAAGGACAGTGCGGAGATGATTGCAAGTGGTGATGAAAAACAAGTCGATGATAAGGTCCCGAGCTGCAGCAAAAAAGAGGACATTGATCAGATTATGGCAACTGATGGTTGCTCTGTCAATGTAAATCCTGACATGTGCTGTAACGAAGGGTTGTGTGCAAATCCTTCTTTGGTTGATGCTGAAAACACCTCTGATGGTAATTCTCCAGACATTGACACTACTGAGCAGCCAGACAGTAAAACATACCACCAGGAGTGTAGGGATTTGAACAGCTCAGCAGTGGAATTTACATCTTCCTGTAAGCAACTGCATGACTTTGCGCAGCATAACGATGGTCATAATGTGGATGTAGCCGCTGAAGAAACGAGTGCGCCAGTGAGTTGTGGCGATAATGACTCGGCCTCTTGCAGTACTACTAGCGACAAAAAGGTTGAATCTGGTGGTGCCAATGCTGAAGAAGTTGTGACTAATAGCCTTCCACCTGAGACGCAAAGCATCTTACCGAGCGCCAAAGATAATGAAGATGGCTTCACAAGGAATATCGGAAGGAGGAAGAGAATGAAGATGGTTGTCAAGGCACACAAAGGACAAGATAACCAAAATAAACAGAAAGAGGATGAAACAAAGGTTTTCAGAGCTGCAATGAGAAGAATTCTTATCAGCAAGGCACCACCTGTATTGACGATTACTTTGAACAGATTCAGCCACGACTCTCATGGTCGGTTCAGAAAACTGAAAGGGCATGTCCGCTTTAAGGAGACACTCGATATACGACCGTACATGGACCCAAGGTACTGATTTTTCTAACTCAGTTGAATTTGCCAAAATAAAATCAACCCAACAGTTTTCTGTTGCCTGCAGCTGTAGTTCCTAGTAGCCACAAGGGGGCACCACTGTCTGTCCATGGCTTGCTAAAGTAGCAATTGCATGTAGAATTTTGCCACAATGATATGACTAGATAAAATTTGACACTATTCCTTTCCCCACTTGTTTACTTTGGTGGATCTTTCTTTAATAATGATAGAACAGAATGCCCTTATTTTAATCATAGATATGTTTCTTGTTAGCATAGAGAACTAAAAAGATAAATAATTAGATATTATATGATGACGATTCATTGGCTGTAGAACCCTAGTACATTCTCCGCAGATATTTTTTCTACACATTGTTTTCAATCTTATTCTCTGATTCAGGTCTGCCATGTCCATATCCTGAAAGAAAACAGAATGCATGAAATCTTTTCATAATCAACGTGAATCTGGAGGTTACATATATGATTTAGATTTGAAGGCATATACAGTAAGCTGTATTGACTGCTCACCAGTTTGTGTCTACACTAAGGGACTCAAACTGGGTTTTAGTATTGTCATTTTTCAGCATATTTACAAAAGTATTGTTCTAGTTGATCTAATTTGTTATTCTGTTTACACACTTGTACAAGTGTAGGTGCCTAGATGTGTAGCTCTCAAGTTTAGTATGCTAGTATGTGTTATCCTCAAGTTTAGAACCCAAGGGACATGCTCGCATAAGTTTAGGGACCTATTGTGCACCGTTCGTTTCTGTGATTTATGGGCAGAGAGAGTCATTTAGGGACTTTAAAATTGGATTGTATGCTTTAGAAATTAACTGCTTTCCTTAATATGCAGATCAAAGGATAATGACATCACCACTTATCGGCTGGTAGCTGTCGTCGAGCACATGGGAAGCATGACAGGGGGGCATTATGTCGCATATGTAAGATCTGGCAAGATAGGGGGTCGGCAGCAGCAGAGCCGCTCCTCCAAATCTTGGTTTTACGCGAGCGATTCACATGTCAGAGAAACCTCTCTGGAGGAGGTTCTCAACTGCGAGGCTTATATCCTTTTCTACGAGAGGGTGGCTGAGTAAGACAATATGTGTCTGGTGACCTACTCATGGATCAGTGAGTAGTTAGGGACAAGATCCATGTCGAGCAAGAGGTGACAAACAACATTTTTTGGGATGCTGCTATGACTGTCTCAGTTGGAGAGTTCTTTTTTGCAAGTGGGCTTGGACAGCCAATCGGTTCATGCTGCTTACAGTGGGTCATTCTTTGGGTTTTCCTTTTCTGGAGAGCACAGGTGGAGGGGTGGAAATTGTCTGAAATCGGCAAACGGTTCGTTCAGATCTCGACAAGGTCATCTTTGAGCGTCCTCGGTTGTATTGGTTTAGAGTCGGTCAGTCAGTCATAGACAGCCTGGTACATGTTTTTGATATATGTGGAGTGCGCCCCTAAATTTTGCGTGATGGGGGCGTATATATACTATATATTGTAACATGTAGCTCCATCTTGAGGTAGAAATGACATGTTATTTATTACCATGTAGTATTACATTGTACCATGCCATGAAAATCAAACCTGGAAGTTTCAAGAAATTCTGGATTTATTTTGTGATTCTTCACAAGACGTGTCTACAATCCCTAAAAACTCCAAATTTGAATTCGAAATATTCTTGGAAGAAACCAAAATGGTAAATCCAAATTTGGATTTGGAGGTTTTTGGGATTATGGGCACACGCCTTGTGGACATTCACAAAAAAAAGAAAAAATCCCCATTTTTTTAACATTTAAATTAGAGTTTTTGAAACATGGTATTATGCAATGGCTGGTATCATGTGACATCTTCCCTGTTGCCTGGGATCATGGGGCTCGCCAGCTTCAGCTTTACACAGCGCACAGCGGCATGTTCCTGGGTGACGTTTTGCCCGGCGAGAAGCTGAGGACGGCGCCGGAATTGTGCTGCCTGTGCAGAGCAATCTAGAGATGAACAGGAACGGCGCGCCGGTGCTGCCGTCCCGAACGACCCATCAACATCTACGAGCAGCATCTGCATATATACTAATTTTGCATCCGAGTTCATCAACACTACATTCTCTTACCCCTGGCCAGTACGATCGATCCATTTACCAGAGCTTACCGTTTGCCGCTTGTTCATCCCTTTAGCAGGGACCTCTCCTTGCTCTGAACCAGCGCACAAGTTATCTACCATCGCCGCAAAGGAACTCCTTTTCCCTTTCCGCTGCTACACATCTGCAATACATTGACAACTGAAATCGATTTCGCAATTGTGAACAAAAGAACACACTTCTCCAAATGCCATGAGTAGCAAGTAATCAAGTAGGGGAACCGCAAGGCTTCGACGCATGCCGTTCAGCTGAGAAGAATACTCAACATACAGAAACTGTTCTTTCAACCATACAGACAGAGATTCAAGTCGCATGGCATGGGAGTACCTGCTCCACTCACATAGCATTCGAATTTAGTCGATCCAGAAAAAAGGCAATTAACTAGAACTGCTGTCAGTGTCAGGTACTAGAGGAACCATCCAAGAGTTCCCTGGTATCTTTCTTCTGGAAGTACGTATTTTTCTTTAAGCTCCAGTGAATGCCTTCATATCCCAGCATGCATATTTCTGTCAATGCAGTTTGTGCTCCAGCACAACAAACCTCTGATTGATTCTAGAAGGATAAATGCCACGCAAACACAAATTGCCCACTACTATCCACTGGTCGTACGGAAGAAAGGAAAAATCACTGTGATATACTATCTGAATCGAGAATCGTGCATAAGAAAGATACATTCCACTCAGCAAGCATGCTTCAACATACAGATACGAAGTCCTAATTCCATTATACATTCAACATTCTGATATAATTTTTTATATTTTTGCAGGTCCAATATTTAGTTTTGCACTTAAGGGCACGTGATAGTTCGGGAAAAGAGTGATGCACAATAGAATGCCGGCCCAAGCTAAAACATGAAACAAGTCATTTTTCGGCACCACTAAGAATTTACTGTATACGGAGGAGAATAAATTCACAAGCATACCATATGTCTTTTTGACGGTGAGCATACCATATACTCCCTCCGTTTCAAAAAAGATGACTCAACTTTCTACTAACTTTAGTAAAAAGTTGAGTCATCTATTTTGAAACGGAGGGAGTATGTCCATACAACAAATGTAATTCCCTGCAGCATTCTCTGTTGTAGTCTTATAACCTGGTACACGTAAGCAAACGACAACGAGTAAATAGCATAAAACTACCATAATTTGGGTTAGGATTTTGAAAAACTTCCACTTTTTTAAACTTCGCTAACACCTACCACAAGATTGGGTTGCTGTTTTGAAAGCCTATCATATTGATGACTGTGTTAATTAATTTTAATCACGATTATGACATATAAGGTCTACTCGTCAGGTCCGGCGTGGCATAAAAGTCAACAGTATTAGCTTAGACTGTTATGACAGGTAGGTCCCATGTGTCAGTCTTTTTCATAGAACAACCCCTGCAAATATTTATAAAAAACAATCGGGTCCCTGCAAATATTTTTGAATTTGCAAACATTTGTTCAAATCCATGAACATTTTTTGAATATGCGACACTTTTTCAAAATCATGAAATTTTCTTGTTGTCCGAACCTTTTTGTCCAAAATCATGAACATTTATTATTTGCCGAACATTCTTTTCAAAAGCATGAACATTTTTTGAACATGCGAACATCTTTTTCCACATTATGAACTTTTTTGAATCCCTGAATATTTAAATGATTTCCTGAACATTTTTTAAAATCTTGAACATTTTTCAATTCATGAATATTTTATGATTTTATTAATTTCTTTTTTTGAAATTATCAATTTATTTTAAAGAATAAAATACAGAAAATTAAAAACAAAAAGCTAAAGAAACGAAACGATAAAAACAGGGGCTTCCCGCCCCGCACATGGCCGGCCCAAAACTCTCGGTAACTGGCCCGTGATTAAAAAAAAAGCGACCTATTTGAGTCCAGGCGTCCAGATTTGGTTGGGCCCAAAAAAAGCGGCGGATGCATCGGCGGACACTTTGGTTCGAGTAAAAAAAAAACGGCCCGCCGCCACCGCTGCCAGGACGCGGCCCGTGATTCACAAAAAAAGAAGAAAAAGTGGCCTGTTTGAGACAAGGCGTCCGCTTTTGGTTAGATGCAAAAAGCAGCGGAGGCGAACAATGGCGGCCGAACAGTTCGTTTCGAGTCAGAAAAACCGTCCGCCGGTGCCGCCGCCGCTGCCAGGACGCGGCCCGTGATTCACACACACAAAAAAAAGGAAAAGTGGCAAGGTGTCCGCTTTTGGTTGGGTGCAGAAAGCAGCGGAGGCGAACAAATGGCGGCGAAACGGTTCGGTTCGAGTCAGAGAAACCATCCGCCAGCGCCGCTGCCAGGGAAGCGGCCCATGATTTGCCAAATAAAAGAACCCTGTCATGTTTGAGACAAGGCGCCAGTTTTGGTTGGGCCCAAAAAGTGGCGGAGGTGGACATCGGCGGCGGAACACTTCGGTTCGAGTCAGAAAATCGGCCCGCTGACGCCAACCCTAGTTCCCTAACCCGCCGCCGCCGACCAATTCCGGTGATCCCCGGGTTCCCCGCCCCCAGCTCTCGTTCCATCATCTTCACCGGCTGGATTCAATACTCGTCGTGTCCCCATCGGAATCGTCCTCGCCATCTTGCTCGTGGTTACCCAAGCCCTCGATCTCGTCCCCGGGTTTAACTGGATGTTGCTGTTTTAACCGAATATGCATTGGAGATTGGGGAAACAAATGTACTTCCCACTGTCCAACTGTCCAATGGGTCCCATGATAAGGAGGCAACCATTATGATGACTCTTAAGTTTGCTCGGCAACCTCCATATTTATATAGAGAACATACATTAGGGCCATCGCCTATATGGCGAATCTGCTAGAATTACTCTTACACTCTCTTTAGATTTTGAATCAATATCCAGCCACCATGATCTACAAGTAGCCACATAGTAGAAGCTACAAATGCACTCAAGTTTCATAAATGTTGCCACTTTACAAGGGTTCAACTTTAAGAATTTATGGCAATATACTCTCTCGGTTTCCATTTTCTCTCTATATAAGATTTGCTTGAAGTCAAACTACATTAAGTTTGACCAGATTTATGTTTTAAAAAAATGACATCTACTCCCTCTGTTTCCGTTAGAGTATGCAATGGCCTAAGAGCATCTCTAGCAGACCCCGCATAAGTGGTCAAACCCGTAAATTTTTTGCGTTTTACAGCTCTGGGCGAAAAAAGTGTCCAGAACAGAAATCGTAAAAATGGTCCAACCCGTAAAATTTTTAAGGGCCACAACAAATGCACAACCGAAACCCTTATCTTTGGAGGTTGGAAGGCCGAATCTAGGGGCCCCCGTACACCAGTCAAACCTCGTCGGAGCAAACACGCCGCCGCGGAGTTTGCCGGAATCCGCCCTAAACTCGTCGGAATTCATCACCGCACACCGGAAAAGGACGCTAGACGCCGTAATCGATCGCCACCGGTTCGAATTGGACGAGCTCGACATCGCCGTGGCCTCCCATGACCTCAGCTTGGCCGCCGGAATTTTACCGGCGCGACAGGCAAAGGGGCACGACTCGGCTGGCAATAGAGCAAGGGGCGGACGACGGAGGCGACGGGGCGTGGCCGGCAAGCTATGCGCGGACGACGGAGGCGAAGGGCGTGGCCTACGAGGCTGGACGCGGCCGACGCGGTGATGGGGCATGGCCGGCAGGGGCGGGGCACGCCCGACGGGCGACGGGGCATGGCCGACGGGGTTGGGCGCGGCCGGCGTGGCAGGCACGGCCGGCTGGAGGAAGGGGCGGCAACGGCCGGACTGGAGGAAGGAGCTCTTTATTGCAGTTTACGGTTTGTTTTACAGTATCTGTTCGGTCGTAGCTAAAATGAACCCTTAAAATGCACTTTTCCAACCCATCTCCCAGTTTTGCAGTTTGCGATTTTAAGGGGTCTACTAGACACGCTCTAATGGGCCTAGGCTGGCGGTATAGCCCCCTAGTCTTAGGGTTAATTAGAGATAAGGTGTAACACCCTCGATGCGACTATATCTCCCACATGTCGAGGCACGACTTAGAGGCATAATCGCATTGAAGGCATATGTCGCAAGTGAGGTAATCTTCACACAACCCATGTAATACAATAAGGGAAAGAGATGCATAGTTGGCTTACAATCGCCACTTCACACAATTACATGAATAAAGCATTACATCATCCAGATACAATCAAGGTCCGACTACGGAACCAAAATAAAAGAAGAACCCCAAATGCGACAAAGGTCCCCGATCGACCCCAACTGGGCTCCACTACTGATCAACTAGAACGAAACAACACAAAGGGCAAGATCTTCATCGAGCTCCTCCTTGAGCTTGGTTGCGTCACCTGCTCGGTAACATGGGCACCTGCAAACTGGTTTTGGAAGTATCTGTGAGCCACAGGGACTCAGCAATCTCGCACCCGCAAGATCAAGACTATTTAAGCTTATAGGAAGGATGGAGTAATGAGATGGAGCTGCAGCAAGCGACTAGCATATATGGTGGCTAACATACGCAAATGAGAGCGAGAAAAGAAGGCAAAGCACGGTCGATAAAAGTATGATCAAGAAGTGATCCTATAGCAACCTACGTCAAGCATAACTCCAACACCGTGTTCACTTCCCGGACTCCGCCGGAAAGAGACCATCACGGTTACACACACGGTTGATGTATTTTAATTAAGGTCGACTTCGGGTTTTCTACAACCGGACGTTAACAAATTCCCATCTGCCCATAACCGCGGGCACGGCTTTCGAAAGTTCAAATCCCTGCAGGGGTGTCCCAACTTAGCCCATGACAAGCTCTCACGGTCAACGAAGGAATAGACCTCCACCCGAGACATTCCGATCAGACTCGGTATCCCGGTACAACAAGACATTTCGACAGGGTAAAACTAAACCAGCAACACCGCCCGAATGTGCCGACAAATCCCGATAGGAGCTGCACATATCTCTTTCTCAGGGCACACTCAGATGAGCGCTCCATACAACTAAAACCAAACCTCGAGTTTCCCCGAGGGGGCGCTGCACAGGACTCTAGTTCGGACCAACACTCAGAGGAGCACTGGCCCGGGGGGGGGGGGTTTAAAAAAATGATGACCCTTGAGTCTGCGAAACCCAAGGGAAAAGAGGCTAGGTGGCGAATGGTGAAACCAATGTTGGGCATTGCTGGAAGAGCTTTACTTAAGGCGAACTATCAAGGGGTTCCCATAATAGCCCAACCGCGTAAGGAACACAAAATCCGGGAACATAACACCGATATGACGGAAACTAGGGCGGCAAGAGTGGAACAAAACACCAGGCATAAGGCCGAGCCTTCCACCCTTTACCAAGTATATAGATGCATTAATTAAGTAAGATATATTGTGATATCCCAACAAGTAAACATGTTCCAACAAGGAACAACATCTCCATGTTCCAACAAGGAACAAACTTCAATCTTCACCTGCAACTAACAACGCTATAAGAGGGACTGAGCAAAGAGGTAACATAGCCAATCAACGGTTTGCTAGGACATGGTGGGTTAGAGGTTTGACATGGCAATTTGGGAGGCTGACAAGCAAATGGTAGGCATCGTAGCATTGGCATGGCAAAAGAGCGAGCAAACTAGCATAGCAAAGATAGTAGTGATTTCGAGGGTATGATCATCTTGCCTGAAATCCCGCAAGGAAGAAGAACGAGTCCAAGAAGAAGACAATCGGTCGTAGATGAACGAATCCTCACAACTCCGGAACGAAACCGAAGCTAACGAGAGAAGCAACCCGGAAAGAAACAAACAACATAGTAAACAAACATCACATAAACATGGCATGATGCGCAAACAAGTATGATGCATGTCCGGTTTAATGAGGCATGGCATGGCAAAGTGCACAATCAATCCTACAAATTAAATAGAGCTCAATATGCAACTGCATATTGACGAAACACCACGATAAGTTATTTAGTTTGATCCCGTTTATGTACCCAACAATATTAAATGTTGTTAAGCATGGCAAGAGGGTGAAGCAAATGAAAACTACCTATCTAGTCAAGGTTAAATGAGGCCGGAAGCAACAAACAACAATTCCGGAGAATCCCCATATCATTTAGCAACTTAAGGCAAGCAACAATTTTAAACATTTTAAATGTTGTTATCATGATGCGGATGACCTATGCAAGTTTTAAGCAATTTTATGAAAATGTTGACATGAGCATGTTATGAAGCATTTGGTCACCATGGCGGAACAAAAAGGGTGCCACGACGGCGAAACAAAAATGATGCCACGGCAACATTCCGGTCCCGGTAACTCATGGAGATACCGGTGCAAAAGGAGGCGTGCGGATGTGCGGAACATGCTAGAGATGGTGGGGTGATCCCGGTTACCGGGTTCCCACGGTTCATCGGCATGGCGAACGAGGAGGAACTTGCATGAAGCAAACGGGCACGGTGCAAACATAGGGTGCATCTCATACAACACATGCATTCGGTCCACGGACGGCGTCTCGGGGTTATACCTTCGAAGCGTGCGTTTTCGGAGCGGTTCGAGTCGTCGAGGGAAGTAGTTGTTCACGGCGATGGTAGAGGTACTCGCGATCTTGGCAACGGTAGTCGTACATGTCCGGAGAGGAACTTGTCGCATCCACGGTATTCGGGCGTAGTGGAAGTAGTTGTTCAATTGTTGTCGTGGGAAGTAGTCGTACACGGCGTCGGTAGTGGTACACGGGTCTTCGGGCGACGGTAGAAGGTACATGTTTTCGTAGATGAACTTGGCGATCCGAAGGGGTACTTGACGAAATCCACCTCGGATGTAGTCGTACCCGTGTAGTCGGACTTGACAAAAAAAAGGCACACCAGATGCAGTCACGGACTTGGTGAAAATCTGAAGATGGCCTTGGCGGATGCAAGCAGCAGCACAGGGCTGGCAGAGGCAACGCGGGACAAGGGCGAGGCGACGCCGCGGGGTTGCGGGAGGCGAAGCCACAGGGCGGCGCGGCTGCTGGGGCTCCGACGAACTCCGGCCAAATGGAGGGAACGAGCGGCGCGGGGCTCCTGCTGGGCACAGAGGACGACGGTCGCAGGCGCAGGTGCTCGAGGAGCTCCTCTCCTCGAGCGCTCGGGCGACGGGGACTGATGGCGCCGGTGGAGATGCAGGCAGGCAGGCAGCGCAGCTGCACAGGGCTCCGGCGACGCGGAGGCTGGGCACGGGACTCGGCGAGGGACTTGCAGAGGAGGTCGAGGCAGGGACCGAGGCGCGGCAGGGGAGGACCCTGGCGAGGCACAGCCAGATCCGGCGGCGGCGGCTCCGGTGGTTGGCTGGTGGCGCGGAGGCGACGAGGAGGAGGCCGCAGGTGAGGGAGGAGGCGGCTCTGGTCGGTGGGTCGAGGGACTTGGCCGGCGGCGCGGCTCGTAGCAGATCGGGCGCGGGGATGGAACTCCAGTGGCGCTGGCTGTGCGCGCGTGTGTGTGTGTGGCGGCGAAGTAGGAGTACGAGGGAGCGAGGGGGAGCGAGGGCAGCGAGGGGGAACGAGGACCGAGCGATGAGCGTGAGGAAGGAGATCGATCGGGAGAGATCGAGAGGAGGGAGGAGCGGTCGAGCGCTGCGGGTGTGCGGCGGGCACGGGAACGAGAGGATGGACCGATTAGAGCTAGGGTTAGGAGGGGCTAGGTGGGCCTTGGGCCGGTTGGGTCGACCCAGGTGGAAAGGAAATGGCCAGAGGCCTGGCTGGGCTTATCTCTCTCTTCTCTCTCTTATATTTTCTTTAACAGAAAAGCAAAAAGAGAGAGGAAAAGAAAAGGAGGGTTAGGGAAAGAAAATGCGCAAGGGGATAATTTTCCCGGACTCGCAAAAATGAGTTTGATCCAAGAAAAATAGGAATGGCCAAGATTGCAAGAACGTAAATTCAAACTCATTTGAATTTAATTCAAATGGGTTTGAACGGAAGTGAGGGTTTGGGAAGGTCCAAAAATGTTCGGATTTTTGGTGGAGCTCCGGAAAATGATGAAATAAATATTGGCAAGGTTGGAGACCAAACTTGAAGCAGAAAAGGAACGAAATTATTTTGTAAGTGTGTTTTGGTGATTCCAAAATAGTGGATATAGCTCCCTAATATTGGAGGATATGTTATAAAGAGAAGTCACCATGTGAGTCCCTCGATTTAAATGGATCGAAAAATCCATACAATTTATTTAGTTGAGGTTTTAAAAATTAATGATATGATGGCATGATGACATGATGCAATGCACATGATGCAAGGATGAATGCAACAAATAAAACAAATCACACGACGAAACTCGGAATAGCTGGAAGTCTTCTGGAGCGTCGGTCTTGGGGCGTTACATAAGGGTCGCTTGCTTGGGAGTCAAATAAACCCGTCTATATAAGGAGAGGAGATGTATCAATCTAATGAAGCAAGAAGCAATCATATTTGCTCGGCTTCCTTAGGGAGCCGGGAGACCTAACCCTAGCCGCCGCCCTGCTCTCTTTCTCTCTCTACCTAACCCTAGCAACGACGGCGCCCCAGCGCCAGCGACCACGCCTTCCTCCATGCCATTCCTCCTTCGACCCCTACAACCTGAGACCATGCCCTAGTAGGGATCCGGTTCATACCAATTTGGTATCAACTTTCCCGGGTTCGATCATGTCCAGCCCTCCACCGAGTTCTTCCCACCCGCCACCGCTGCACACCTACCCGCTGCCCCCAGCGTCTTCGTCGGCGCTGCCACCTCGCACAGTAGGCGCGCCGGCAGTGGGTGTGCTGGCATCCTCAGGGGCGATTGCACCCTCTGCCCCGATGCCATCCGCCCTCGCCCTCACCTCGGAGCAGATGACAACCGCAATCCTGGAATTATGACAGGATGTGGCGGGCATTAGAGCCTTCCTCGTCGGGCCCTATGCGTCCTAGCTGCATCCCCAGCAGCCACCTCCTCCGCCGCCACACCAATAGCGGCTACCCCCGTCGCCGCCGCCCTCGCCCGTGACCATGGCGCCGGTAATCTCGTACTAGTATGGGATGCCCTACGACGGGACTGTGACGACCTCGCTCCCATCAGTGCCGCCGCCGTCCCAGGGAGTCCCCATCCAGCAGATCAAGTTCCCGCCGTCACCGTCACCACTTCCGACTTGGATCGCTACCCATCACCTATCGGTGGCAGTGAGGCTACAGGCTGCTGCGCGCGGCCTCCTAGCGCGTCGGCGTGTGCGGGAGATGCATGGTCTGCAGTTGTAGCTCCTCCAAGTTGCGCTTTGCTGTGCAAAGGACCTCGATCTCGTCCGCTGCGTCGGGGACCTTGGGCATGTGGTTTTCCCCACGGGCGGCGGGCATGCTGTTTTCCCTGCGGGCAGCGACCTCAACGTCTGCGACATTGGCGGTTGGGGAGGCGCACCCCTCCTCGTCATTCTCCATTGAAAGCCCTCCACTCTTCCCTGTGCGGTGCACACCAACAGTCGTCCGGCAGGGAGAAGGCATGGTGTCACCGAAAGGAGCGCACCGCGTAGCACCACTGCATTTCGCCGCCGGCTGCCGCGAGGTTGCCTCTGCCGGTCGCTCTTGCGACCACTTCCAGGTGACCATACACATGCACTCCTTTTGTCCAGATGGTGTCCATGGGATCCAGGTGGCTGTACACGTGCACGTCCAATGTGCGGATGGTGTCCACTTTATGTTCAGGGGTCCAAAATAAAGTGTCCCAGTCCATTTCAGGTTGAGAGTAATAAAACAAGCCGAGATGTAAAATGCTTGTTTTTAGGTGTTAGGTTTGTGTTGCGTCGAGTCATGGTTATCAGTTGGTTAGGTTGCAGCTCGAGAACAAGCTGCATGTCCAGGTGAGGTGTAGTGTTAGAGTACGTAATGGCCTCATGGGCCTGGGCTGACGGTATATCCTGTTAGTCTTATGGTTAATTAGAGATATGGGTCGTTTGCTTAGGAGTCAAGTAAACCTTTTTATATAAGGAGAGGAGATGTATTAATCTAATGAAGCATGAAACAATCATATTTGCTCGGCTTCCTTAGGGAGCTGGGAGACCTAACCCTAGCCGCCACCTACTCTCTCTCTCTCTCTCTCACCCCAGTGCCGGCGACCACACCTTCCTCCACGCCATTCATAACATAAGACGTTTTTAACACTTTATTTTTGCGCAGGAAGACGTTTTTTAAGTCAAAAAACATCTTACGTTATGGGACGGAGGTAGTATTAAAGTTATATAGTATGAAAATTAATTCTGTTCCGCCAAGATCGCAGCAGGCGATCGGAGGAGGCGACCGGGATCCCTTGCGCGCCACCGGTGACGCCGCCGGTTCCCTCTCTCTCCGTTGGCCGCTCCAGCGACGGGAGGGAGGGGGAACCCCGGGTCTGTTCTCTATATGGGTGTGTGGTAGGGTTAGGGTTGAGGGAGACACTGCCGAGGCCGTTGCGGTGGTGTCGCGTCGGAATAAGTTTCTCCGGGCTCCGTTCGCGGTCAGGAGAGGCTTTTGCCTTCGTCTAGGAGCCAGCGGTGTTGGGGATCCCCGGATCTCATCGAGGTCGCAGGCGATGGTGGTTGGAGGTCCATCGACACTGGCCGTTTGGATCCTCAGATGGGCGATGGATGCAGGGAGACGAAGACCTTTCTTCTTCCTTATTGGTATGATTTGCTGCTGTTGTTCTTCTTCTTCCTCTGCGCTGATGCTGGTGGGAGATCCTGCTTTGTTCGGGCGGATGGCCCGGCCACGGTACTGGACCGGTCGGATGACTCGAGTTCTCTTCCTTTCGGAAGGGACACTTTTCGCGGTACTCAAAGCCAAAGATGGCGACGGCTGTTGCAGGTGTGTTGGATTGATGTCCATGCCCTCTCAGCGATGGTGTCAAGAAAGGAGGAAGCAGCGTGGCGGCAATTGTACCGTGGTCGAATATGATGACCTGTTTGCGACTGATTGTAGATCCTTTTGCTGCAGGGGTCTTCTCTCAAGATTCAGGGATGATGACACAGGGCTTCGGAGATCTTTTTGTGTTATGGTTGTCTTAGGGTACTCTAGGTGTTCATGGTCCTTTGTGTTTTTTTTTTTGAAAATTCATGGTCCTTTGTGTTTGCATTTCAGTGTGCTTGTAAGAGTCAACTTTGTACTGATTCGTAATTTGAATGAAGAATTTCTCAAAAAAAATTTAATTTCATGATACATTTAATAATATAGATTACATATTGTTATTGTTGTTATGTTTTCTGTAAAATTGGTCGCTTCACACAACCGAAGCCGACGGCGTGTGAATCCTCTGTTTACTCTGCTGCGCGCAGCGCAACGCAGACGCCCCAAAACCCCAATCCGGCCTCACCTGGTCGGCGATGGCCGCGATGACCGCCATCCGCCGCGCCGCCGTCGCCTGCCGTGTCTCGCGTCGCCTCCTCTCCCACTCGCGCGCCTCTCCCACCCTCCTCGGCCACTTCTACCACCCCATGTGCCCGCAGGACCCGCAGGCCTTCCAGCTGCCGCCTGCCGCCGCGCCGGCTTTCCAGCCCCTCACCGCCTCCTCCCCGCGCCTCTCTCTCGACTTCCTCCCCGACATCTTTGACTACACCCTCTACGACTCCCACCGCGGCCTGCTGCTCCTCCGCCGGAAGCCCCAGTTCGACACCCGCGGCTTCCTCGTCTGCGACCCCGTCTCACGCCGCCACGCGCCGCTTCCCCCGCCGCCCATCTCCTTCCGGAACGGCGGCGAGGTTGTTGGCGCCGCGCTCCTCTCGCGCGCCGCCCCCGCGGACCCCGAGGGCGGGCTCCGGTTCGAGCTCCTCTGCGTCGCCCTCGACGTCGACCGCCCGCGCGCCTGGGTCGCGTCCTTCCGCGACGGTTGGTGCCGCTGGACCGCGCTGCCGCGGTCGCGCGGGGTCACCGTCGACTTCGACGCCATGAGGTTCGAGCGGATGTCCGTGCACGCCGCGGGGGGCATGTACTGGCACATCCTCAACAGCCCCGCCGTGCTCGCGCTCGACGCCGCCACCATGGAGTTCTCCTTCCTCTGGGCGCCGGAGTTTATGTGGGGGGGCCTCGACGGACCCCACAAGTACCGCATCGGAGAGATGCCCGAGGACGGACGGCTGTGCGTCGCGTCGCTGGAGGAACATGGTCTACAGCTGTGTGTGCGTGGCCATGGGGACAACGGCTGGGTGCTGGAGAGACGCATAGCCATGGAGGAGGTGCTCGACTCGGTGCCGTACCTGCCCAAGAACCCCGTGGTGCGCCACTTCAGGCTGTGGCTAGGCGACGTCGACCGGGGGCGAACCGGCAGGGTGTTCATCAACACCATTGGCTTCGGCAACTTCTCCTACGACATGAACACCAAGAAGCTAGAATATTTGGCTGCCGAAGAAGATGGCATGACATTTGGTCACCCCGTTTTTGCCTACTTCTCGACTCCAGATGATGGCATTGGCATGGGATCTGCGTGACCTTCTGGTAATTTTTATCAATCTCTTTCCGGATGAGTGAGTTGACTGCCGTCTTGAAACTGAACTATGAAGTATCTACCCTGTAGTTTTTATCGTATACAGAGAGTAGAGCTATCACAAAGAGTGCAGATGCTACCTTGTGCAACTATCTATGAAATGCCTCTGTTACATAGCTAAAGCACCCAACTTTCAGGTTATAAAAAAGGGAATTGCACTTTTCCCTACGACAGTTTAGCATAAGGCATAATTGTGTAACATGATGTGCAGTATGCCTGAAATTCTCCACGGTGATACAGTATCATGTAAAATAGTTAGTTCATTTTGTGATTGTAGAGTACTTGACTATCTGCAATGGTCTTTCTACAAGTAGTTTGTCCTCACTTTCAAAATTTCCATGAGAAATGCGGGCAAATATAATATTAAACATATCCTCTGCACACTGTTTCAGCCCTCTTTGATACTGTCCTTACTCCTTAAATTGAGAATGTACAGAATACCCATATCTTCATGAATGGTCCTGGGATAATTTCTAGCAGAAGTCGCCTTCTTAGATTGCAGCACTCCAAGAGATAGTTGCTTGATGGTTCAAATGTGTTGTGTTTTGTAGAATACTCGCTGCATTCTCTGATGACCAGATGGCTAGAACATGTTGCAGATGAAACTCACTTGCATATAGTATCTAGCGTCGTAAAAATCACTTTCATATATTATCTGGCGTTGTAAATTTTCGTAGCAGCAGACTTGGTGTCAGAAATTTACATGCCATCAGCGTAGGATTTCCTCTGCAGTTCAATTCAAACTAGTGCCATGCATACTGTTTGGATAAACCAAACAGTTTTTTTTACCTTGCTGCTTACTATTGTGATTCACTGGAAATTGTACTGATGAATCTGCACGCCTTTAGGGTGTTCATTACTGTCACTGGGATTATTTAGCTGCACATTTTAGTCCAAGGCTGGGTCACTAACTTATACTCCCTCCGTCCGAAAATACTTGTCATCAAAATAGACAAAAAAGGATGTATCTAGAACTAAAATACATCTAGATACATCCATTTTTATTCATTTTGATGACAAGTATTTCCGGACGGAGGGAGTATGTGTAGATCGGACAGATGAGCATATTGTTACTGGGCAATTACATGATCTTGTGTGCGGTACGAGCACGATCGATCGACGTTGCTCATTTCCTAGGGTATGGTTTGAACCATGACACCATACATACGTTCTTGATCTTTGCAGTTTTAGTAATGCGCCGGTTTCTGTATTAACATGTTCCCCTTTGTAATTGTCTGCACCCTATATGTAATCCAGTGTAATCTTGCTGATAGTTCTGTTATTCTTATGATCCAGGGTGGTGACTACTAACCGGTGACTTTGGAGGCCTCGACACCTTTTTGTTCAATATCAGCTTGCAGGAAGCTTCTACATACGTTCTATGATGCATGAGTCAGTGACAATGGGTTTCTACTGTCTGCTAAGTTATCCAAAGTGCAATTTGGGTAAAGATGGATGTAACCCTTGAAACAGAAGGTTGTGTGGTAATCTGATTGTCCTCTTGGTTTACATGGATGAAACTGTCACAAACTCATGGTACCCTGAGATTTGGTGAACCATGGTGCGCAGGAGCACCAGCTTAGGCTTTTAGCCTTTTGTTCAATTAGTAGCAGATATATCCTATGAACTCTAATGCTATTCTTTTCTGGCGTGCCACCATGTAAATCTGTGTTCTTCGCGATGCCACACTTTTTTGTGCCTGGCATTATTTTCCGAAAAGGGGCATTGTGTTTTGTATCTCCTTGATGCTGCATTCAGTCTCATAATTATGCATATTTTGTTTGATTAGGATTTAGGAGTTGCGCAATATATCATGCTTATATTTTTATTTCTATATATGCTGTGGAGGCCTAAGAGATGACTACTTCTCTGTAGATGTAGCTTGACAGCTTCATTACTTGGTTTGGGCTGCGTTGAGACTGTGGAATCATGTACTCAAGGTCTGAACCTAGTGAATCACAATGCACTAATGGGACCAGCTAACACCCCATGATCCTAATCCTCCATGATCCCAATCAATGTAAATGAGTTGGAGGCCTCTTCTCTTGCTGCAGGTTTTGGGTGTCAGCTAGGGGTGATGACCTTCACTTATTTGGGTCTCCCTGTCGGAACCACACGACCTAAAATTGTTGATCTTATGCCCCTTGTGGACTGTTGGGAAACGTTGCATGGAAAACAAAAAAATTCTACGCACACGCAGTGATCTATCCATGGAGATGTATAGCTACGAGAGGGGAGAGTGTGTCTACGTACCATCGTAGACCGTAAGCGGAAGCGTTTCACAACACGGTTGATGTAGTCGAACTTTCTTCGTGCTCCAACCTATCTAGTACCGAACGCACGACACCTCTGCGTTCTGCACACGTTCAGCTTGGTGACGTCCTCCGCCTTCTTGATCCAGCAAGACAGCGAGGTAGTAGACGAGTTCCGTCAGCACGACGGCGTGGTGATGGTGATGGTGATGTGATCTCTGCAGGACTTCGCCTAAGCACTATGAAAATATGACCGAGGGAGTAAACGGTGGACGGGGGCGCTGCACATGGCTAAGACAATGTTGTGTCTTCTTGTGTGGCTCCCCCTCTCCACATATATATAGGTGGGAGGGGAGGGGAGGCAGCCAGGCATGCCCTAGGTCTGGCCGCCAGCCCCTAGGGCTCCTACCTTGCCCTGCGCCCCCTTTCCTTGTATAAACAAAGGGGGAGGAAAGTGGGAGGGAGAGGGAATGAAGGGGGATTCCTACTCCACACTTTCCTTGCCCTCCCCTCTTTCCTTCTCCTCCTCATAGGGCTAGCCTGTATAGGGGCGCACCAGCCCCTTGTGGGCTGGTGTGTTTCCTCTCTTGGCCCATAAGACCCATATCTTTGCCGAGGGTGCCCGAAACTCCTTTCCAGTGACCCGATAAGTACCCGGTACCCTCCGGAACACTTTCGATGTCCGAATACCATCATACTATATATCGATCCTCACCTCTCGACCATTTTGAGACTCCTCGTCATGTCCGTGATCTCATCCGGGACTACGAACAGCATTCGGTCACCAAATCACATACTCATATAATACTATATCGTCATCGAACGTTAAGCGTGTGGACCCTATGGGTTCGAGAACTATGTAGACATGACCGAGACACCTCCCCGATCAATAACCAATAGCAGAACCTGGATGACCATATTGGCTCCTACATATTCTATGAAGATCTTTATCGGTCAAACCGTTATGACAACATATGTAATTCCCTTTGTCCATCGGTATGTTACTTGCCCGAGATTCGATCGTCGGTATCTTCATACCTAGTTCAATCTCGTTACCGGCAAGTCTCTTTACTCGTTCCATAATACATCATCTCACGACCAACGCCTTAGTCATTTGCTTGCAAGCTTATGATGTGTATTACCCAGAGGGCCCAGATGAAAGGATCGATATGGTTGACTAGAGGGGGGGTGAATAGGCAACTAACAATTTTTAGACTTTTCTTTAACAATTTAAACCTTGCAATGAAATAGGTTGTCTAGATGTGCAACTACGTGGACAACCTATATGATGCAAAGACAATAAGCACACAAGCAAGCAATGGATATAGCACAAGTAAGCTTGCAAAAGTAAAGGGACAAGATAACCAAGAGTGGAGCCGGTGGAGACGAGGATGTGTTACCGAAGTTCCTTCCTTTTAAAGGGAAGTACGTCTTTGTTAGAGCGGTGTGGAGGCACAATGCTCCCCAAGAAGCCACTAGGGCCACCGTAATCTCCTCACGCCCTCACACAATGCGAGATGCCGTGATTCCACTATTGGAGCCCTTGAAGGCGGCAACCGAACCTTTACAAACAAGATTGGGGCTATCTCCACAATACTTGGAGGCTCCCAACAATACCGCGAAGCTTCACCACAATGGAGTATGGCTTCAAGGTGACCTCAACCGTCTAGGGTGCTCAACACCCAAGAGTAACAAGATCCGCAAGGGATAAGTGGGGGGAATCAAATATCCTGTGGTGGAAGTGTAGATCGGGCCCTTGTCACCCAATCCCGAGCGAATCAACAAGTTTGATTGGCTAGGGAGAGAGATCGAGCAAAAATGGAGCTTGGAGCAACAATGGAGCTTAGAGGTGGAAGAGGTGGTCAACTAGAGGTAGAAGACGCCCCTTATATAGTCATGGGAAAAATCCAACCGTTATCCACAAGTTCAGCCCGCGACACGCGGTACTACCGCTCCAGGGGCGCGGTACTACCGCGTGGCCGCGCGGTACTACCGTGGCGGACCACGGTACTTCCGTGACAGCAGCAGAGGCCAGGACTAGGGTGCAGTACTACCGCTCGCGCGGTACTACCGCAAGGCAGGGAAGTCATAGCCTGCGAAGAGCGCGGATGAAATAAATTACATCCGTGCCTACTTCCGCTGAAGTTGAGGTGGTACAAAAATCCAACGCGGTACTACCGCTCGCGAGGCGCGGTACTACCGTTGCGGGCGCGGATGTAAAAAATTACATCCGCGCCTACTACCGTGACGCTGCGGTACTAGGTAGGAGGGCTATGGTACTATGACTGTTGGGGAGCGGTACTACTGTGGGTCACCGCGGTACTACCGCGCTGGACGAGCGGTACTACCGTGGGTGGCGCGGATGTAAAAAATTACATCCGCCCCTACTACCGTACCGAAGCGGCACTAGGCCTGGGAGTCGTGGTACTACCGCTCAAGATGAGCGGTACTACCGTGAACCACAGTGGTACTACCGCTGGTACTTGCGGTACTATCGCAAGTACATCAGTAGTCGTCAGATTTCAGCACAACCAAGATAACGCAGAGAAGCTCCAGAGTGCAAGGAAAGGTAGGACAAGTGTACGTGTTGATTCCACCCAAACCTTTCCGACGCAGATGCCCTCTTAATAGTACGGCTCTCCTACGACTCAAATCCACCAAAGAGAAACGTAGAACAACGCCGATTTCAATAGTCTCCGAGGGGCACCGAATCGTCTCGTGCCTAGTGATGAAGTATCTGAGAAACTCAAGGCACACGATTAGTCCGCAAAAGCATTGTCATCAATCACCAAAACACCTAAGGGATAAATGTGACCTTACAATCTTCCCCTTTTTGGTGGATTGATGACAACACGGGATTTGCACAAAGATAAGATGATTTAGAGCAAGGGCAAACCCCACCTCTCTAAAATATAGACGGGCTCCCCCTAGGTGTGTGCACTCTAAATGAATGCTTTGGACTGCATAGCACACAGACTAGGATCAACACTCCACCTATATTTTAGAGACCAAGGCACGATAACTAACATAGCAAGGCATGAAGATAGCACAATATAACACAAGCTCGCTAGGATAGATAGAGTGCAAACGTCTTACACCAGACGAAGTAAAGCTATCGAGGTTCAAACGAGAAAGCAACAAATAGTTCAACCGAGAAAGCAGCAAACACACGACACACTCGCAAATCCTTACACTCTCTCCCCATTTGGCATCGAGACGCCAAAAAGGCAGAGAGGACACCTACACACAAGAGGTGGCTCAAGCAGGGAACTCGTCCCAACCCTCTCCGTCGGTCTCCTCGGCAGCAGGGATGGTCTCCTCGACATCCTCCTCAGACTCAGTCCACCTGTAGCCCTGCTTCTCTATCCACTCGGCCTCTGGAGTGATGTGCTCCTCAGACCCGCCAGACACCGCCTCACCATAGAGCTGCAAGATCCTGTTGTCCCGGCGACGACTCTCCTTGGACGCCATGTGAGTCCTGTACTGCCCCTTGGCTTGCATGCAGAAAAGAGTCTTCATCTTGTCCTTCAGCTTCTTGGCCCATGATGGCATAGTGGCACTCTGGGAAGGCCTAGCAGCACGGCCCTCAGCAACATCCTCGGCGCCAGCATCCTCCTCATCAACAGCAGCCCTAGCAGCAGTTGCCTCGGCACAAGTAGTGGTGTTGGCCCAGTTGGATTTGATACGCAGACAGATGGGCTCATGGCGAATCCAGTCTGGAGCAAGGAACTCCTCACCAGGGAACATCTTCTCCCAAGTCTTCGAAATCAACAGAAACAGATAGGGCCCATAGATAGGCACCTTGCGGTTGAACACTGCAAACCGGAGCTCACACCACATGATGTGTGAGACATCAAGTGGATGAGACTGAGACGAACGAGCCTCCTCGCAAATGAGCATCATGTCCACCATATAGGCATGAACCTAGTCTTTGTCACCGATGCGAGGGAACAAGGAGTTGCGGAAGATGCGATACATGATATCCAGAAAAGAGTTGAGCACCAAAGTTGTCTTGCCGTTGGCGAGCACCTTCTCAACCATGAAAGGTGCAAGCTTGTCCTTGTTGGCAGACTCAACATTGGCATGGGAGCGAACACCCATTGGAGTGTTGAGCCCATCATCAGGAACCTGGAGAAGATCCATGAACTCCTTCCAGGTAGCAGACAGTTTACGGCCATTGGTCATCCAGGTCATCGTCCGTTCCTCATTGGAGTGAAAGTAGACTGAGGCAAAGAACTGACAGATGAGCTCAAGGTCATAGTCAAGGTGGAAGGATAACACATGCTCAATGCCAAACTGCTCCACCAAGTCCAGAGCCTCTCCAAAGTAGTCACGGAACTTGTCCTTCCTCATGTGATGCATATCAATCCACTTGACCTCCACGTAGTTATTCTGCTTGTTCTTGATGACATCCAGATAGATGTTGGTCTGTTGCTTGTTCCAGAATAGCTCACAACCTCTGACAGTGGAACGCGGGTGCACATAAGGGTGAAGCTGCCTGAGACGGACATAATCAGCTGGGGCAATCTCATCCATGCCCTTAGCGGGCTCCTTGTGCTTGCTAGCTGAGTGCTTGACATTGCGCTTGGAGGCAGACGAGCCCTCTGGTACTTCACCTGGGTTGCGCAGACGTTTGGAGCCAGTGTCAAGACTGGGATTGGACCGGCGAGAGCCACCACCTGAGACACACATGCAAAACACCAAAGACGCGAAAAAGGATCAATGCAAAGGCCACGAAAAAGCACAAGAAACACATAGAAGGCATACGAGAAAGTTGGCATGCGATAGATGTGAGCCACGGTAGAACTGCCACTGCCTGCAGTACTAAAATATTAGTACCGCTCCAAACGCGGTAGTACCGTGCGAGGACACGGTAGTACCGTGGTTGGAGCAGAAGTAAAATTTTAGTACCGCACAGAGTGCGGTAGTACCGCTCCCGAAGGGCGGTAGTACCGTGCAAGCGGCAGTACCGCGCCAGACGGGCGGTAGTACCGCGTCGCGTCAGATCCAACCGGCGGTTTGAATCTGAAAAGAATCGTGAAACAACGGTGGTGCTACGATGATCAAATCTAGCGCAAGACAACAATACAAGTATGAATCCTACGCAGTACCACGCTCCTTCATCCTACTCTTGCAGAGATTAAGCCTAGGAATCTCAAGAACACACAAGCCTCCCCAAAACCTAGAAACACCAAACTCAAAGAACAAGGAGAGGGAGTTGGGAAAAAACCTTGGTCCATAGCAAGAGCACGTGGTGGGTAACGATCCCACCGGACGGAATCACAGGAGGGTACCCGGTGGAGGAGATTCGGCGACGAACGCTGGCTCCGTTCTTGAGCAAGGGAGAGAAAGAGGCGAAGTGGGGGAAGAACTGCAAATAGGTATGGGGAGTTAGAACTCCCCCTGCCTGTCCTTATCCCCACGGGCCCGAACCGGCGCGGTAGTACCGTGGATCATCGCGGTAGTGCCGCTCGGGCGGAAGTACCGCACCGAGGCGGTAGTACTGCTCAACCAGGCGGCAGTAAAAAATTACTGCCGCGTGGTGGCGGTAGTACCGTGCTCCCGCGAGCGGTAGAACCGTAGCTGGCCGCGGTAGTACCATGAACTCAAGACACCGCAAGTTTCAACAAGAGGAAAAAGCCTTTGCACGGAAACTGTCGGGGATATACCCCATGGCGTAAACCGGCCGGAAGTTAACCCATCCGGACTGGACGACTCACTGGTAATTCGCCCGGAGCTTGGCGGTTCATGGGCTACCCGCCCGGTCTTGGCGGTTCATTAGTAACCCGGCGGGCGGGTCAGAGGAGCGACAAGACTCGGTTTCCCAACTGGCGGTTCATGAAGGCCGGTTCATACTATGATGGGCCGGTTTAAGAGGAAATACATAAAGAATATTTGTCTTACAAGGAGTTAAGACCTGGACTTGTATCCGGTTTGTATTAGAGATAGACTAGTCCTAATCCTAATAGGACTCCACATGTAACCCGCCCCTTCAACATATATAAGGAGGGGCATGGCTCCCCAAAGAGGGACAAGCTACAAGCAAGAAGAAACAATCTTAGGGCTAGACACAAAGAGGAGAGCCAGTTTACGGCGACTCCCTCGTGATGATAATGAGACCTAGCCTCAAACAACATGTAGGGTTTTTACCGGATGATGTTTCCCGGGGCCCGAAGCTGTCTAAATCCCTGTCTTGTGTTGCGTCTCTCGATTCCGCTCAACCCCTCTCAAGCTACCACATAGATGCGTTGGCCCCGCGACTAAGTCCTGACACTAAGGACATTTGCCGTGACAATTTCATGACAGTTGGCGCCCACCGTGGGGCCCGCGCACGATGGTGTTGAGTTCTTGGAGGGATTTCTTTTCAGGATTGAGAAGCTCACGATTGATGAATTCGTGAGAAGCTAGGGTTGCGTCAGTTTGCACCGCAGCAAGTCGCCAAGTCTGACTAATTTTTTTTTTTACATTTGGATTACCACGCGGCACGATCCGCTCTGAGGCAAATCCAGTACCTTCCATATGCGTGACTGTTGTTATACCTGCGAAGAAAATCAGGTGGAGCTGTTTTGATAAAATCGTTGTCTACTCCCGAGGAGATCAGGCGTGATTTCTGCTGCTATTTTCTCATGGATCCGATCGCTACTAGACACGCAGGAGAAAACCTACCAGGAGGATTAATCGCTGTCCCGATGGGGGTCCCAGTCCATGTGCGTTTCGGAAATTAAAATCACCTAAAGTTATTGCTAGTCCGGGTGGTCTACAGTTGGAAAGCAAGGAAGGGAAGAAAATCAACCTGTCGCCTCGCCTCGGTCTCCGCACAAAGTGGCCCGCAGTGGCCCAGCCTCTGCGTTGCCGTTGCACCACCAGTTTAGGCTCCGCCCCGCGCGCCCTGTACTGCCCGTGACAGAGCCGTCCCAATCTCGACTCCGAGTCGTTTCAGCACGCCTCCACCTAGGCCCCCTCGATTGTGAAGTTCCGAAGGAATTTATTATGGCTCCTATTACTTTGGGCATGGAGGACAAATCAATCCAAAAGTACTTCCACCAGTATATAATGAAGATTAGTACGGATGAGTATTAGATCGCCTTTATTCTCTGACCCAATTGCCTGGTTCATTGAGCGGCTAGTACGACAAGTTTGACTTATGTACGGATTGAGGAAGATAGAAATATGGAAAGCAAGACTGTCAAGTGAGCGGGATTTGCTGCGCCAGCCTGCGCCGACGAGCCGCCGTGACGCACAGCACCGTTGGGCCTTGTTATTTTTTCAGAGAAGGGAAGGCAGAAGGAAATAAGGGATAAGGAGAAAACTGCTACATGCATGGATTATACGGCCAGAGTGCTAATCACATGCATATACTATTCACCTTCCATGCACTTCCAGTACCTTCACACACAGTTCAATCTTTAACCGGGAGTGTTGGTCGTACATCCAAGGAGGTAGTGTCAGCAAGCGCTCAACAATTATCCAGCATTGCATGGCGTGGTTTCCTAGATAAAAAAGGGCAACCAGAGGAGACGAACTGATTCAGCATTATTGAACGCATGCACGTTTACCCGACAAAAAATCAGGTGATATCCGTCTAAATCTATTTCATTAGCATAATATTATTTTCGTCAAAGAAACAATTACTCTGGCCTATATCTTTTTATACAGGACAAGTGCTCACTATAAAAGTGATGCCTTACCGCGGACGGCGCGCAAGCTAGCTGCTCTACACCGGCATCTGCGTATATCACACTGATAAATCGGAACATAAACCGCCGCCCCCGCAGTCCGGTTTACATCAACGCGCCGGCCAACTCGTCCGTCCGTGCCACCTTACAACATCACGGACGACTCGCCCGTCCTCCCTGGCCACCGGTTCATGCATCCGCGCCGGTTTACAACGCGGAGGACAACTTGCTCGTCCGCACCGGTTTACCATGCCGTGGCCGATTCATCCGTCTGCTCGCATGACCGACTCATCTGTGATTGATTTCAGTTTCACCGTGGTGATCATCAACTCCGCGATGGATATTTTTTGGCTAACATATCAGGTGAAATCCATCCATTATATTTTTATATTATATATATATATATATATTTTTTTTAAAAAGAGCAATTACTCTGGCTTGCAAGTTTTCCAATGCAGGACAAATTGTCTATTGCAAAAAGGGATTATTATATCGCTGAGCTATTGGATAACCCATGCCGGTTTATATCGCAATCCAGTCCGCATCAATTTGTCAGGACCGTGCGAATTACCCAATAAAGCGTGCACAGGCCGCCGTCCCCTGCAGTCCGGTCTACATCAACATACGGCCGATTTACGCATCTGTACCGGCTTACAATGCCGCGGCCGGTTCATTTATCTGTGCCGCCTCTGATGTTGCGGTCATCCTTGTCGTCCGTCTCTCGCGGCCTGGTCTACATCGACATACCGGGCCGCACGTGTTTGCATGAGTTGTTTATTGGATATGAGCAAGTCACAGCTTGGGTAGCCCGGTTTTCTTTCAAATTGGAGGCAAATTATCATCAACCGCCGTTTGCACTGGATGGCTCGATAGGCAGGTGCACAAGTCGCCGCCACTACAGTTTTGGTTAACTTCAAATTGCCAGTTGGAAGGAACCATTGGCCGAGTTGCTGACACGGTTCATACGGGATCATTTATAACCCGCCGCAGTCACCTCAACCTTCTGTGGATTCACATCGTGCTGTCAACACCAATGATATACAAGTTATGCCGGTTTATATCACGGTCAAATATGAAGAATCTCAAGTCAACTCCTCGAGTCACCTTGAGACTCGGGGGCTACAGTAATATGACTCAGCAAATGTTGCTGGTTTTCAGTCTCAGCAAATGTGCCGGTTTTCAGTGAAGTCAAGAACCCCAGGACGTTGGAGGGAAAGATAACTCGGTCCCGGAGGCTATTACCATATGGATGAAAATTTAAAGGCCGTCAGAAAATTTTCGGCTTAGTAAGTATATGACAGTTACAAAATCCCGGCTCAATGAAGAAGTTTCGGATCATCAGAAAGGATTCCGGTTTAAAATCCGGTTCAAGGGAAGTCAGTCTCACTGAAGCTCTCAAGTAGCCGGTTTACAATCCGGTTCAAGGGAAGTATATTCTCCCACGAAGCTCTCAAGCGCTCAAATCCGGTTTAAAAATGTCCGGTTAAAAAAGGAATTAACTTCTCGCAAGTTCGAGTTGAAAGGCCATCAGAAAATTTCTGGCTGAAAATGAAGATTCCGGTTTACAATCCGGTTCAAGGGAAAGATGTCTCCCATAAAGCTTTGAAGCTCTCAATATCCGGTTCAAAATCCCGGTTCAAGAAGGATTTATCTCTTGCAAAAAGTTAAAGGGTGCCAAAGAGGACCTGCTGCCATGATGCGCGGTTCAAACATGGGTATCATGCCTTATTGGCTTATCATATTATTGATCACTTGGGGGCCTGGTCGTATCCGAACCATACCCACGCCTCTTGATCGGCCTAGTGCCACAATATCACTTGGGGGCTTGGTCGTGTCCGAACCAATGCAACACCTTTTGATAGGCGAAAGCCACCAGATCACTTGGGGACATGGTCAAGTCTGAACCAGTCACGCCTCTTGATCGGCCTAAGGCCATAGAGTCACTTGGGGGCTTGGTCGAACCCGAACCATTGCCACGCCACTTGATCGGCATAATGCCACGGTTTCAGTTGGGGACCTGGCTGACTTGAACCATAGCTACACCTTATTGGGAGCTTGGTCGTGTCCGACCATGGTAACACCATCTGATCGGCTCAATAAAGCCTCATTTGCAATGGTTTTATTTTGCCTTTGCTTGAATTCTGTTCTTTTTTGCTCAAGAACTTTTACTTCTGTTGCGTTTTTAAACCGACATTGTTAATCCATTTCAAACTGTCAATTACAAATTGGCGGAACACGGTCAAATCCTAATCCGGAGACTATCTGCCCGGTTTGATTTTATGTTACCATCTTATATGGAGTAAACCGGTGTTCATTAACCCGGCTTGACTTTCAATTACAAATTGTCAGTACATGATCAAATCATAATCCGGAGACTATCCGCCCGGTTTGGTTTGACTACGAGTCGCCAGTATTATATATGGTTAAACCGGTGTTTATCACAACCTGGTATGGTTTTATCATAAACCGACACAGTATAAAAGGAGTTATCATTACTCAAGATTGGGGTTATCACCCTTACAACAAAAAGTTGGTAAACCAATGATGTGATTCAATGTCACAGGTATGATATATTTCATTGATTATTCTTAAGTGCAGCCTTGGTTATAAACCTGGGTTATATGTTGGGCATTATGACCCGTCCGGCGGTAAACCGCCAGGACACTTTAAACTTGTTGTATGCAGAGACAGGTTGAATAAAGCATGATGATAAATTATCCGGAGTTTATTAAACCGGCCTGGCTTTAAGATGATAAGTCGCCAGTATATGATGAGAAACTATCCGGTGTTTGTTAACCCGGCCTGGCTTTGGACTATAAGTCACCAGTACATATTTGGATTGCGCCATTGGAATCACGCGCTTATAAATCATTGGGTTATATTATTCAAATAGCCAAACTTGGCTGAATTTTCATTATGATATTGAATGAATAAGGTTTTTCATACCAGATTATGTTATCTTTAATAGCCAACACGGTTGGATTTTTATTATGGTTATCAATAACCAATATGATAATTGAGGTTTTCAAAGTCTCTTTTAGCGCAATGGTTATCATATTATTAATGGATATGATTTATTCTACAATTGAAGGAATAGTCCCGAGTCGCTGCAGGCTTACGACCCGGCACTTGGGGGCTACATTATTTAAGTTGAGATTACATCAAATGTGCAAGTCTCATGTCGCTGCAAGCATGCACCATGACACTTGGGGGCTAATGCAAAGTAATTTTTTCCCTCATATTATTGAAGACCCGACTCATCACAGTATAATGAGTCGGCCCTTGGGGGCTACCAATTGCTCCTGTCAACAGTTGAAGGTACAAAGCTTTTTTCATTATATTGAAGGGTCCACTGCTCAGTTGGTAAAGCACAAGGCTCTTAACCTTGTGGACGTGGATTCAAGTCCCATGATGGGGGTTACATCATATGATGTTATTTTCATTGAAGTATATATTAAGTCCCAACTCAATATTATCTTACTGAGCTGGCCCTTGGGGGCTACACTGGTTGAAGTTTTTATGAGTATAAGACAATTACAAGTCCCAGGTTGCTGCAAGCATGACAACCCGGCACTTGGGGGCTACATAGTATGGAGTATTCAGTTTTTACTAGTCACTGGGATGAACAACATGGATTTCTTTGAAAGTGGCAGTATTTATATTTAAGTAAAGTCTTAAGCCACCACTTGGTTCTGCTCAAAGACTTGGGGGCTACAGGTATTATATTATTATCAAAGAAATATTTTCAAATTCTCTGATTGAGCAAACTAGGTTGACCCGGCATCACCAATCATTATGACCCTGTGGCTGCAACCCGACGTCATTAATAATCATGAACCGGCGTTGGCAACAATCATGAACCGGTGTCTGCAACAATCATGACTCAAAATTATCAAGTTTTTATAACCCGACAATCTTTGGCAATGATAAAACCGGCAAGTTCTGCATCTTCAAACCGGTTGAATATCAGATGAGTATTTCAAGACCAATATTTCTTAAACCGGCGCTTTGGAAGCCGACTCAAGTGGATTATTCTTCACAATATTTTTTCTATAAGAAGCCAACATCAACAATTTGAGTATGAAGCTGGTTGTTGACCCGGATTTTCTAGAAGGAGGAAATGACAAAGGACTTAAGGACGATCAAGTGTCGATCTACAAGAATTCTTAACCCGGAGCACAACCTGCCAAATTTGTTCTAGTGTTTATTTTGCAGCATAAGTTTACCATGGATAAATCCAAGCTAAACTTGGGGGCTAATGTCGGGGATATACCCCGTGGCGTAAACCGGCCGGAAGTTAACCCAGCCGGACTGGACGACTCACTGGTAATCCGCCCGGAGCTTGGCGGTTCACGGGCTACCCGCCCGGTCTTGGCGGTTCATTAGTAACCCGGCGGGCGGGTCAGAGAAGCGACAAGACCCGGTTTCCCAACTGGCGGTTCATGAAGGCCGGTTCATACTATGGTGGGCCGGTTTAAGAGGAAAGACATAAAGAATATTTGTCTTACAAGGAGTTAAGACCTGGACTTGTATCCGGTTTGTATTAGAGATAGACTAGTCCTAATCCTAATAGGACTCCACATGTAACCCGCCCCTTCAACATATATAAGGAGGGGCAGGGCTCCCCAAAGAGGGACAAGCTACAAGCAAGAAGAAACAATCTTAGGGCTAGACACAAAGAGGAGAGCCGGTTTAAGGCGACTCCCTCGTGATGATAATGAGACCTAGCCTCAAACAACATGTAGGGTTTTTACCGGATGATGTTTCCCGGGGCCCGAAGCTGTCTAAATCCCTGTCTTGTGTTGCGTCTCTCGATTCCGCTCAACCCCTCTCAAGCTACCACATAGGTGCGTTGGCCTCGCGACTAAGTCCTGACACTAAGGACATCTGCCATGACAATTCCACGACAGAAACTTTTCACACACAAGAGACCTCAAGAACACGCAAGAGCCAGAGGCAGAGAGACAACAAGAAACCACCAAAAGACAAAGCCTCTCGAGGAGAGAGGGCGGTGGCCGAAGCCACCTATGTTTGAGTTGGATGGTATGGCACCGCGAAGAATTATCCTTGGGCCCATGACCAAAACTTGTCTTTGAAGCACAAGTACCATAAAAAATGGCTAATGTGAAAGAGGTGATCGATTTATGCATGATGGGGGGAGGGAGAGTTCATTGAGAGAACAACACTCCCCCTATGTCTATGCCTACACCTAAACTAGACAACACGTTGAGTGAGGTGGGGGGGGGGGTGTACGGGTTCAAGTCACATTGCTCAAATCAATGATATTTAGCTCATGCCTTAACTCGCGAAATCTTGTTCATCCAAGGGCTTCGTGAAAATATCTGCAAGGTTATCATGAGTGTTGACATACTTGAGCTCGATCTCCCCTCGCCTAATGTGATCCCGGATGAAGTGATACCGAATCTCAATGTGCTTCGTCTTGAAGTGTTGTACCGGGTTGAGAGAAATCTTGATGGCACTTTCATTATGACACCAAAGAGGCACTTTGTCACAAATGACACCGTACTCCTTTAGAGTTTGCCTCATCCATAGGAGTTGAGCACAACAACTACCGGCCGCCACATATTCCACTTCGGTGGACGAGAGAGACACACAACTTTGCTTCTTGGAAGACCAACTTACCAAAGAGCAACTAAGAAATTGGCACCCTCCGGAAGTGGACTTCCTATCCACTTTGTCCCCCGCCCAATCGTAATCAGTGAAACCTTCAAGCTTGAAATTTGCTCCTCTTGGGTACCATAAGCCAAAGTTTGGGGTATGAGCCAAATATCAAAAGATTCGCTTGACCGCCACATAGTGACTTTCCTTTGGTGCGGCTTGAAAACATGCACACATCCCCACACTCAACATGATATCCGGTCTAGATGCACAAAGGTAAAGCAAGGAGCCAATCATGGAGCGATATACCTTTTGATCCACCGCTTTACCATTGGGATCGATGTCAAGTTGGCACTTGGTAGGCATTGGTGTAGAAGCCGGCTTGACATCACTTAGCTTGAATCTTTTAAGCATGTCCTGAGTGTATTGGCTTGGTTGATGAAGGTTCCTTCTCTTATTTGTTTGATGTCAAAACCAAGGAAGAACTTCAACTCTCCCATCGAAGACATCTTGAACTTGGAGGTCATGAGAGCGGCAAATTCCTCATTGAAAGCTTTGTTAGGAGAACCAAAGATAATATCATCAACATATAGTTGTCATACAAACAACTCCCCTTTGACCTTCTTAGTAAAAAGAGTGGGATCGATTTGTCCTACTTCAAATCCACGATCTTGTAGCAACTGGTAAGGTGGTCATACCACGCACGTGGGGCTTGTTTAAGGCCATAGAGTGCCTTATCGAGTTGATACACATGATCCGGGAAGTAGGGGTCCTCGAACCCGGGGGGTTGCTTGACATAAACCAACTCATTAATGGGACCATTAAGAAAAGCACTTTTCACATCCATTTGTTGCAACTTAAAGTTGTGATGGGAAGCCTAAGCAATCAACAAACGAATGGATTCAAGACGAGCAACGGGAGCAAAGGTTTCACCGTAGTCGATACCCTCGACTTGGGAGTAGCCTTGTGCTACCAATCTCGCCTTGTTGAGAATGATGTTCCCATGAGAATCTTGCTTGTTCTTGAAGATCTACTTTGTTCCAATGACGTTATGGTTCCCCGAAGGTCTTGGCACCAATCTCCACACCTTGTTGTACTCGAAGTTGTTGAGTTCTTCATGCATGGCATTGAGCCAATCCGAGTCTTCGAGCGCCTCATAGACCTTTTGGGGTTCAACACAAGAGACAAACACATGATGTTCACAATAGTTAGCTAATTGTCTACGAGTGCTTACCCCCTTTCTTAAGCTTCCAACCACGTTTTCCATGAGATGTCCTTGGGTGGTGAGTTTGGAAGCAATCTTCACGGCACGACGCTCTAATTCCTCCTCGGGTGTGGAAGGAGGAAGGTTAACTTGATCATCTTGAGCGCCGTCTTGAGCTTGCTCATGATCTTGAACTTGCTCGAGGGGGAGAACTTGACCTTGGGCATCATTTAGAGGTTCACCACCATCTTGAGGTTGATCTTGCCCTTGGTCTTGTTCATGAGGGTGAGGGCCTTCACTTTGTTCTTTGGAAGCGTGTGGGTCTTGGGGAGGTGATGGCTCCACTTGAGTGGAGCATTGTCCTTCTCCTTCGGCCACAAGGGGTTCCTCAATGGGTAGGATATGACCAATACCCATTCTTCTTATGGCTTGGGGAGGAATTTCATCACCTACATCACAAGTACCACTTTGCTCCACTTGGGAGCCATTATTTTCATCAAACTCTATGTTACATGTCTCCTCAATGAGTCCGTTGGACTTGTTGAGAACACGGTAAGCATGAGAGTTTGTAGCATAACCAACAAATATGCCCTCATGAGCTCTAGCTTCGAATTTAGAGAAACGAACACCTTTCTTGAGAATGAAACACTTACACCCGAACACCCGGAAGTACTTGAGATTGGGCTTGTTCCCGGTGAGTATCTCATATGGAGTCTTGTTCAAGCCTTTGCGGAGATAGAGCCGATTGGATGCATGACAAGCTGTGTTGATGGCTTTGGCCCAGAAGTTGTATGGAGACTTGAACTCCGCCATCATGGTCCTTGCCGCATCCATCAATGTCCGGTTCTTCCTCTCTGCAACACCATTTTGTTGAGGGGTATATGGTGCAGAATATTGATGCTTGATCCCTTCATCACTAAGGAACTCATCCAAGGTGTAGTTCTTGAACTCGGTGCCGTTGTCACTTCTTATTGTCAAGATCTTTGCATTGTGTTGACGTTGAGCTTCATTTGCAAAGTCGATGACGGTTTGTTGAGTCTCACTCTTCCTCTTGAAGAAGTATACCCAAGTGTATCTTGAATAATCATCCACTATCACCAAGCAATACTTTCTACCCCCAAGACTATCAAAGGATGGGGGCCCAAAGAGGTCCATGTGCAGGAGCTCCAAGGGTCTCTTCGAGTAGATGATAGTCGTGGGAGGGTGAGCCGTCTCATGAAGCTTTCCTTCTATACAAGCACTGCAAACACGATCTTTGGCAAAACTAACATTCGTTAGTCCATGAACATGGTCCCCCTTGAGAAGACTTTGCAAAGATCTCATATTGACGTGGGCTAAACGGCGATGCCAAAGCCATCCCACATCAACTTTAGCCATTAGGCATGTCGCGGTCTTAGTGGGTTGCTCCGAAAAGTTAACCACATAGAGACCGTTCTCGACATGCCCAACAAAGGCTACTTTAAGAGTCTTGCTCCACAAGAGGGCCACAGTATCAATATCAAAGAAGGTGGCAAAACCCATGAGTGCGAGTTGACGAACAGAAAGTAAATTGAATGCAAGGGACTCAACAAACATGACTTTCTCGATTGTTAGATCATGAGAAATGACAACCTTGCCAAGACCCAATACCTTAGAATGTGAGGCATCACCCCATTCGACATTGGTGGGCATAGATGGGATCTTGTGCACGTCCACCACCAAGTCCTTGCTCCCGGTCATATGATTTGTTGCTCCACTATCGAGCAACCATGATCCCCCACCGGAAGCAAACACCTACAAGAGATCAATGCTTGGTTTTAGGTACCCAATGAGTAATGGGTCCTTTGATGTTAGTAACAAGGGTCTTAGGAACCCAAATAGACCATTCAATGTACTCATAAGGAGAACCAACAAATTTAGCATAAACATGTCCATCACTAGCACGACACAACACATAAGAGGGGTTAAAGTCGCCGGCTTTGTTGGGAGAGATGGCGTTGCGCTCTTTGGCTTCACCACACTTCCCATTTTTCTTCTTCTCCTTAGGAGCACCTTCTCCCTCCTTCACAAAGGTTTGCGTGAGCGGAGGAGGTCGATCGGTCTTGCTCTTCTTCTCCTTGTTCTTCTTCTTGTTCTTGGACTTGGGTGCGAACCCAACTCCCTCCTTGCCCACAACTTCCTTTTGATTGCTCAAAAGGTCATTTAGGTTCTTCTCGCCTTGTATGCATGACACAAGACCTTTCTCGAGTTGTTCCTTCAACTTGGCATTTTCCTCCACAAGATGCACATGCTCACAACATGGGTTAGTTGCATTTGCATTATCAATTAAGACCATGTGAGGAAATGTGGCATTTTCCTTGGTTAGCTTAACTTGGAGTTGAGCATGAGACTCCTTGAGGGTGGCATGAGCACCTTTCAAGACCTTGTGGGCCTTGTCAAGTACATCAAACTCCTCTGTGAGTCTAACATGATCAACCCCAAGTTTAGCCTTCTTGGAAGCTAGAACACGAGAAACAACAAGAGCATGATCAAGATCTTTCTTTAGTTTAGCATGACCATCGTTGTGTGACTCCTCAAGAGCCAAACGATGCCCACGCTCTCCCTCAAGAGCATTAGAGAGATCCGATATCTCATCGGCATAGTCACGACTATGACTTTCCATCTTAGTGATGGTTTCTTCACGAGCCTCGATCATGTCATTGGCTTCACCAAGTTGTTCCAAGAGAGCAACGAAATGCTTCTTGGATTTTCCCTTGAGCTTACTCATGAAGGACTCAAATTCATTGATCTCCTCATTAGACCCCTTACCATTATCAAAGTCATCCATTGAAGGAGGGTTAGGAATAATGGTGGTTTTGATGTTGGGGGTTACCTTGTTGGTGGCCTTAGCCATGAGGCACTTGGCGGTGATGTTCTCGTTAGGTGCATCGAAGAGAGACACCCGAGGAGTTGTGACAATGGCAACGGATGCCATGGCCATTGTTTCACCATCTTCATCATCATCGTCATCCTCACGGTATTCTTCTTGAACCACCAACCCGCGAGAAGGAGTCTTCTTGGTGAAGTTGTTCTTGTTGGGGAAGGACTTGGCTTTGTCTTTTCGAATGAACTTGCCACCATTGTCTTCCCGCTTCTCGTATGGACAATCCACAACGAAATGGCTAACATTGCCACAGTTGAAACAAGTTCTAACTCGTTGCTTCCCCTTGAGGCCACTTGAGTTGTTCTTGTTGAAGTTGGGTCTTGTAGTCTTCTTACTCCAAAACTGTCTTGAGGCAAGAGCCATGTGCTCATGATAATCATACTTCATGTCCTCGGGGTTTCTCTCCTCATCTTCCTCTTCTTCTTCTTCTTCCACACTAACCTTGGCCTTCAAGGCAAGATTGGGCTTCTTTTCCCTTTGAGAACGGAGCAACGCATTGTCGGCGGTCTTGTCCAAGATGCTCATTGCAACAAACTCATCCAACACTTCACCAGAGGTCATGGAGTGGAAGTCCGGTCTTTGGCGGATGACGGAGGACATGGCCTTGTTGTAGGGCATCATGGTCTTGAGGAACTTGCGCTTGATCTAGTTGTCATCCGTGTCGTTGCTCCCATGATCTCGGAGTGCGACCGCAAGTTTGGTCACTCTTTGAAAGAGCTCACGAGGTTCTTCATCCTCTCTCATTGCAAACTCATCGGCTTCATCTAGCACCACTTCATAGTTGGAGCGTTGAATGCTAGCACTTCCTCGATAGAGACGCTCGACACATTTCCATGCTTCTTTAGCCATGACATGAGGTCGAAGATGAGGGAGATCGTCGGGAAGGATTGCATCTTGGATGATGAAGAGAGCACTCTCATTGAATTGATTGTCCACTTCTTCTCGAGGGGTGAAGTTGCTTGGATCACGAGGATAGAAACCTTCTTCAATAATTCTCCAAAGGTTAGTATTCACATGTTTTAAATGACGCTTGAAGCGATAAACCCAAGAATCAAAATCTTCATTTTTCACATATTTAGGAGGAGGACCGACATGATTCAAATGAGTAGAGGGAATCGGTCCTCTATACACCGGGGGTTCCACATTGGCAAAGATGCCGGTGCCATTTCTACCACTAGTAGACGGACTCTTTTGACTATTAGCTTCCCCCTTGTCGGGGTTAGCATCCTTCACCTTGTTAATGGGATCACCCACTTTCATTGGTGAGGTAGATAGTTTGAGTCCCTCTAGGAATTCAGAAAACATGCTTTTAACCTCGGCCGTCATGGAGGTTTTCAATGTGTCTAAAGCCACATTGAATTCCTCACGAGAGACCGATGTTCCCCCTTTGTCACGACCGGTTTTTCCGGGTATCAAAATCCAGAAAGAGACCGTCGTGCTCATCAGCCCCAGGATTTCTGTTAGCTGATGAGGCACCAACTTGATACAGAAATTCCAAGCAAATACAAAATATGTAGTACAAGACCATTCTGGTCTGTGAGTACAACAAATGGTTTCTAGTGGTTGATGGCGGAAGCGGGCTGTAAATCATCAGTGTCTATGGGACTCCATTTCCCACGGGAACAGCTGACCAGGTTAACTCCTATCTTCGCGAGGCTGCTATCACCGTTGCAAAGGTTCTGGGCTGTCCTCACGGTCGCTCCTCTCCGCGCAAGAAATCTGGCCAAGACAATAGCTAGGGACAAGCCAGTGAGTACTTTGAATGTACTCGCAAACATTATGAACACAGGATTAATTTAATAATGATGTGCTAAAATCATTTTTATGCTCATGACGTCAGTCCCAAAGGTAAGTAAATCTCTGAAGCATGTAGGCAGGTTATTTATGGAATTGCAACAACATATTAATAATAAAAGGCACCGATCAGGCGTCTGAAGCGACGCCACATAAAGGGCTTTAAAAGAAATGCCACCGTCGGGCGTCTAAGCGACACCACATACAGGGCTTCAAAAGAAATGCCACAGTCGGATGTCTGAGCGACACCACATACAGGGCTTTAAAAGAAATGCCACCGTCGGGCGTCTAAGCGACACCACATACAGGGCTTTAAAAGAAATGCCACCGTCGGGCGTCTAAGCGACACCACATACAGGGCTTTAAAAGAAATGCCACGGTCGGGCATCTAAGCGACACCACATACAGGGCTTTAAAAGAAACAATCATAGTGAATATCCCGAAGGTAGAACCATCCCAGAGATACTCGATGATAATAGTAATATCACGGGTTAGTCAGCAATAATAATAATCATAATATTCACAAGTCACAAGTAGTAAATTGCCGTTCTGGTTTAACAGTTTCACCTCCGAAGACCGACACTAAGACCGACACTTGACCCATCCCAGACTGTAATCCTTAACCATGGACACGGCTATTCGAATAGGTTTAATCTCTGCAGAGGGTGTACTCTTTACCCACGAGTAACGGATTCCGTTAGTCCATCGGGACTAATTCTGTCTACGGTCTTTTTGTTGAAAACACACCTAACTTGCACACACCACCTTAACTCACACATGTCTGGAATCACCCACGACACCTGTCAAGCAAACTCTAAGTGGGGAGGCTACAACCTCGCGTAGCATGGGATCAAATTTATATTGCGCGCTCTAAGGGGTGGCCTCCCCTCTCGGTCTCAACCGGAAACACCCATGCCCTCGGACCAGGTGGCCTGCCTACCAGCTACAACCAGTATCTTCCACCCTGGCCTCTCTGTACGGTGTGTGCTAGAAAGAGGTTGACAACTTACTGAACTGTACTCTACTTGCTGTAGAGACGAGTGGTAGTACGAAACAAGTATGAGGGTTACTGGAACAAGAATCGATCTACGGTCGACTTGGGAGGTTTAAGTATTCCCTGCATGATTAGCATAACAATTATATTTCAACCAACAGGATCACCGCTCATATCACCTTACCCTGCCATACCAGACATAATCGTTTCAACGGAGACCGCGACAAACTCATGCCTACCCAAGGCAGAGGTTTTCCCGGGTTCCTGCCGGTATGCATGTAAGGCACATGAGGATGATTATCATCACAAGTGTGATCATTTCCAACAGCATGGAAATCACTAACATGCACCCATGCATATGATCATATCACATGAAATAACAAGTTTCTCCAAAGTGAGGTGAAGTTATAAACATGTCATCAAACACACAAAAATACTTATGCCGGGGTTCAGAATGCTTGCCTTCAGGTCATGGGAAGGCAGGGTGCATTTTAAACTCTTGAAATACTTCTCCTCTCTTCAAAAATCCTAATTTTGAAAATGTAAATGAATTAACACACAAAATAAAAACAGCACAAAAGGTTGTTTGAAAAAATTCCAAATAAATCTTGAAATAAACTAGACAGAATTTGAGAGAGGTAGGAAAAAGAATCAATTCATTTGGAGTTATATTTTAGAATATATAGCCAGTCAAACATTTGGTCAAAATCTGTTTTTTTTAATAAAACAGAAAAGAAAACGTTTTAAAAGAAAGACACGTCGAAGGCGTGTTCGGAAAAGGCGCTTCCACTTACTCCTGTGTGGATAGGCGCTGGGTCACTGACGGTGGGCCCGCCTGGCCCACTGGTCAGGTTTGACTAGTCTGCTTTCCTTCTTCTCCCTCCGTCCCGAGCGGAGGCGGAACTCCAGCGACTGTCGCCGGCGAACGGCGGGTCCTTGATGGAAGCTGAGGGCGGGGATGGATCCGCGGGTCGAGGGTGATCCTACTGGTAGTCGCTGGGTCGGCGGGGACGGCGAGGGTTGCCGGCGGCGAGCTTCGCGGCGGAGGAAAGCTTCGGGGCGAAGTGGTTTCAGGGCCGCGGTGGTTCCCGACCGAAATGGAGTAGGGGGATGTGATCACGGAAGGAAGAGAAAGTTCCTGGTGGAGAGAGTGGAGAGGGAGGGGCACTGGTGGCGACGGAATTGACCGGAACTAGGCGGCGGCCGAGCTGACCGGAGAGGTTGAAGACGACCTCCTCACCGCGATTGACGACTAAGGGGTTACGAGAAGGACAGCGTGAAGTTGCCTCTATGCTCGGAGGAGTCCGAGGGCCTCCCTTTATAGCATGTCTAGGTCGGTTTGCAGCGGCCGTAGATAAGCTCACCGGCGAACCGTCCTACTGTACTGCAGGGCGACGTGGCGGTGGCCGGACAGCTCCAGGAGCTACCGACGAAAGCTCCACTGTCGAAGGAGGCGAGCTGGCACGCGGTGGTGGTTTGGGCGGTGCTGTCCATGGCGGTGGCAGACGCGGCCGCAAGCGTGCCGCCAAGAAGCTTGCTGCGGCGCCGCTGTAGCGAGCCAGCGGCGGTCGGGGCTCTTGGCGTGACACGGCAAGGGTGAAAAGATCAGGACGAGCTCAGGGAGGTTTATCCAGGGGCGCGCTTGCTCGGGCGCGGGCACGTGCAAAACGCGTGCTCTGCTCGCGCTCCGGGCATGCACGGTGTCTGCTCGACGAAATGCCAGGATGGCCCAAACTGCTAGAGATCAAATGCAAATCCACAGGTCTGGGTTAGAGACCATTAGCAGGCTACTAGACAACTTGGTTTGGTTAGATGGGAAAGTTCACAACCCAAACTTACAATCATGCCAAAACTGTTCATGCCCACAGGGTGCTTGACAAAATGCCAATGGCACCAAGGTAGCTCTTGGAGTGACCAAAACTTCCAGAGTGGGGTCTCTTTAGGTGAAAGAGAGGGTGGTGAGGTTAGTTTGTGAAAAGCACAAACTTGCTAGTGCAAGTTTTGCAGAACTTCAAATCTGGACAGAAGGTGAATGGCATTATTTCATGAACCAAAAATATGCCAATGGTTGCATGCTCTTGGACTTAGGGGTTTAGAATGGAGGACTACAAGTAGGAGAAAGAGTCAAGGGCCAAAGAGCAAGCAATAATATGGTTGCTGTACAAACCATCATGATGGACCAGAATGAAGATGAGGTTGGTTCACTCAAAAGTTTCAAAGAACATCCCTGGATTTTTGCATATAATGGAATCATATGCTCCTACTGACATCCCATAATTTTGGTGGAAGCTAGAAACAAATATTTAAAAGGGTTGCAGTGCAAAATTGTCCACTGGACCAGAGAAGAAAAACATGTGTAATACTCAAAATATGCAATGAAATAAATATATTAATGCCCAAAAGTGATTTAGAGGCATCACAGGACATCTCCAAATTTTGGTGGAATTTTTTAGTTAAATTTATCAAATGGTTGTAGTTCAAAAAGAGCTCCAAAACTCAAAACAAGTCATTTTAATGAATATAGCTCAGGGTGAAATAATTTAATAAAAAATCCTACTGATAGGAAAATGTTTTAGTGAGATGGCATAGAAGTTAAAAATGTTTGGAAGGATCCACTTGGGAAAAATAAATCCTCAATAATAAAAGAAAGGTTTTGAAACCAACAGAAACATTCTTGCAGGCAAAATTTTAAACTCTTTGCAAAATTTTAATACTAAAACCTGGTTAGATTTTTGGGGTGATACAATTACTACCCCCCTTAAGAAAAATCTTGTCCTCGAGATTTGCTAAGGTTTGAGAAACAAAAGAAAATACTTTGCCTAGATCGAAAGATCATTTACACAAGTGGTAAAGAGAGGCTAAAGTGAGAGGGTGATAAGTGGTGAATAACTACAGTGTGGGTACTGGCCTTGTGTGGAGAAATTCCACGTTTCGGACAGCGAGTGATTTCTATGCGGGACGCAGTGAATTTAGAATAAACTCTAAATTCAACGGTATGCTGGTCGTACCCGAGAACACAGTGCTCCCTCTGGTTGGCAGGTGGGACCAGGGCCCACTGTCAGTCTCTTCTTCTACCTCTGGCTCTCTCTTCTTCCTCTCTCCCGCGTGTTTTTCCCGGTTTTCTCCACCGGGGACAACTAGCGCGTAGGGCATCTAGGCCGTACTACGGTAGTGCGCGGCGTGCTTGCTGCCGGCGCAGCGTGCACTCACATCGTGGGCCAGTGCGCTGTCGGCACTGCTCGCGGATTCGCCTCCGAGCACCGGCGATCTGGCGATGAGCGGCGCTGGTGGACTTCGTCCACCGTACACCGATCCCGAGCTATAAAACGACTGCGGTGCTCCTTCTTCATCTTCGCACCTGGCCTCGCTTCTACTCCTCCTCCTCCTCCATTATCGTTCACCGGAGCTCGAGACGAGGCTCCAATGGCGGAGACGGTGCCGGACTGGTACATGATCCTGGTGTGTGGAGGGCTGGCGGCAGTGCTGGGGCTCTTGGTGCTCCTGTGCGCGATGATCTATGATGATCGTTGCGATGCTGCCGCTCGGGTGCTGGCTCTCCGCGGTGGCGGTGATCACGAGGATTAGGCGTAATCCCGAGTGTTTTACCGCTAACGATGTGTTGGAGGTGGATAGTGTCTGAATGATTATCTGCTAATCTCTCCCTTGGCGGTATGTGGAGTGCTTAGAAGGGTGGTTGGTGAGATGCAACATGGTTGCGTGTATCTCAGGTAGTGTAAGAGTCCGAGTGGTTGTGGGCCTGCTGCCGTGGTGCTGCGTGAAATAAAACGAATAATCCATGCAGCGAGAGAATAAAAGATGCAGCACATTCTAGAAGAAGAAAATCTCATCCCAGGATTTTTTCGCGGTTACACATGTTGCTCACGAAGAAAACCACTCACAAACATAAAAAATAAATACTTGACTCGTCCCACAAATTCGAGGTACCATGCATAAGTTACAACATAATAGTAAATGCTGAATAACAACTACAGCAGTGGCGTCTAAAAAGAGAAGGGTAACTGGACAGGGTCCCGATAAAATGTCTCTGGTAAAGGGATATACTCCTCCTCAATTGGCGGAAGTGGATTGACCAGTCGATGCATGAGTCTCTCCGGATTGGGCCTCAGTGGTCTGCCGATTGCAATCTGAGGGTTCAGATCAGTGAGATTCTGGAGATAATCCATCACTTGCTGATTCGAATGCTCTTGCGCGATGATGTATTGGATGAGGTTGGCCAGTACTGGGTCTTTCTCAATCCGCCCACCGGGGAAAGATGTTACTCCTCCGGGTGCTGCACGGCTCGGAAAGTAATAATATCCTCGTTCGCGGGCATAGGGTACTGCGGATCGAAGGCGGGCAATCGCTTCTTTCGCAACAGCTTCTATGGCCAGGTGTGGGGTTGGCATAGATTTCCCCACGAAGGAAACTTTCGTTGGATCTTGATTGGAGTCTACGGGAGGGATGTGTACTGCTGCCCAATATTCCGAGGTGGAAAAAGTGATTCTCGATTTGAACAACTCGTACTGGGGTGGCTAGGAAGAACCCATGGTACTGCAGGTAAAATCCCACAATATTTTGACAAAGCTACCTGGGGTTGCATCTGGGGTTCTCAGATGAATACTGGGGCTCGGCATGACAGGAAAAAGGTTGTGAGGGTGGTGCACAAGATGTGTGTGGGGGGGTGCTTGGTAAGTTCACAAGGTGGCCTTTAAATAGCAAAGGGGTTGGGTTATTTCACCGTGGTGAAAGGTAATAAATTTACCAGCTTAGCTCCAGAGGTCGGGTCAGCGTCAGAGATACACATATCTCATAAGGAGACGTGTTACTGTGGTTGTCGTCGAGGTTGGTTTTGGTAGCTGTGCCCGGAAAATATGCAACCATGCGCTGACAAAATACGCAAGGCTACTATTAAAATAGAGGCACAACGACGGGCTGTGTTTACATGCAAGGTCGCCTGATTACAAAGCGGGGATACACTGAGACTCGGTACTACTCGTACGGCTAGTCTACCTTGTTTACGTCTAAACGGGCGTGCCTGGTGGATGACGAGGCTTCTCCACCTGTCTCACTGCCGGGATTAGTCGGAGATGGAGGAGGGACTGCAGGGTCGGGGTAGCGATGATGACCATCGCGGGGATTGTTAGCCACAATCCCGTTGGAGTGTGCTCCCAAAAGGCAACGAAGTACTTCTCGGGTCATCATAGTATCTTGGATGATGGCTGGAGCTGAACTCAGGGTCTCGATCGGGTGACCGAACAGCACGACTGGGTTGTCGGCGTCGGGCTCGTCTTCTCTTCTTGCTGGGACTCGACGAACCAGCTCTCCTCGAGCTGCGATCAGATCAATAGTGATTTGATCGAACAATGCCTCTAGTGCACTTACATAGCGCACTAGGTGCAACAACGCGGGATCCGTCTTGTGATCTCCGTTGGCAACTTGGGGTGTTCTACCATACCCTTCACGCCTGGGGTAGTAGTAGAACGAGCGACAGTTAACTCTGGGCGACAACTGCCGAAGTTGAACTATAGCCTCTCGAGCAGCTCGCTGGATGGCTTGTGGCTCGAAGGAAGTTGTTCTTCCGGTGAACCTGTAGGGGCGTTCTGGTGATAGACCCCTACCGTAGATGTGCACAGTGGCCCAGAATTGGCGGTCTTCACTGCTCATGGGTCCTTGGTACACAACATATTCTGGGGGCTCTTATAACGCGTAGGCACGATGGGTGAGGTTTGCGAGTATGGTCACGAAACCTCCAAGATTGGTTGCTGTGGTCTCATTATGCACTATGGGACCAGGCATTGTGGCTAGGTTGGGGAAGAGGCTGTGCTGGGTTGAGGCTAGCGTGCCCTTTTTATAGAAAAAGGGAACATTGTCTTCCTTCGCACGCTTGCGAATGGGACATTTTTGCCATCAGTCACTGGCGTGTGATCGACAGGCTAGACTGATAGGTTGGGCACCGACTGCAAAAAGTGTCGGACTAACTATGTGGCTATCTTGCACGGGAAGCTTGGCTGGGGTTTTGGTTAGGGTCTGCTAGGTTGGTTTACCTAAGTTATCCGACCTGGCTAAGATAGGATTAGCCAATGGTCAGCCTGGCTCTGGTACCAAGTCTGTCACGACCGGTTTTTCCGGGTATCAAAATCAAGAAAGAGACCGTCGTGCTCATCAGCCCCAGGATTTCTGTTAGCTGACGAGGCACCAACTTGATACAGAAATTCCAAGCAAATACAAAATATGTAGTACAAGACCATTCTGGTCTGTGAGTACAACAAATGGTTTCTAGTGGTTGATGGCGGAAGCGGGCTGTAAATCATCAGTGTCTATGGGACTCCATTTCCCACGGGAACAGCTGACCAGGTTAACTCCTATCTTCGCGAGGCTGCTATCACCGTTGCAAAGGTTCTGGGCTGTCCTCACGGTCGCTCCTCTCCGCGCAAGAAATCTGGCCAAGACAATAGCCAGGGACAAGCCAGTGAGTACTTTGAATGTACTCGCAAACATTATGAACACAAGATTAATTTAATAATGATGTGCTAAAATCATTTTTATGCTCATGACGTCAGTCCCAAAGGTAAGTAAATCTCTGAAGCATGTAGGCGGGTTATTTATGGAATTGCAACAACATATTAATAATAAAAGGCACCGATCGGGCGTCTGAAGCGACGCCACATAAAGGGCTTTAAAAGAAATGCCACCGTCAGGCGTCTAAGCGACACCACATACAGGGCTTCAAAAGAAATGCCACAGTCGGGCGTCTGAGCGACACCACATACAGGGCTTTAAAAGAAATGCCACCGTTGGGCGTCTAATCGACACCACATATAGGGCTTTAAAAGAAATGCCACCGTCGGGCGTCTAAGCGACACCACATACAGGACTTTAAAAGAAATGCCACAGTCGGGCATCTAAGCGACACCACATACAGGGCTTTAAAAGAAACAATCATATTGAATATCCCGGAGGTAGAACCATCCCAGAGATACTCGATGATAGCAGTAATATCACGGGTTAGTCAGCAATAATAATAATCATAATATTCACAAGTCACAAGTAGTAAATTGCCGTTCTGGTTTAACAGTTTCACCTCCAAAGACCACCGACACTAAGACCGACACTTGACCCATCCCATACTGTAATCCTTAACCATGGACACGGCTATTCGAATAGGTTTAATCTCTGCAGAGGGTGTACTCTTTACCCACGAGTAACGGATTCCGTTAGTCCATCGGGACTAATTCCGTCTACGGTCTTTTTCTTGAAAACACACCTAACTTGCACACACCAGCTTAACTCACACGTGTCTGGAATCACCCACGACACCTGTTAAGCAAACTCTAAGTGGGGAGGCTACAACCTTGCGTAGCATGGAATCAAATTTATATTGCGCGCTCTAAGGGTGGCCTCCCCTCTTGGTCTCAACCGGAAACACCCATGCCCCCGGACCAGGTGGCCTGCCTACCAGCTACAACCGGTATCTTCCACCCTGGCCTCTCTGTACGGTGTGTGCTAGAAAGAGGTTGAGAACTTACTGAACCATACTCTACTTGCTGTAGAGACGAGTGGTAGTACGAAACAAGTATGGGGGTTACTGGAACAAGACTCGATCTACGGTCGACTTGGGAGGTTTATGTATTCCCTGCATGATTAGCATAACAATTATATTTCAACCAACAGGATCACCGCTCATATCACCTTACCCTGCCATACCAGACATAACCGTTTCGACGGAGACCGGCGACAAACTCATGCCTACCCAAGGCAGAGGTTTTCCCGGGTTCCTGCCGGTATGCATGTAAGGCACATGAGGATGATTATCATCAGAAGTGTGATCATTTCCAACAGCATGGAAATCACTAACATGCACCCATGCATATGATCATATCACATGAAATAACAAGTTTCTCCAAAGTGAGGTGAAGTTATAAACGTGTCATCAAACACACAAAAATACTTATGCCGGGGTTCAGAATGCTTGCCTTCAGGTCATGGGAAGGCAGGGTGCATTTCAAACTCTTGAAATACTTCTCCTCTCTTCAAAAATCCTAATTTTGAAAATGTAAATGAATTAACACACAAAATAAAAACAGCACAAAAAGTTGTTTGAAAAAATTCCAAATAAATCTTAAAATAAACTAGACAGTATTTGAGAGAGGTAGGAAAAAGAAACAATTCATTTGGAGTTATATTTTAGAATATATAGCCAGTCAAACATTTGGTCAAAATCTATTTTTTTTAAAATAAAACAGAAAAGAAAACGTTTTAAAAGAAAGACACGTCGAAGGCGTATTCGGAAAAGGCGCTTCCACTTACTCCTGCGTGGACAGGCGCTGGGTCACTGACGGTGGGCCCGCCTGGCCCACTGGTCAGGTTTGACTAGTCTGCCTTCCTTCTTCTCCCTCTGTCCCGAGCGGAGGCGGAACTCCGGCGACTGTCGCCGGTGAACGGTGGGTCCTTGAGGGAAGCTGAGGGCGGGGATGGATCCGCGGGTCGAGGGTGATCCTACTGGTAGTCGCTGGGTCGGCGGGGACGGCGAGGGTTGCCGGCGGCGAGCTTCGCGGCGGAGGAAAGCTTCGGGGCGAAGTGGTTTCGGGGCTGCGGTGGTTCCCGACCGAAATGGAGTAGGGGGATGTGATCACGGAAGGAAGAGAAAGTTCCTGGTGGAGAGAGTGGAGAGGGAGGGGCACTGGTGGCGACGGAATCGACCGGAACTAGGCGGCGGCCGAGCTGACCGGAGAGGTTGAAGACGACCTCCTCGCTACGATTGACGACTAAGGGGTTACGAGAAGGACGACGTGAAGCTGCGTCCGTGCTCGGAGGAGTCCGGGGGCCTCCCTTTATAGCATGTCCAAGTCGGTTCACGGCCGTAGATAAGCTCGCCGGCGAACCGTCCTACTGTACTGCAGGGCGACGTGGCGGTGGCCGAACGGCTCCAGGATCTACCGACGAAAGCTCCACTGTTGAAGGAGGCGAGCTGGCGCGCGGTGGTGGTTTGGGCGGTGCTGTCCATGGCGGTGGCGGACGCGGCCGCAAGCGTGCCACCAAGAAGCTTGCTGCGGCGCCGCTGTAGCGAGCCAGGGGCAGTCGGGGCTCTTGGCGTGACGCGGCAAGGGTGAAAAGATCAGGACGAGCTCGGGGAGGTTTATCCAGGGGCGCGCTTGCTCGGGCGCGGTCATGTGCAAAACGCGTGCTCTGCTCGCGCTCCGAGCGTGCACGGTGTCTGCTCGACGAAATGCCAGGATGGCCCAAACTGCTAGAGATCAAATGCAAATCCACAGGTCTGGGTTAGAGACCATTAGCAGGCTACTAGACAACTTGGTTTGGTTAGATGGGAAAGTTCACAACCCAAACTTACAATCATGCCAAAACTGTTCATGCCCACAGGGTGCTTGACAAAATGCCAATGGCACCAAGGTAGCTCTTGGAGTGACCAAAACTTCCAGAGTGGGGTCTCTTTAGGTGAAAGAGAGGGTGGTGAGGTTAGTTTGTGAAAAGCACAAACTTGCTAGTGCAAGTTTTGCAGAACTTCAAATCTGGACAGAAGGTGAATGGCATTATTTCATGAACCAAAAATATGCCAATGGTTGCATGCTCTTGGACTTAGGGGTTTAGAATGGAGGACTACAAGTAGGAGAAAGAGTCAAGGGCCAAAGAGCAAGCAATAATATGGTTGCTGTACAAACCATCATGATGGACCAGAATGAAGATGAGGTTGGTTCACTCAAAAGTTTCAAAGAACATCCCTGGATTTTTGCATATAATGGAATCATATGCTCCTACTGACATCCCATAATTTTGGTGGAAGCTAGAAACAAATATTTAAAAGGGTTGCAGTGCAAAATTGTCCACTGGACTAGAGAAGAAAAACATGTGTAATACTCAAAATATGCAATGAAATAAATATATTAATGCCCAAAAGTGATTTAGAGGCATCACAGGACATCTCCAAATTTTGGTGGAATTTTTTAGTTAAATTTATCAAATGGTTGTAGTTCAAAAAGAGCTCCAAAACTCAAAACAAGTCATTTTAATGAATATAGCTCAGGGTGAAATAATTTAATAAAAAATCCTACTGATAGGAAAATGTTTTAGTGAGATGGCATAGAAGTTAAAAATGTTTGGAAGGATCCACTTGGGAAAAATAAATCCTCAATAATAAAAGAAAGGTTTTGAAACCAACAGAAACATTCTTGCAGGCAAAATTTTAAACTCTTGGCAAAATTTTAATACTAAAACCTGGTTAGATTTTTGGGGTGTTACACCCTTCGGCCGAAGACGAGACGGGATTCACACCGGAGTGCTCCTCCGCACCGTCGTTGATGTCAACCATACTCTTCGGATGGCAAAGTCCTTAATAAAGAGACGAGGCTCTGATACCAATTGAAAGGATCGATCTGGTTGACTAGAGGGGGGGGGGTGAATAGGCAACTAACAATTTTTAGACTTTTCTTTAACAATTTAAACCTTGCAATGAAATAGGTTGTCTAGATGTGCAACTACGTGGACAACCTATATGATGCAAAGACAATAAGCACACAAGCAAGCAATGGATATAACACAAGTAAGCTTGCAAAAGTAAAGGGACAAGATAACCAAGAGTGGAGCCGGTGGACACGAGGATGTGTTACCGAAGTTCCTTCCTTTTAAAGGGAAGTACGTCTCCGTTAGAGCGGTGTGGAGGCACAATGCTCCCCAAGAAGCCACTAGGGCCACCGTAATCTCCTCACGCCCTCACACAATGCGAGATGCCGTGATTCCACTATTGGAGCCCTTGAAGGCGGCAACCGGACCTTTACAAACAAGATTGGGGCTATCTCCACAACACTTGGAGGCTCCCAACAATACCGCGAATCTTCACCACAATGGAGTATGGCTTCAAGGTGACCTCAACCGTCTAGGGTGCTCAACACCCAAGAGTAACAAGATCCGCAAGGGATAAGTGGGGGGAATCAAATATCCTGTGATGGAAGTGTAGATCGGGCCCTTGTCACCCAATCCCGAGCGAATCAACAAGTTTGATTGGCTAGGGAGAGAGATCGAGCGAAAATGGAGCTTGGAGCAACAATGGAGCTTAGAGGTGGAAGAGGTGGTCAACTAGAGGTAGAAGACGCCCCTTATATAGTCATGGGAAAAATCCAACCGTTATCCACAAGTTCAGCCCGCGACACACGGTACTACCGCTCCAGGGGCACGGTACTACCGCGTGGCCGCGCGGTACTACCGTGGTGGACCACGGTACTTCCACGACAGCAGCAGAGGCCAGTACTAGGGTGCAGTACTACCGCTCGCGTGGTACTACCGCTCCCCCTTGCGGTACTACCGCAAGGCAGGGAAGTCATAGCCTGCGAAGAGCGCAGATGAAATAAATTACATCCGTGCCTACTTCCGCTGAAGTTGAGGTGGTACAAAAATCCGACGCGGTACTACCGCTCGCGAGGCGCGGTACTACCGTTGCGGGCGCGGATGTAAAAAATTACATCTGCGCCTACTACCGTGACGCTGCGGTACTAGGTAGGAGGGCCACGGTACTACGACTCCTGGGGAGCGGTACTACCGTGGGTCACCATGGTACTACCGCGCTGGACAAGCGGTACTACCGTGGGTGGCGCGGATGTAAAAAATTACATCTGCCCCTACTATCGTACCGAAGCGGCACTAGGCCTGGGAGTCGCGGTACTACCGCTCAAGATGAGCGGTACTACCGTGAACCACAACGGTACTACCGCTGGTAGTACCGCAAGTACATCAGTAGTCGTCAGATTTCAGCACAACCAAGATAACGCAGAGAAGCTCCAGAGTGCAAGAAAGGTAGGGCAAGTGTACGTGTTGATTCCACCCAAAACTTTCCGACGCGGACCCCCTCTTAATAGTACGACTCTCCTACGAGTCAAATCCACCAAAGAGAAACGTAGAACAACGCCGACTTCAATAGTCTCCGAGGGGCACCGAATCGTCTCGTGCCTAGTGATGAAGTATCTGAGAAACTCAAGGCACACGATTAGTCCGCAAAAGCATTGTCATCAATCACCAAAACACCTAAGGGATAAATGTGACCTTACACCAGAGATACCATTCCGATACTTGGAGTGACAAACCCTAATCTCGATCTATGCCAACTCATCAAACACCTTCGGAGATACCTGTAGAGCATCTTTGTAATCACCCAGTTATGTTGTGACGTTTGATAGCACATAAGGCATTCCTCTGGTATCCGAGAGTTTCATAATCTCATAGTCGAAGGAATATGTTTTTGACATGAAGAAAACGATAGCAATAAAACGGAACGATCATTATGCTAAGCTAACGGATGGGTCTTGTCCATCACATCATTCTCCTAATGATGTGATCCCATTATCAAATGACAACCCATGTCCATGGTTAGGAAACCTTAACAATCTTTGATCAACGAGTTAGTCTAGTAGAGGCATACTAGGGCCAAGATATTTGTTTATGTATTCATACATGTATTTCAGTTTCCAATAAATACAATTCTAGCATGAATAATAAACCTTTATCATGAATAAGGAAATATAAAATAACAACTTTATTATTTCCTCTAGGGCATATTTCCTTCATGGACTGCATTGATAGGAGACTTACAGCTAGTTCTTGGTTTCTGCCTCAAGGTGGCAGATGCTACCTCTTGAGCACTGCGTTGGTTTTCCCTTGAAAAGGAAAGGGTGATGCAGCAAAGTAGCGTAAGTATTTCCCTCAGTTTTTGAGAACCAATGTATCAATCCAGTAGGAGGCTCCTCACAAGTCCCTCGCACCTACACAAACAAACAAGAACCTTGCAACCAACGCGATAAAGGGGTTGTCAATCCCTTCACGATAACTTGTGAACGTGAGATCTGATAGAGATAATAAGATAAGATAAATATTTTTGGTATTTTTATGATATAGATTGGAAAGTAAAGATTGCAAAATAAAGTAGATCAGAAACTTATATGATAGAAGATAGACCCGGGGGCCATAGGTTTCACTAGTGGCTTCTCTCAAGATAGCATAAGTATTACGGTGGGTGAACAAATTACTGTTGAGCAATTGATAGAAAAGTGCATAGTTATGAGATTATCTAGGCATGATCATGTATATAGGCATCACGTCCGCAACAAGTAGATAGAAACGATTATGCATCTACTACTATTACTCCACACATCGACCGCTATCCAGCATGCATCTGGAGTATTAAGTTCATAAGAATAGAGTAACGCATTAGGCAAGATGACATGATGTAGAGGGATAAACTCAAGCAATATGATATAAACCCCATCTTTTTATCCTCGATGGTAACAATATAATACGTGCCTTGCTGCCCCTGCTGTCACTGGGAAAGGACACCGCAACATTGAACCCAAAGCTAAGCACTTCTCCCATTGCAAGAAAGATCAATCTAGTAGGCCAAACCAAACTGATAATTCGAAGAGACTTGCAAAGATAACCAATCATACATAAAAGAATTCATGGGAGATTCAAATATTTCTCATAGATAAACTTGATCATAAACCCACAATTCATCGGATCTCGATAAACACACCGCAAAAAGAGTTACATCGAATAGATCTCCAAGAAGATCGAGGAGAACTTTGTATTGAGATTCAAAGAGAGAGAAGAAGCCATCTAGCTAATAACTATGGACCCGAAGGTCTGTGGTAAACTACTCACAACTCATCGGAGAGGCTATGGTGTTGATGTAGAAGCCCTCCGTGATCGATTCCCCCTCCGGCGGAGCACCGACGAAGGTCCAAGATGGAATCTCGCAGATACAGAAGGTGCGGCAGTGGAAATAGGTTTTTGTGGTACTCCTGGATGTTTCCGGGGTACGTAGATATATATGGGTGAAGGAGATAGGTCAGGGGAGCCACGAGGGGCCCACGAGGGGGGGGGTGCGCCCACCCCCCTAGGGCGCGCCAAGCACGCTCGTGGCCGCCTCGGCTGCTTCTTGACGTCCACTCCAAGTCTCCTGGATTGCGTTTATTCCAAAAAGATCGCTCCTGAAGGTTTCATTCCGTTTGGACTCCGTTTGATATTCCTTTTCTTCGAAACACTGAAATAGGCAAAAAAAACAGCAATTCAGGCTAGGCCTCCGGTTAGTAGGTTAGTCCCAAAAATGATATAAAAGTGTAAAGTAAAGCCCATAAACATCCAAAACAGGTAATATAATAGCATGGAACAATAAAAAATTATAGATACGTTGGAGACGTATCAAGCATCCCCAAGCTTAATCCCTGCTCGTCCTCGAGTAGGTAAATGATAAAAACAGAATTTTTGATGTGGAATGCTACTTAGCGTATTTCTCAATGTAATTTTCTTTATTGTGGCATGAATGTTCACATCCAAATGATTCAAGATAAAAGTTCATTTTAACATAAAAATAGTAATACTTCGAGCATACTAACAAGTAATCATGTCTTATCAAAATAGCATAGCCAAAGAAAGCTTATCCTACAAAATCATATAGTTAGGCTATGCTTCATTTTCATCACACAAAATACTCCCATCATGCACAACCCCGGTTTTAGCCAAGCAATTGGTTCATACTTTTTAACGCGCTTCAGCTTTTTCAACAATACATGAGCGCAAGCCATGGATATAGCACTATATGCGGAATAGAGTGGTGGTTGTGAAGAAGACAAAAAGGGAGAAGATAGTCTCACATCAACTAGGCGTATCAACGGGCCATGGAGATGCCCATTAATAGATATCAATGTGAGTGAGTAGGGATTCCCATGCAACGGATGCACTAGAGCTATAAATATATGAAAGCTCAACAAAATAAACTAAGTGGGTGTGCATCCAACTTGCTTGCTCACGAAGACCTAGGGCATTTTGAGGAAGCCCATCATTGGAATATACAAGCCAAGTTCTATAATGAAAAATTCCCACTAGTAAATGAAAGTGACAACATAGGAAAATCTCTATCATGAAGATCATGGTGCTACTTTGAAGCACAAGTGTGGAAAAAGGATAGTAACATTGTCCCTTCTCTCTTTTCTCTCATTTTTTTGGTGGGCTTCTTTGGCCTCTTTTTTTTATTTGGGCTTCTTTGGCCTCTTTTATTTTTATAACCAAAGTCTCATCCCGACTTGTGGGGGAATCATAGTCTTCATCATCCTTTCCTCACTTGGGACAATGCTCTAATAATGAAGATCATCACACTTTTATTGATTTACAACTCAAGAATTACAACTCAATACTTAGAACAAAATATGACTCTATGTGAATGCCTCCGGCGGTGTACCGGGATATGCAATGAATCAAGAGTGAAATGTATGAAAGAATTATGAAGGTATCTTTACCACAAATACGATGTCAACTACATGATCATGCAAAAACAATATGATAATGATGGAGCGTGTCATAATAAATGGAACGGTGGAAAGTTGCATGGCAATATATCTCGGAATGGCTATGGAAATGCCATAATAGGTAGGTATGGTGGCTGTTTTGAGGAAGGTAAATGGTGGGTGTATAATACCGGCGAAAGTTGCGCGGCATAATAGAGGCTAGCAATGGTGGAAGGGTGAGAGTGCGTATAATCCATGGACTCACATTAGTCATAAAGAACTCATATACTTATTGCAAAAGTTTACTAGCCCTCAAAGCAAAGTACTACTATGCATGCTCCTAGGGGAAGGGTTGGTAGGAGTTAACCATCGCGCGATCCCGACCTCCACACATAATGAAGGCAATCAAAAGAGCACCCCATGCAACAAATTTGTTACACAACTTTTACCATACGTGCATGCTACGGGACTTGCCAACTTTAACACACATATTTCTCAATTTCATAATTACCCAACTAGCATGACTCTAACATTACTACCTTTATATCTCAAAACAATTATCAAGCATCAAATTGATCATAGTGTTTAATGCACTTTCTATGATAGTTTTTATTATACCCAACTTGGATGCCCAACATATTAGGACCAATTTTATAACCATAGCAAATACCATGTTGTTCTAGAAGACTCTCATAATAATATAAGTGAAGCATGAGAGATCAATAATTTCTACAAAATAAAACCACCACCGTGCTCTAAAAAGATATAAGTGAAGCACTAGAGCAAAAATTATATAGCTCAAAAGATATAAGTGAAGCACATAGAGTATTCTAATAAAATCTGAATCATGTTGTGTCTCTCCCAAAAGGTGTGTACAGCAAGGATGATTGTGGTAAACTAAAAAGCAAAGACTCATATCATACAAGATGCTCCAAGCAAAACACATATCATGTGGCAAATAAAAATATAGCTCCAAGTAAAGTTACCGATAGACGAAGACGAAAGAGGGGATGCCTTCCGGGGCATCCCCAAGCTTAGGCTTTTGGTTGTCCTTGAATTATCTTGGGCTGACATGGGCATCCCCAAGCTTAGGCTCTTGCCACTCCTTATTCCATAGTCCATCAAATCTTTACCCAAAACTTGAAAACTTCACAACACAAAACTCAACAGGAAATCTCATAAGCTCCGTTAGTGCAAGAAAGAAAAACCACCACTTAAGGTACTGTAATGAACTCATCCTTTATTTATATTTGTGTTAAACCTACTGTATTCCAACCTCTCTATGGTTCATAGCCCCCCAATACTAGCCATAGATTCAACAAAATAAGCAAACAACACACGAAAAACAGAATCTATCAAAAACAAAACAATCTGTAGAAATCTGTAACTTTCGAATACTTCTGGAACTCTAAAAATCCTACCAAAATAGGAAGTGCTAGGAAATTTTCCTATTGATCTACTTCAAAAATAATTCCGTTTGGACTCCGTTTGATATTCCTTTTCTTTGAAACACTGAAATCGGCAAAAAAACAACAATTCGGGCTGGGCCTCCGGTTAGTAGGTTAGTCCCAAAAATGATATAAAAGTGTAAAGTAAAGCCCATAAACATCCAAAACAGGTAATATAATAGCATGGAACAATAAAAAATTATAGATACATTGGAGACATATCAGCAGACTACAGTTGGTTAATTCTGTAATTCTTCTCTGCCAATATATTTCCTCTACAGCCTGTCCATCCCCCTACAATTCTCAAAGAGCTTGAAAGAATACAAATGCAGTGTCTCTGGAAGAATTATGGGCATGATAAGGGACACTCTTTGGTAGCATGGCCTTTGGTTTGCAAGCGCAAGAACAAGGGAGGTCTTGGAATTTTAAACCCAGGTCTACAGAATGAGGCTCTCCTCATGAAGCATCTCAAAAAATTCTACAACAAGCAGATGTTTCATGGGTTCACTTAATATGGAATACATACTACTTTGGTAGAATTCCCCATGACACTACCTTGTGTGGATCTTCCTGGTGGAGAGATGTCTCTAAGGTCATGGATAAATTTTGATCTGTCACTATGGTTAAGGTGAATAATGGAGACATTGTTCTCTTCTGGGGTGATTGTCGGTGTCAAAACCCGCGGATCTCGGGTAGGGGGTCCCAAGCAGTGCGTCTTAGGATCAATGGTAACAGGAGGCAAGGGACACAATGTTTACCCAGGTTCGGGCCCTCTCAATGGAGGTAAAACCCTACTTCCTGCTTGATTGATATTGATGATATGGGTGTTACAAGAGTTGATCTACCACGAGATCGTAGAGGCTAACCCTAGAAGCTAGCCTATGGTATGATTGTTGTTGTATCTCTCTATCGACTAGCCTGGCCTCGGTTTATATAATGCACCAGAGGCCTAGGATAACATGAGTCCTAGCCGAATACGCCGGTGGGGGTGGAGTCCTTGTCTTGATCGCCAAGTCTTGTGGATTCTTCCTTGTACGCGGCAGCTGTCCGGACTGGCCCATGAGTATACGGCCATGGGGGTCCTCGGCCCAATCCAACTGACCGGGAGACGACGCATTGAGTACCCCCTAGTCTAGGACACCGTCAGTAGCCCCCTGAACCGGTCTTCAAGTTAGGGACGCTCCTCGATTCTTCCGAACTGTTCTTCATCTTCGGTTGCCGGTCTTGAAAACTGGTTCAGCAAATCTTCTCATCTTTTATCTTGAGGATCGCCAAAATGCATTCGACGAGTTTATACGTCGGGTATCCGAGCAGCCCCTTTAAGTTTCCGGCCTTTATCAATGCCTTATTATTTTTATGCCACACCTTGGGTTCGAAGTTGTTCCCGGGAGGCAGTGTCCTCTTGCGTCCGAGCTCTAACGCCGGACTGCATTCAAGGTATCTCTTGCAGCCGAGCACCAATGCCGGACTGCTTTCGAGCTCCAACGCCGAAATGTATCCGAACTCCAACACCGGACTGTGTCCAAGCTCCAACGCCGGACTATATCCAAGATGTCATAGATCATCTTGGTCCAAAAATTTTGAAGGAGTTTAGCTGAGCTTAATGCCGGAAATGCCCTCTAAGGAGCCAGCCACTTGCTTCCGAGCTATACGCTGAACTGCTTCCGAGGTGGTTAAGCACCTCGGTCATGGGCTGATTTTTGGTTAATGTTTTTTATTGATGCAATTTATTCTCTGACGAGATATATAGCCAGTAGCTCTCAAGGTGTGTATCGGTCTAAAACCTGAGATGCACCTCAAGGATGACATAAGACCGCTGATCCCAGTAACCGCTGAGACTCAGGTTGATTTGCAAAATCGGCCTGAGGATCAAGTCCTATCTCGGCAGAATACTTCGGGACACAAAAAGCGGCATGCTCAGTCCTCAAGACTCAGGTTGGGTGCGGCCGACCAACCTGAGGATCAAAATCTCCTCGGAGACTGTATTACACTTAAAATTTTCTGCATTGGACAGGGAATGCAGTAGCCCCCGAGACACTGGTTGGGTGGCAACACCAGATCAGGGGATCGATGTGCCCTTTTAATATTTGTAAGTAATAAGCTCGAAGCCCAGTATCCCCCAAGCTTTGATGCAGGCACGGGTGGCCGAATTAAGGATCGATATCCATAGTAAAATCACAAATTATGTGTAATGAATCTATGTATCCAAGTACTTTATGTCATTAATGCTCGGATCCGCATTGTACAAAACTTTGTTGACCGACCATCGGCTTCAACCTCCTCGGCCAGTAGCCAAGGAGTGTTTGTACTACTTTATAAAGCCTTTATGAGGGAAAAGATTTACAACAAACAAGGCAATCTGGCCATAAGGTTTTATAAACAAAGGTACGCGGTGAGACATGTTATATTACTGTTTAACAGAAGAAATATCTTCCAAATAAAATAGTCCCGCTATCGGTTCCTTTCTTTGGGTTGTCATGCTAAGCATGATCATGAAACCTCAGCTCCAATGTAAGAGCAAAATATCGAGGATTTAGTTTGGGAGGCCAGTTAATAGCCCCCCGTAGTGTTCGGGGACAGTCGAGGTCAAGCCATAAACACTTCGGCCAATGTTACGAATGGCCCATCATTTAACACGGTCATCGGATCGCTGACCAGTTTACGCTTATTGTGACAGTCAGTTTTTGGCTTTCTCCACTGAGGTGCTTAACCATGTGAGTTGGAAGCACCATCGTAGTGGTTCTCCCTTTGTACACCTAGCCGAACAAAGCGGAACGTAGGGGGCGAGCGCAGGAGCCAGGCAACCCAACTATTGACCGAAGACACAATTCGAAACCGATGCATATAGAGCAATATCCGGGAACATTTTTGCCGAATCTCTAAAGGTGTCCGGCGTTGCACTGCGAGACTTGTGCTGAAAACACGCAAATAGTTTAAAAGTGCCATGGGCTTGAAAAGCCAAAAAACTTATTCAAAAGGTTAATGTCCAAACTAGATCAAGTGTTCGGTGCCAATCCGAAAATTGGACTTTAGAAAAAAAAAGGTGCTTCTGCCGTGCTTTAACATGACACATCCTATCTCAAAACTTCAACCGGGTCAGCCTACGGCTTCATCCTCCTATCCCGAAGGCGGAGTACTTCTTACTAGGCCAGTTTAGTGAACTAAACTCTAGCGGCTTTGAGAGAGAAATTAGGCTCCCCGGCTAGTGACCGCACACTTGTGTCGAAAAAAGGAGTGATAGATAATAATAGTAATAATAAAACTTTGCAACGACTAAGAAGAAGAACACTTATCATAAAACGGCTCATATAAATTTAAGAGACCCCAAGTGACTTGGGTAAAAGAATGATTGCATGTACCGAAGTACTTATATCATATCTATGTTCAACCGAACTTTAAATGCGTCTTAACCGACCGTCGGCTTCTCCCTCTTCGGTCAAGGACCGAAAAGTGTTATGTACTCCATCTGTCAAGAATATCGACAGTGTTTCCAATAACCAGGCAATCAGGCCATAAGACTGTAATAGACAGAGCGCGCTCAGGGAACTTATGCTATATTACTGCGAAGTGTAAGAAGCATCTTCAAAGAAAATAGTAAGCCCACCGATACCTTTCTTCGGTGCTCATTGTTATTATGAGACTTGTGCAATAGATTTTTTGTACTCATGAGTTCCGTTGTGTGCCGACCATCATTGAAAACAATAAGAGCGCTAGCTTTCGGCTTGACCCAGTCTGAGGTCCGGCTCGGATGACCCGATCGTGACAATTGCAGAGGTGCTCCCTTTACTCCCTAGCGTGACAATCGGGAACATAGGGGTAAACACAGAGCGAGGCAACCCAGCTTGCAAATCGCTTGAGTCAATATGGTGCATATTGTGGCGTAATACACGAACAAGGAACGAAGCCGTACAAGTATAATCACATGCAAGAGGAAAATCCCCAGCAAGGGAGCCCCCAAGTAAACGGGGTATTCGAATTTGTGCGTCACAAACAAAGTTTAGACAAGGAAAAAATTTTACAAGCAACTTTTTTCCAAAAAAGTATAATGCTTGGTCGAGCCGAACACAAGTTAAAAATTTAAACTTTAAGCATGAAGGCAACTTAGCTGGTTAATGTGTTCGGTATTGATGACGCGGTCCGAGCTTGATGCGGGACAAGGTTCCATCCCCCAAGCCGGTCCCGAGGTGGCGGAGCAAAGAGCTTGGCACTCCGAAGTGGTGACATAGCACGGTCAGTGCAGGACGGCAGGGTGATGCCGAAGTCCCCGGCATGGGGTAATGAAGTGTTGAGGAAGCCCCCCGTCCAGCCGAGGTGACGCCAAAGGATATAGTCCGGTTGGATCATTTTCCTGTGCATAAAAAATAGTGCAAACCGGAGATAATATTAATAATAATAAAAAAATCGTTGCATAACAAATAATTTATGCAAAGTGAGTAATAAAAGAAATATGTCCTGGCGCCGAAGTCAATGTCGATGCAGGGCGGCGGCGTGATGCGGTAAAGGCATGGCAAGGCCTGAATCCATAGGTCGGTTCGAGTTCCGGATGCGGCGTTCGCCGGACTATGTATGGAAACTGACCAAACCACCATGCGACCGTCGTTAATGCGGCCACCATTTGATGGACCTGCGTACATATGATGGACAAACCAGAGTAATAATTTATTGGGAAAAATGAACCCAAACAAGCAAAATATATTAGGATTAATAGCACCTGGCTTATTTTGTAGCAATTCGAAGAAAGGTGATTCCCAAAATTGGGACTCGATCCGCACACCTATCGCCTGATGGGCGATAAAGCAACGGCATGGCGGTGCTGGCAAAGGTTGGCTCGCCGAGGCAAAGCCCTCGGTCTAGCTAACGTGACGGAGCCGGTCGGCCAGCGATGCCGAAGTCTCCGGAGTAGGTTGATGAAGAGATGATGAAGCCCCCGGTCCAGCTAACGTGATGAAGCCTCGGTGTCAGCCGATGAGTCGAAGTAGGTCGGCGTGGTGGACACTAGCTTGAGAAAGCAACGGTGCGGCCCTGCCGATGCAGGTCGTGACGTGGTCGATGCCATCTTGATGAAGTGACCGTGCGGTGATGCAGGTGTTCCCGCTCCGTGTAATCCGTGGGGCGGCGATGTTGATGAAGATTTATCCTTCGCGATGCCGAACTATTGTTCGGCTGGCCGAGATGATGATCCGAAGAAATTGAGCTCGCCTCAACAAAGCGACGACGTGTCTAACGCAGGTTGGCCGTCGTGGAGTGATGTTGTCGGGCTGGTTTGACACCGGCGCGACGGTGGAGTTCGTATTGCAAGAATACTTTTAATACTACTGCGATGTGTTTGAGAATAAAACACAACACCCCATACGAAAACTTCCGTCAAAAAGAATGTCCGAGATCCCGTTCATAAAGAAGATGAATTCGGGTCGGATTCGTTCTCGCGCAGAAAGTAGATCCAAAAAGCGATGCACTAATCGGAAGTTTCCCGGAGTTTGGACGGTCGGATCGAGCTGAATTTTTGGCAGGTGATAGATACAGTAATTCCGTAGAAAATCAACGGTTGGATCGTCCAAAGGACATCCGAGCTAGATGCTGGATACCACGTCCTAAACTCATCCGGATTCTCGTCCAGATTCAACAGGCCTCCGGTATATCGGAGATTGCCGGAGATTCCTCCATCGGAACTCGACGAAATTTTTGCAGGGTTGTTGTAGACTTAATTCCGCATAATTCCACCAAAGTAATCGTTTAGGCGACACTCGAGGAGGCGGTGGTGGCGGATACAAGTTTGCTGTCCAGAAAAACAGCGTGGTCGCCTGAGGGCAATGTTGACGCTGAGCCCCCGAGCTCCATGGATGACTCCTCCATGATCTTGACAGAGATCGGAGTTGGTGTTGATGAAGGCCCTCATCCGAACATGACGATCAGAGGTAGGGCGCTGTCCTCGGTCAAGCCAAGGTGACCAGTCGAGCTGGTGACGAAGAAGTCGATGTCGCAGTTGACCTGCAGTCGAGCCATTGATCCTTTCGCCGATCACACAACGGAACTCTCAATAAAAGCACCAATGTCGGTGTCAAAACCGGCGGATCTCGGGTAGGGGGTCCCAAGCAGTGCGTCTTAGGATCAATGGTAACAGGAGGTAAGGGACACAGTATTTACCCAGGTTCGGGCCCTCTCGATGGAGGTAAAACCCTACTTCCTGCTTGATTGATATTGATGATATGGGTGTTACAAGAGGCTATCTACCACGAGATCGTAGAGGCTAACCCTAGATGCTAGCTGTCCGGACTGGCCCATGAGTATACGGCCATGGGGGTCCTTGGCCCAATCCAACTGATCGGGAGACGACGCGTTGAGTACCCCCTAGTCCAGGACACCGTCAGTGATCATTAGGAGATTGATAATGATTTTACCCCTCTATAGACAAGATTTCAAAGGATGCATTCATATTGCTCTGACAAAGCTATATCTGTCAAGGAGGTTCTCGAGTGTGACAACCTATATGATTTGTTCACTCTCCCCCTTTCTTAGTTGGCCTTTCTTGATCTCAATAAACTTTCTGGCATGATGGGAAACATCCAACTCAACCATCAAGCTACTGATCAATGGTATGGATACATGGCAAAATCTCTGATTATACTACTAAAAAGTTTTACACTTTTGTTCAACAGCCAAGTATAGCCAATGCATTATTGAATTGGATTTGGAAAAGTTGTTGCACCATGTCAATCAAGATGTTTGCAAGTTGGTTATTATAGATAGAGTTAACACCAAAGGCATGATACAACGTAGACATTGGAGAATTGATGATGGCCCACAATGTGTGTTATGCCCAACCTCTGCTTTAGAAGATAGGGATCATTTATTCTTACAATGCAATCTCAATGTGCGGATATGGAACTATATGCAGATTGTTTGGCCGAACTGTTAGGACAAGGTGGAAATTTCCTTTGGTGCCTGGAAGGAGTTTAATGAACCTTTTTTGTAGAGGTAGTCTTCTTGGCTTAGTGGAATATTTGGAAGGTCAGAAATGACAAGGCTTTCAGACACATTAGACCATCTTTTGGCCAGTGTAGAAGTGGTTTGTCCATCATATCACCCTTCTTACACACAGGATCAAAATCAAATATGAGGATGCTCTATTGAGATGGATTGATTTTCTACCACCCTAGATCTTAGAGGTAGTTTGTTCTTTCTTTTTCTTTGGTTTCCTCTTCTTGAGGAACTTGTACATATGTATTCCTTATTCTTTAATAAAAGGGATAATTAGATTTATGCCCCTAGTTGTGTCCCACTCGTCTGTTTTACCCCTAATTCCCAAAAGTCACCGGTTCTGTCCAAGTCACTTTGCTCCTCTTATGCTTTTGCCCTTTGACCGTTTGACCGTCAGTTCGAAAACTTCATAACTAATTCATACTAAATCAGAAAAATGCAAATAAGATACTAAAATGTTCAGAAAAACATCAACTATATATCAGTGTCATTTGCATTCATGAAAAATGTGTTGGAAAGTGCACATCCGAGTTTTAGCTCTTTTGATACCACCATGAATAGTAAACTCTAAAAAAATTCAAAAAAATTCAAAAAAAATATGGTGGCAAAGAACAACAAATGTTCTAAGTGCTTGCCAAGTTTCATTAAGGTACGACATTCGTGGAAGTCGTGGCAAAAAAATAATCTATTTTGGAGTGTTGATTGTTTTTTTTTGCCGCGGCACCCACGAATGTTATTCCCTGATGAAACTTGGCAGGCACTTGAAACATTTTTCATTCTTTGCCACTAATTTTTTTTTGAATTTTTCGAACTTTTTTAGATTTTACTATTCATGGTGGTATCAAAAGAGCTAAAACTTGGATGTGCACTTTCCAACACTTTTTTCATGAATGCAAATGACACTGACATATAAGTGATGTTTTTATTAACATTTTGGTATCTTATTTGCATTTTTCTGATTTAGTATGAATTAGTTATGAAGTTTTCAAACTGACGGTCAAACAGTCAAAGGGCAAAAGCATAGGAGGAGCAAAGTGACTTGGACAGAAGCGGTGACTTTTGGGAATTAGGGGTAAAACATACGAGTGGGGCACAACTAGGGGCATAAATCTAATTATCCCTTAATAAAATGTTGTGGGGTGTAAGCCCTGCAGCTTCCATGGTAAAAAAGACCTAGTGAATCACAACACACGGATGACACAATATCACATAACTAGGACATGATGTCACGTAGAAACCACGACATCACATAACCTGTTGTTTTAGAGCTTTCATGTTTACAGACTTTGATATATATCCGGGCATCCAAACATGAAAATTCCTCATCGATGGAAGCTTGGAGCATCTCCAATAGCTGCCTTAAAATAGGGCACACAAACTAATTTTAGGGCATCAAAAAGTGCGTTTTAGGGCACTCGAAGATTTCTCCTCAAACAACTGCCCTAAAATAGGGCACTCACGCACATCTTTTTCTCCACAATTGCGTACATATTGAAACATAAACATGAACTATCAATAGAATTTAAACTATGCAAGACACAAATGTACATATCAATTTTAACTTCAAATCAACATTATCAACTTTAACTTTAAATCCAAATATCAAGTTCAAATGCAAACCACCCATCATAGTGCATCATCAACACAATTAAATGCGCATAGAACATAGCCTCTCAACTCTTATCGCTCCTTTGTCACTTGTGCTTGACCCGTTGTCTCCATGGCTGCGGAGGGATCCTGGTTGGACGACAACGTAGTCCAAGGCAGGAAGGCGTGTGGGGAGGGGATTACAGACATCAGAGAAAGCTAGGGTGGGTCACTAGAGAGGTACAACGGCGAGATCGAAAGAGAAGGTTGTGGATGAAAGAAAGGGGAGCAGGGGTAGAGCGGAAAAAATGGACGCAAGGGGATTTGAGTGGGTTGGGGTGTGTCAGAGTCCTACATGGCGGTGGTCCGGACTCCCATAGAGCCCCCACCCCCACCCTTGTTTACTTTCGGTTTGCAGGAAAATAGACAGCCGAACGCGTCGATGGACCAATGCGAGACTTTGATGGATGACAAAATGCGTCTGTATAGCTTGGTCCAGACGGATACGAGATGTTTGAGGTGCGTTGGAGATGCGCTTAGTCTCAGTCCGTGTTGTTGAGCTATGTTAGGCGAAAATTGTATTGTAAAAAAATGGACGAAAAATAGAAAAGTGTTGGTTACTTATATTGTAAAGCTACCAAAAAATTGTTTTAAGACCAAGATCACCAGAATTCACCACAAGCGAGTGACTATATTGGTAAAAAAAGTAGTCGCATGTTCTTGCAGTTTTTAGGTTTGTGCTTGAGCGAGAGGAAAGGTATTGTAGACACCGTAAATCCACAGTGTAAAATAAGCTACATTGTTTCTAACGATTTCATTGGTAGAATGGTTCTCATTACGGAAGACCAATGCGTTTTGAGAAACCCAATCTTTAAAAGAATGGTTCTCATTACGAAAGACCTATACCTAATGGGTACATGGGACGCCCAAATGAAAGGGGTGTTGGGATCTTGGGCGAGGCCATCAGTCAGGAGGAGGTAGGTGTTTCTAGTGGAGAACGGGAGTGTGTGAGTGAGGTACCTATCTTCGATGGTGTCGTTGTGGTCAAAATTCTACATCAAAGACAACACGACAACAAGCTCAGTAGAGGCAATAGTGGTAAGGTGATTTCGTAGGTTAGTCAACAATCCATCCTACATAGCTTGTGAGACCATAACAGATGGGTTAGTGGAGTGGAAAAAAGGTGGGGGGAGGCAATGGCAGGTCTCTGAGTATATATTAAGTATCTAACCAAAAGAAGGTGGATGTGCCCGTGTTAGTGAACATAAAGGATATTTTTGCAGGGTGTTTAGTTTCTTGTTAACCATTTTCTAGAGAAAGGAGGTGTCGGTGTGAAATCTGGCAGACCTCGGGGTAGGGGGTCCCGAGCTGTGGATCTCGGATCAAGGGTAACAAGAACAGGGAGACGATATTTACCCAAGTTCGGGCCCTATTGATGGAGGTAAAACCCTATGTCCTACTCTTGTTTTTGTTGGTGGAGATGTATCGAATACAGAGTTGATCTACCTCGAGATCGTAAGATGTGTTCTAACTCTAGGGCTAGGTGAATTAGATTGTGATGAAGTTCCTTCTATAGGCTAAACCCTTTGGCTTATATACACGCCAGATAGGGCATCTAGGGTTACATGGTCGGTATCTTGGCATGGAGGCGGCGGGAGAAGTCTTGGAGTGTACGTTAAGTCTTTGACAGATGTGGTCCTAATTACGCCCCCATCGTGTGGTTTCGGAGTCCACCTCGAGTTGAATGAGGGCCCACCAGCCCAGTCGAGGAGCATGGGCCGACTAGGTTGGCACCCCCTACTTCAGGACAGCGTAAGGAGGGATATGAGGTTTTGTTTGCAATGGCAGAGGAGTCACGGTAGTGGTTCCAGTGGACCCAAGAGAGCTCAATATTTTGTGATAGCTTGAATTTGAAAGAAATTTTCATAAGCTTATAGTTATTACATTGAGGAAGTTTTTAATGCCTAGACCACCATAGTTTTTAGACATTGGCCCAGTACATGTTTGTCAATAGTACAGAAAAGGCCATGCAGATCACATCTCTTTAAGAATATTCTTAGGAGGGAAAAACATACATAAAGGAACGACGAGACTATAGAATGAAATAAATCAGAGTTAAAACTTGCCCCATGGAACATAGGTTGGACACACAACCGAATAAGTAGTTATAGAAGTTTTTACTAATGGGGTGGAAGGCTAAGGGGGGGGCAATGTGCGATAGGGGTAGGCCTAGGTAATTCTGGGGGAAGGTTGATGTGGGGCAGTCAGTAGTGTTGGCAATCGTCATGTCGGAATGGAGGGGAATAAAGGTTGTCTTGTGGAAGTTAATGGCTAAACCAGTGGTGAGAGAAAAGTCATCAGGATGGCCTTGATACATCTCCAACGTATCTATGATTTTTGATTGTTCCATGTTGTTATATTATCATTCTTGGACGTTTTACAATCATTTTATATCATTTTTTGGGACTAACCTATTGACATAATGCCAAGTGCCAGTTGTTGTTTTCTGCTTGTTTTTTACATCGCAAGAAATCAATATCAAACGGAGTCCAAATGCAGTGAAACTTTTTCTGGATTTTTTGACCAGAAGACACCAGATGGGCCAGAGAAGCACCTGGGGGTGCCTTCACCGGGGGGGGGGGGGGGGCACAATCCACCAGGGCGCGCCTGGGCCCCCAGGTGGGTTGTGCCTGTTGGGGAACGTAGTAATTTCAAAAAAATTCCTACGCACACGCAAGATCATGGTGATGCATAGCAACAAGAGGGGAGAGTGATATCCATGTACCCTCATAGACCGAAAGCGGAAGCATTAGCACAACGCGGTTGATGTAGTCGTATGTCTTCACGGCCCGACCGATCAAGCACCGAAAACACGGCACCTTCGAGTTCTTGCACACGTTCAGCTCGATGATGTCCCTCGAACTCCGATCCAGCCGAGTGTCCAGGGAGCCGTCAACACGACGGCATGGTGACGATGATGATGTTCTACCGACGCAGGGCTTCGCCTAAGCACCACTACGATATTATCAAGGTGGAATATGGTGGAGGGGGGCACCACACACGGCTAATAGATCTCAAGGATCAATTGTTGTTGTGTCTAGAGGTGCCCCCCTGCCCCCGTATATAAAGGACAAAGGGGGAGAGGGTGGCCGGCCAGGAGGGGGCGCGCCAGGAGGAGTCCTACTCCCACCGGGAGTAGGACTCCCTCCTTTCCTTGTCCAAGTAGGAGAGGGGGAAGGAAGGGAGAGAGGGGAGGAAGAAAAGGGGGGCGCCGCCCCCCCTCCTTGTCCTATTCGGACTAGAGGGGGAGGGGGCGCATGACCTGCCCTGGCCGCCCTCCTCTTCTCCACTTTGGGCCCATGAGGCCCATTAACCCCCCGGGGGGTTCCGGTAACCCCCCGGTACTCCGGTATATATCCGATAACCCCCGGAACCATTCCGATGTCCGAATATAGCCGTCCAATATATCAATCTTCATGTCTCGACCATTTAGAGACTCCTCGTCATGTCCGTGATCACATCCGGGACTCTGAACTATCTTCGGTACATCAAAACACATGAACTCATAATATATCTGTCATCTAAATTTAAGCGCGGGGACCCTACGGGTTCGAGAACTATGTAGACATGACCGAGACACGTCTCAAGTCAATAACCAATAGCGGAACCTGGATGCTCATATTGGATCCTACATATTCTATGAAGATATTTATCGGTCAAACCGCATAACAACATACGTTGTTCCCTTTGTCATCGGTATGTTACTTGCCGAGATTCGATCGTCGGTATCTCAATACCTAGTTTAATCTCGTTACCGGCTAGTCTCTTTACTTGTTATGTAATGCATCATTCCGTAACTAACTCATAAGCTACATTGCTTGCAAGGCTTATAGTGATGTGCATTACCGAGAGGGCCCAGAGATACCTCTCCGACAATCGGAGTGACAAAACCTAATCTCGAAATATGCCAACTCAACATGTACATTTGGAGACACCTGTAGAGATCCTTTATAATCACCCAGTTACGTTGTGACGTTTGGTAGCACACAAAGTGTTCCTCCGGTAAACGGGAGTTGCATAATCTCATAGTTGTAGGAACATGTATAAGTCATGAAGAAAGCAATAGCAACATACTAAACGATCAAGTGCTAAGCTAACAGAATGGGTCAAGTCAATCACATCATTGTCCTAATGATGTGATCCCGTTAATCAAATGACAACTCATGTCCATGGTTAGGAAACACAACCATCTTTGATTAACGAGCTAGTCAAGTAGAGGCATACTAGTGACATTATGTTTGTCTATGTATTCACACATGTATTATGTTTCTGGTTAATACAATTCTAGCATGAATAATAAACATTTATCATGGTATAAGAAAATAAATAATAACTTTATTACTGCCTCTAGGGCATATTTCCTTCAGTGCCACCTCGGTGGCCTCCCGCACCACCTCTTCGCTCTATAAATACCTCCTTTCTCTAGAAACCATAGGGGAGTTAACGAAATTTTATTCCAGCCACCGCAAGTTCCAGGACCACAAGATCCAATCCAGAGCCCTATTTCAGCACTCCTCCGGAGGGGAACACGATCACGGAGGTGTTCATCATCCTCATTCGTGCTTCTTCGATGATGCGTGAGTAGTTCAACTCAGACCTACGGGTCCGTAGGCAGTAGCTAGATGGCTTTTTTTCTCTTTGTATCTCAATACAACGATCTCTTGGAGATCTATTTGATGTAATGACTCTTTGCAGTGTGTTTGTTGGGATCCGATGAATTGTGAGTTTATGATCAGATTTGCCTTGATTTAATATCCAATCTTGATTGTTATAGCCTCTTATTTCTTCTTCGATATTTTGGTTTTGTTTAACCAACTTGATCTATTTATCTTGCAATGTGAAGAGGTGCTTTGTAATTTCGATCTTGTGGTGTCCTTTCCTAGTGACAGAAGGGGCAGCAAGGCACGCATGTGTCGTAGCTATTAAGGATAAAAAGATGGGGTCTATTCCTACATGAATAGATCTTGTCTACATCATGTCATCATTCTTATTGCATTACTCCATTTTTCTGTGAACTTAATACACTAGATGCATGCTGGATAGCGGTCGATGTGTGGAGTAATAGTAGTAGATGCAGACAGGAGTCGGTCTACTAATCTTGGATGTGATGCCTATATACATGATTATTGTCTTGGATATTTTCATAATGATTTGCTTTTCTATCAATTGCCCAATAGTAATTTGTCTACACACCATTGCTATTTTCTCGAGAGAAGCCACTAGTGAAATCTATGGCCCCCGGGTCTATTTTCCATCATATACTTTCATATCCATATTGCCAATTGCCTTTTCTTTTATTTGCTTCTTGTATTTTCAGATCTATATTATCAAAAACCCCATAATACCTTGCTGCATTTTATTTACTTTTATTTGCATCTATCAATCTACTACAATTTTATCCTATCCTTACGTCACTTTTTGGCACTGCTACCTGAAAGGGATTGACAACCCCTTTAACGCGTCGGGTTGCAAGTATTTATTATTTGTGTGCAGGTACCATTTATGTAGTGTTGTGTGGTTCTCCTACTAGTTCGATAACCTTGATCTCATTACTGAGGGTAATACCTTACCATTGCTGTGCTGCATCCTCCCTTATTCCTTGGGGAAACACCGACGCATATCAAGGGTCATCGAAGGAACTTTTTGGCACCGTTGCCGGGGAGACATAACCAACATCTATCAGGTTCCTAATCAAAAATCTCATCTCCCTGCAATTTACATTATTTTCCATTTGCCTCTTGTTTTTCTGTCCCCCACTTCAGAAAAAATTGCCATTTTTTTATTCACCCCTTTTTCGTTTGCCATTTTCCTGTCAGATCTCTTACCGTGCTTGTCATCATGAGTGATTTTGGTATGGCAGAAATAGATGATGGCCTGACTCCTAAAATTGGAAGATCAGGCAATCTGGATACTAAAACCTTTACTTTGGGACAAGGGAATATTATGGGGAAAGAACATATCCAAGAGTTCTTTAATTGTGTTGGAAATTTGACTCTTGATGACACCCCGATACTCAAAAGAAAAAAATCTTATGCGGAAGCTATTTCAGCGCTAGTACTAAAACTTGAGAATAGATTTATTCGTACCCATCCGACCTTGCAAAGATTGTTTTATGATTTACCTGTTATAAAAAATTCCAAAGCTAAAAAAGTTGGCTACCTTCATTCATGAATGAATTTGTCTACATAATACGTGAAGCTAGGGAAATCTTTGATTTTTTGGTATGACCCGTGAAAAACCAGTGATAGATGAGATCCTTTATAATAGTGATTATATGTTAATACACTTGCTTGGAAATAATCAAATTTTTGATGAGAATCTTAAAAAGGCAGTCCCTGTTTTAGACATAATCCAACAAGTTTTCAATGATGTTAATCAACACTATTCTTGGATTGTTGCCAGAAATCAAAAGGGATACGATGATAAGAAACTTGATAGTGCTAAAGTCTCTATGGATGAGCTATTTTATGTTGTCTTTGCAAAACCACCAGCCGAAAACACTTCCAAGGGAAAGGAAAACAAAGATGACAATACTTAGATCCTTCGCATTATGCCTAGCTAGGGGCATAAAACGATAGCGCTCGTTGGGAGGCAAACCAACCTGTATTGTTTTGCTTTTTGGTTGTCTTGCTATTTTTAATCAAATACCAATTATGCCTCTGATTAGAAGTGTTTTTTTGGTTTAAATTAGTGTTTGAGCCAAGCAAATCTTTGGGATGATTTGGGTGATAGTTGATTCGATCTTGTTAAAAAACAGAAACTTTTGCGCTCAGGAAAACAATTTTCATAAATCACATAAACATTCTTTTGCTCTAAATGTTTTACACAATATTTATATACAAATTTCATGCGTTGTCCTAATTTTTCATAAATGTTGGAGTTACAGAAGTATACGAAGTTCTCTGATTACTATAGACACTGTTCTGTTTTTGACAGATTCTATTTTCGTTGTGTTATGTGCTTGTTTTGATGATTCTATGGTTTCCTTTGAAGAGTTTTGCTATGGAAAAGTTAAAATACAGTTGATATAATACAATTAAAAAATATGAATGGGTTTGGAACAGTACTTAACGTAGTTATTTGCTTTCTTATACTAACGGATCTCACGAAGTTTTGTTGAGTTTTGTGTGGTTGAAGTTTTCATGTTTTGGGTGATATCGCGATGGATGAAGGAATAAGGATTAGCAAAAGGGTAATATTGGGGAAGCCCAAGGCACCCCAAGATAATATTCAAGATGTATCGAGCAACTAAGCTTGGGGATGCTCCCGAGTGGCATCCCCTCTTTCTTCTAACAACCATCGGTATTTTACTTGAAACTATATTTTTATTCATCACATATCATGAGTTTTGCTTTGAGCGTCTTGTATGATATGTGTCTTTGCTTTTTTTAATAAGCATCCTTTCTGAACACACCTATTTTGGAGAGCCAAATTATGCTATGCTTGCTCCTATGCTTCACTTAAATTTTTAGAGCCTTGGAATTGCTCTAGTGCTTCACTTATATCTTTTTGAGCACGGTGTGCTTTGTTATCTTTGAAGAAATTATCTCATGCTTCACTTAGATTAATTTGAGAGAAATAAATATGATGCTCATATTTGTTTGAGCTTATTAAAAGCAACATATGAAATTAGTTCCAAAGTGATAGATATCCAAAGAGGATATAATAAAAACTTTCATGAAGATCATTGGACAAAGTAAACTTGATTCTTTGTAATAGTTTTGAGATATCATGATAGTGATATGTGAGCCATGTTAATGAGTAATTATGTTTTAGTAATAACATTGATGTTAAGGTTTGCGACTGCCTATGCAAGAACGAAAGTCAATAGTCATGCAATGAAAGTACATCCTACTTGTCTTGCATTATTCGGTGTTAGTTATGGTTAATGTTCCCTTATGATTGTTTTCGTTCCTTGGTTGGTCGCTTCTCAGTCTCTTGCTAGCCTCCACCTTGTACTAAGTAGGAATACTACTTGTGCATCCAAATCCTAAAACCCAAGTTATGCCAAATGAGTCCACCATACCTACCTATTTGCGGTGTTTCCTTGCCGTTCTAAGCAAATTTGTATGTGTCAACTCTAAATTTCTAAATAAATTTCTCTTTTGTGTGCCTGTACCGCTCATGAAGCGGTGAGGGGTGGCTAATATTTTTCATGCTAGATTTGTTATTCTCAAGATGAGTGTTTATTCACTTGTTATTGCATGAGAGTATGGCAGTAATAGGGATTCCAGTCCTGAAATGAAAAAGAAAATTTACTTTATGTTGTCATATAATAAATTCCTTGGAAAGTGTTGGTATGGAGGGCATCCGTGGATACACTTAGCCATGGCTTGTGAAAGTTTGGTGGAAAAAGGAATAAACTTTATTTTATGTTTGGAAACCGCCTATGATATAAAGTGTTGGGAACTCTAAGTCGTTCTTGTTGACGAGAAAAGCATGCCACCCAAAATAATTTTATCTCTCAATTTTTGCTTTCAGCTCTGGCACCTCTACAAATCCCTACTCCCCTCTACGAAGGGCCATCTTTTACTTAATGCAATTTTTTGTGTCTCCATCTTCTCCTATAAAGCACCAACTATGGAACACTATTATCACACTTGAGCATTAGATGTAGTTAATATTTGGATGTGTTGCATGAATAGATCAATGATTGAGCATGATGGGCTAGGGATAACTTGCTTTAGTATTGATATTTTGAAAGACATGGTTGTTTGTTGATGTGCTTGAGTATTGAAGTCCTCATGTCAAAACTAGACTATTGCTTTGAACTATATAAAAGTCCAATTGTCCATGCTATAAAGGAAAGAATATGTGATGAACATGATAGGCAACATTCCACATTAAAAAATCTGTTTTTATCATTTACCTACTCGAGGACGAGCAACAATTAAGCTTGGGGATGTTGATACGTCTCCAATGTATCTATAATTTTTGATTATTACATGTTATATTATCATTCTTGGATGTTTTACAATCATTTTATATCTTTTTTGGGACTAACCTATTGACATAGTGCCAAGTGTCAGTTGTTGTTTTCTGCTTGTTTTTACATCGCAGGAAATCAATATCAAACGGAGTCCAAATTCAGCAAAACTTTTTGTGGATTTTTTGGACCAGAAGACACCAGATGGGCCAGAGAAGCACCTGGCGGGGGGGGGGGGGGGGTGCTCCGAGGGGGCACAACTCACCAGGAAATGACTGGACCCTCAGGCGCGCCCAGGTGGGTTGTGCCCACCTCGATGGCCTCCTGCACCGCCTCTTGGCCCTATAAATACCTCCTTGCTCCAGAAACCCTAGGAGGGTCGACAAAATTTTATTCCAGCTGCCGCAAGTTCCAGAACCATGAGATCCAATCTAGCGCCCTATTCTGGCACTCCACTGGAGGGGAACACGATCACGGAGGGGTTCATCATCCTCATTGGTGCCTCTGATGATGCGTGAGTACTTCAACTCAGACCTACGGGTCCGTAGGCAGTAGCTAGATGGCTTTCTCTCTCTTTGTATCTCAATACAACGGTCTCTTGGAGACCTATTTGATGTAATGACTCTTTGCGGTGTGTTTGTTGGGATCCGATGAATTGTGAGTTTATGATCAGATTTGCCTTGATTTAATATCCAATCTTGATTCTTATAGCCTCATATTTCTTCTCCGATATTTGGGTTTTGTTTGGCCAACTTGATCTATTTATCTTGCAATGTGAAGAGGTGCTTTGTAATGGGTTCGATCTTAAGCTGTCCTTTCCCAATGACACAAGGGGCAGCAAGGCATGCATGTATCGTTGCTATTAAGGATAAAACGATGGGGGTCTATTCCTACATGAATAGATCTTGCCTACATCATGTCATCGTTCTTATTGCATTACTGCGTTTTTCCATGAACTTAATACACTAGATGCATGCTGGATGGCGGTCGATGTGTGGTGTAATAGTAGTAGATGCAGGCAGGAGTCGGTCTACTAATCTTGGACGTGATGCCTACATACATGATCATTGTCTTGGATATCGTCATAATTATTTGCTTTTCTATCAATTGCCCAACAGTAATTTGTCTACCCACCGTTGCTATTTCCTCGAGAGAAGCCACCAGTGAAATCTACGACCCCGGGTCTATCTTCCATCATATACTTTCAGATCCATATTGCCAATTGCCTTTCTTTTATTTGCTTCTTTTATTTTCACAACTATATTATCAAAAAACCAAAAATACCTTGCTGCGTTTTATTTACTTTTATTTGCATCTATCACTCTACTACAATTTTATCCTATCCTTACGTCACATTTTGTCACCGCTACCCGAAAGGGATTTACAACCCCTTTAATGCGTGGGGTTGCAAGTATTTGTTATTTGTGTGCAGGTACTGTTTACTTAGTGTTGCGTGGTTCTCCTACCGGTTCGATAACCTCAGTCTCATCACTGAGGGAAATATCTTATCGTCGCTGTGCTGCATCCTCCCTTATTCCTTGGGGAAACACCAACACATCTCAAGGAACATCAGGCCTTAAGGTCGGTTGCAGTGTTTGTAGAAGCATGAGCAATGATCAAGGTGTCGTCTACATATTGGAGGATTGAAGGTGGTTTGTTGTGGAAGAGAGGGTGGCAGAGGTGTCACATCATGAGCTTTTTGAATCATGCGTTGAAGCATGCCCCCGACAATTATGAACCAGTATGGGGATAGAGGTCACCTTGGCAGAGACCATTCTTATAGTTAACCCATGGTCCTGAGACGCCATTTAGGAGCATCGTTGTCTTGGCCAATTTGAGGAGGGAGCTAACCCATGAGCACCACTTGGTGGGGAAAAGCCTATGTGATAAAAGGGTGAGGAGGTGGTTCCCAGGAAATGGAGTCAAAGGCCTTACGGAAGTAAAGTTTGATGACCATGATTAGCGCTTTTTGAGAGTGGCAAAAGCTAAGCTGGTTAGTGCATAATTTTAATTTTCAGCAATGTTTTCTTCCACTAATGAAGCCAGTGTGGTGGCCATGGACTAGAAGGATACTGACTGGTTTTAGACTGTTAGTAGAAGTTTTGCCACCACTTTCCGGTGGACAATTTTGAAGGAGTTGGGTCGCAAAGTGCCAGCAGACTGTCCCCCATCTTTTGGGGGGAGTTGGATCATGGGAGCTCTGTTAAGTCGTTCGACATCAATTAAGAGGCCATGGAAGTTGTGAATGAAAGGGGTGATTTTATTTATAGAATTGCAGAACTTCATGTAAACACTAGCCCCGAAGCCATGGGGTCTACGGCTAGCATTAGAGTTCATAAGGAGGAAGACGTCTTTGATCTCCTGCCAAGTGAATGGAGATTATAGGGAGCAAACTTGAGGGATTTGTTTTGGGTAAAGGTCTAGAAGATCGAACCTCCAAGAAGTAGGAATTTTGGACAAAAGGTGGATTTTATTATCTCAAAATGGACCATCAAGAGGATACAAACACGATGAGAACACACATGGTCTCTACATAGCTAGGATGCACACAGCCAACAACAACACACATAAAATACTCCAACAATTTGCAAGTCATATAAGACCAAAGCTATGTGTAGGCGAGAAAGAAAGGAAAAAAAGCCTCAAAGTGTTCAGATGCATGATCGGCAAATTGTAGCAATGACCATATCAACACCAACCATCTCATGACACCACATGGATGATGAAGTTCTTGAATAACAATGCCTTGAGAAAGGAAATGATGCTCACACACCGCCATCATCAGATTCAATCATCAAGGCCACAATCTAGGTTTTCACGCTTATAATTTAGTCCAAGCATGTCCGACTAATGCTTTCAAGAAGGTATTGACACAAAAAGACGTCTCCATTGCCAGGTATTCAAACCTAGGCTTTCACCTCAGAGCTCAGGACCTGGAGCACGTAGCACCACCATCGAAATTAGTCATGTGTTGTCGTCGTCACATTTACGTGATCCCAATAGCAACATGGAATGTGCGACCATAGCCGCTCCACAACCATACCATTTTTGGAGGGCCTGATGCATCGTCCTCAAGGGAGGTCGGTTCCGAAGTCGAGCTTGTGATGCTCGTCAAGCCCTGAATCCGGCCAGGCGTCCAGCGCGACAAGACAAGCTCGCCACGGGAATCTGTGGTGTACTCCAGCTCTCCGAAGGTTACAACCTAGTCGGGGGCATAGTTTTCGATGGTGGCCAGTTGGTCCATCGAGTCGGCGCAGAAAATCATGCTGCCAAACACAAAAAGTTGGCCGGGGGCATACACATCCATGCATCTGGTGCCGCAGTTGATCTGTAGATGAGCCATCGACCTTTGCCGACCTCACAGGGGAACTCTCAATGAAAGCACTAGTGTCGGTGTGAAATCCGGCAGACCTCGAGGTAGGGGGTCCCGAGATGTGGATCTCGGATCGAGGGTAAAAGGAACAAGGAGATGATATTTACCCGGGTCTGGGCCCTCTTGATGGAGGTAAAACCCTACGTCCTGCTCTTGTTTGTAATGATGGAGATGTATCGGATATAGAGTTGATCTACCTCGAGATCGTAAGATGCGTTCTAACTCTAGGGCTAGGTGAATGATATTGCACTGAAGTTCCTTCTACAGGCTAAACCCTTTGGCTTATATACATGCCAGGTAGGGCATCTAGGGTTACAACGTCGGTATCTTGGCGTGGAGGCGGCGGGAGAAGTCTTGGAGTACGTCAAGTCTTCAGCAGATGTGGTCCTGATCACGCCCCCATCGTGTGGCTTCCAGAGTCCACCTCGAGATGAATGATGGCCCACCAGCCCAGTCGAGGAGCATGGGCTGACTAGGTTGGCACCCCCTAGTCCAGGACATCGTCAATAGCCCTCAAACCAGTCTTCTATGCCGAGAATGATCCCCTGGATGAAGATAACCTTGGATCCAAAGTCCTTGGCTTGATAGACGAGTTCCCCATTGTGACTTTAATATCTCTGAACCCCTCTTCAAAGAGGTAGTGTCTCACAAACAAGACTTAGCTGAGCTCACGCCTGGCCCGAGGAAGCGCGGTAAGTTAGCCTCAAAGGCCGACCACGTAGGTACGAATAGTGCCGCCTACTAACAACTTTATCAAAGTGGCGCAACCTACGACGGGTCAGGCAGTTACTGCTTACCCCAAATCGTTGCCCAAGGCAGCTTTTTTACTGGTGCGTCCTATCGAAGTGGAGATCGTGCCCGTTTTCTTAGGGATATCATCAAGATTTTGTTTCCCCCCATACACACAACGACATCTTTTGCGGAGGAGTGGCGTTTTTACCGATGTAACAAGGGGGCTCTTGGACTTTTATCAGCCTATAAGAGTAAGAAAACGACAGCGCAAACAAGCATGCTCTCATTTCCCCCGTCTGCGGACTTCTCGAGCTCTAGCACCCAGATTCAATCTCGCTTCCTTTGATTTTTTGTCCAAAAGGACCCCCTGTCGAGATGAATTGACAAAAAAGACTACCTAAGGCTAAATTTGACAAAAAGGACCCCCTCAGCGGTGGCGGTAGGCGCGGCAGGCGACACGTGGCACCTGCCGCCACGCTAGGAGGCGGCGGGCCCCGCCGCTACCGCAGGAGGCGGCCACCCAGCCAAACGGGCTTCTACATAGTGCAGCGCGCCGCGACGGAATGGGGCGGGCCAGGTGGGCCCTACTGCCACCGCCGGAGGCGGCCACCCCTGGCGCGCTCGCTGGCTGGCCGACAGGCCCTGCTGCGTGCGGGCCCCGCCAGTGGGCCTCGCCGCCACTCTCGGAGGCGGCCACCCCTGGCGTGTCGCTGGCTGGCCGACAGCTGCTGCTGGTCACTGGCCGAGGCGTGGGCCCCGCCACCAGTGCTGCTAGTGGCATCTTCCTGCATGCCCGACAACGCTTGCGCCGACGGCGCTGATTCCGACGCAGACAACCCTCATTCCCACGCGCGGGAATCTGTGAATTTTGACACTTAGTACCGACACTCAGCGGGGCTCTGCACTGGTTGCTTTGGTGTTGCTGCTGCCCGGGAGTCACTCCGGCTTTTCCTTCTTTTGCCTGAGCGGATATGACGGTACTGCGGGAATCACTCACACACTGTGGGAACTGTTGTGCCGACACTACAGGGATGCTCCTCCTTTATATAGTATGCGTATGCTCCATGCACAAGCACACTCTGGCCTCCACTTCTACTCTCTGCGTGTAAGAACAGAGAGAAAGCAAAACTCATTACGCATTTTCACTCGTGATTTAGGGCGATTTAGAGTTGGATTTTGAATATGCTGATGTTGAAGAAAAGATAGGCGAAGATAAGATCTATCCATTTTTGTTGGTTTGGTTCACATGCATGAAGTTTGTACTCTTTTTGTTCAGTTCATAACTATGTGTTCTCTGTTGTGTTAGGTATTATTTCATCACTTTTTGGAGTCATTTAGTGCTTCAGGAGTAGGATTTGTGTAGCGAAGTGAACTACGAAGTTGAAGATCAAGGTATGAGCTTTGCAATACATTGATTTATTTGTGCATGCAGGGTGGTAATTAGTTCGTCCTTTAGCTCATTATTAGCTATGCGATGGTAGTGCTTAGAGGTTAGAAATAATTTCAAACGACAAATGTAGCATTGATACTATTTTTTAAAGAGTAGGTTGAAGATGTTGTATCAATGTTAGTTGCGACCATTAGTATTGACATGCGGGAAATCTTAATATGGTAATTAAGAAAAAATTGTACTGTAATTGTTCATTGCATGTGGTATGTTATTTCATGTGGTATGTTATTTCATGTGGTATGTTTATTAATAAGTCTATAGTTAGGAAACCGTAGGTCTACTTTGTTATGTCGCAATAATCTAAATTTTATATGTTAAGATTAGGTGCTAATATACTTAATGATGTATGTAATTAGGTAAAATAATTCATCTTAGTAGAAAACAAGGAGGAGAAGACGTGATTGAATAAATTGTGTTTCCATTTTCGCTGTCCCTTTTGAGGTGATGACCACATACATGCAAGTGCTATTTTCATACTTTTGTTAGCAGGAAGAAAAATCCATGTGTAATATTGATGTTAATGTGATAATAGGTTTACTCCGTTCATATAGTACTGGTGACGGATATTTATTGGAACTATTTTGACACTGAATTGCATCCGCAAGCACATCCATATTGGAGCTAAGGTATAAAATGACGCTTTAATTTTGTTAATATTTTTTGTATTGATGTACTATTGTGAATAATGTGCATACCACTGCAAATATTATTATTTGTAAATAAATGATTGTTATCGTATGATATGAAAAAATTATATAAAGCCGAATGAAATTAAATGTTTTACTCATATGATATTAAAATGTTATTATCATACTATTATGTTTAGTGGTTGTTTGGATAGCGAGTAATTACCATCGGTTTTGTCATAACCCGTTGTAAGAAAATTAGTTTTTACTAATAGTCGTTTTTCCAAAAGCTCAATTTTTGCATGTTATGAGAATCAGTTTAGGATATTTTTTGGGTAGTTAGAGAAAAGCAAAGAGAGTTTTAGTTTGTGACGCTCGTAGACGAGTTTGAGAAAAAAAAATTCTCTAAATACCCGTTAACCAAACAACCCCGGAAAGTCTAAGCAAATGATTCTAAAAACAAAACGAATATTTGTAACGAAAATACGATTATTATTTTAGTCGTCTGATATGTAAATGTTGTCATCGTACTACTACTAAATGTTCAGTTACTAATTGTTTGAAATGTAAACATGTATTTTGGTTAGTTACTATGGAAAATTTAGTAGTGTACTATGGGAACGTCACTACAAAAAAGACACATCCGTGACATTTTGGGCTGAACGAATTTTTTTCCTGTCATACATATGACACTTCTATGACGATAATTGTGACAAAACCCGGTATCATCATAGATGTGGTGGGATCCTACTTCTATGACAAAAAATCATGACAGAAAATGGGCTTTTCGTCCTGGGCGGGCCGGATACGCAACTGCATGACATTCTTTGGGCCGTCCATGACGGAAAAAACCGTGGTAGAAGCGACGGCAAGGAAAATTTCGGGGAGTTCCCGGTTCTGGTGGGAGGTCGGGGCTGAGCTATGCGCGTTTCTCTCGTACACGTACGCGTGTGTGTGTGAGGCGTTTGCTCTAACTGAACCCGAGCGAGGCGTTCGGCTCTAACTGAACCCGAGCGATTGCACTGCAGGCTACGCGTTACTGAACCCGAGCGATCGATCGATGCTGTTAACTAAACCCGATCGAGCGATTCCTTCGCTACTGCTGCTAACTGAAGCCGATCGATGCTGCCTCTGGGATGAACAGTGAGCGTTGCGGGGGGGGGGGGGTGGATGAACAGTGAGCGGTGGCGTTGCCCCTAGATGAACAGGACCCCGTGGTGTGGAGGGCTGGATGAACAGTAGACGGTGGAGGGGTGGATGAACATGACCCCGTAGTGTGGAGTGCTGGATGAATGGTAGATGGTGGAGGGGTGCCCGTGGAGGGGTGCCCGTGGAGGGGTGGATGAACAGGACCCCATGGTGTGGAGGGCTGGATGAACAGTAGACGGTGGAGGGGTGCCCGTGGAGGGGTGGTTGAACAGTAGTCGGTGGAGTAGCGCGCGGTGGAGGCTGGATGAATAGGAGCCCGTGGAGGCTGGAGGAGGTCGACGGTAGCCCATGGAGGCTGGAGGAGGTCGACGGTGGAGATGAACAGTATCTCGTGGAGTCCCGTTTTGCGGTACGCCACACCCCTCCCGATGAACAGGACCCCTGTTTTGACCGTAGCACTCCAACACAAGTCCGTTTCGTCCGTTTTGAGGTACGCCACACCCCTCCCGATCAACAGGACCCCCGTTTCGACCGTAGGAGGTCCGTTTCCCCCGTTTTGGGGTATGCCACACCCCTCCCGATCAACAGGACCCCCGTTTCGACCGTAGGAGGTCCATTTCCTCCATTTTGCAGTATGCCACACCCCTCCCGATGAACAGGATCCCGTTTCGAATGTGGCCGGTCGAACAGAAGGCCGTTTCCTCCGTTCTGTGGTATGCCAGGCCTCGTTTCCATCGCCTGTTCCGTCCAAGCCCTCCCGATGAACACGATGACGCATTCCGTTCCGACCCAGCTGGTTGGCTCCCCATGAACACGACGACGACGCTGTTTCTCCGTTCCGACCCAGCCATGTACACGAGCCCTAGCCGTACGTATGCGCGAGTAGGCGTTCGAGACCCCGCCCGTATGTACACATACGTGGCTGTATTTTCTTTCTTGCGCACTGGCCGCTGTACGTATGTGTACATGCTACGTGCATGCCTCTACTACGACATGTGCGCGCCTCTACTATGACACGTGCGCGCCTCTACATCGACCAGTATATATGTACTACACGTTCGTGACCAGAATGACAACGCTACGTACGCTTCGACCAGGTGGGTCCCGACTATCAGGCACTTCCTTGCGTGCGAAGATGTAGCTGGTGGGTCCCAGCAGTCAGGGGGAAACGTTTTTTTTGCGAAATACGGTGGCCCGTTCGGTGGTTCCCCGCTGTCAGGTGGAGGAACAATTATTTTGTGCGTAATGAGGAGGTACTTCCTTACTGTGGCCGTGGACCCAACTGTCAGCCTCTCCATGTACAGTCTACGTCCGATGGAAGCCGTTCCTTGACCATGTTGACCATGCCGTGCCAAGAGCACGAGGGTGGTGGACGACAGCGAGGCCTAGGAAGGGGACAACGTGGAGCCGGAGAAGACGCGGCTGTGGATGCCCACGTGTAGAGGAGTACGAGGGTTCACTGGTTCGTTGCGGTGTGAGGCTGCCATCGCCGCAGAATAACAGGGGGTGTGGGTGAGTAGAGGGATGGCCTGGCCAGCGGTAGGAGTAGTACGCGGCGGTGAGGCCTCTGCCGCATCGCAGCCGGCCACGGGAGGCAGGAGCACAAGGCACAACCGGCACTGATTTGGGCGACTAGAGCAAGAAGACCAGAGGTTGAAGAAGCACTACGACCGTTGGATGAACATCGTACGGTCACTGGAGCTAGAATCGTGCATATTGACTAAGTTGACAAAGACCTCCGTCCCCGTCAACTTAGTAGGCCCACATGTCAGCCTGCCACTATACTGGGTCCCAGCTAATAGGGGGAGTATTCATTTTTTTGTGTGTAATAAGGAGGCACATCCTTGCGTGCGAAGATATAGCTGGTGGGTCCGAGCTGTCAGCGATGGTAACATTTTTTCGTGAAATACAGAGGCCCTTTCGGTGGGTCCCTGATGTCAGGTGGAGGAATTATTATTTTGCGTGTAATAAGGAGGCGTTTCCTTGCGTGCGGCCGTGGACCCAACTGCCGGCCTCTCCACGTACAGTCCACTTCAGATGCATGTCGGTCATTGACCATGTTGACAAGGCCGAACCGAGAGCACCAGGGCGGTGGACGACGGCGAGGCCTAGGAAGGGAACAACACGGAGGTAGGGAAGACTCGGCAGTTGTTTCCCACGCTGAGGGGAGTACGACTGTACGAGGGTTTACTGGTTCGTCTGCCGTCGCCGAAGAATAACAGCAGGTATGGGTGAGTAGAGGGATGGGAGTACGATGGGGCGGTGAGGCCTGCAGCACAGCCGACCACGGGGAGGAGGGAGCAGGCAGTCCCGCTGGCGCTTGTTTGAGCGGCTGGAGCAGGAAGAGCATAGATTGAAGAAGCACGACGGCCGTTGGATGGCCATCCAACAGTCACTGCTTGTGCGTCAACCTTTTTTTTAGGAAAGCCTCAAATCTGTCGAAAATAGCATACAACCCATCTGCCATTATTTCTAATAATTTACAGCCCATTTGCTAATTCTTAAGGTTTTTTTGGAGCCATTACAACCCATATTGTGGCCACGGTTAAAAAAATTATATGAAATTTTGCATATTTTGGTGCGGTCCGAACTGTTTTTAATCCCGAAATTTCGACTCACATTCAAACTGATTTTAAAAATAAATGTATATCAATATAAAATCCAACAAATTCTCCACGCATAAAAATTAATGTAATTTAAAATCTCGAAATGAAAAAAAAGATATTTGAAACTAATTGCCGGTTTGATGTGTTTTAAAAATGTACAACCCATTTCTCATTACTGATGGGCCATTTTCTCGGCCAGCCGAATGAAAGCTCTCCTCGTCTTGAAAGATTTGCAGCCCAACAGGCCTAACAAAGTGACTTACTTGGCAAATCACAAAAAAACTAGGCTGTGGCCATGGACCCAGCTGTCAGCCTCTCCATGTACAGTACTCTTCCGATGGAATGTCGTTGACCACATTGACCACGCCGCACCGAGAGCACCAAGGCGGTGGATGACGACAAGGCCTAGGAAGGGGACGACGCGGAGCTGGAGAAGACGCGGCAGTGGATGCCCACGTGGAGAGGAGTACGAGGGTTCACTGGTTCGACTGCGGCGTGAGGCTGCCGTCGCTGCAGAATAATAGGGGGTGTGGGTGAGTAGAGGGATACCCTGGGCCAGCGGTGGGAGTAGTAGGGGGCGGTGAGGCCTCCGCGGCATCACAGCCGGCCATGAGAGGCAGGAGCACGCGGCACGACCGACGCTGCTTTGGGCGGCTGGAGCAAGAAGACCAGAGGTTGAAGAAGCACTATGGCCGTTGGATGGACATCGTACGGTCACTGGAGCTAGAATCATTCATATTGACTAAGTTGACAAAGCCCTCCGTCCTTGTCAACTTAGTAGGCCCACAAGTCAGCCAGCCACTATGGTGGGTCCTAGCTAGCAGGGGGTATTCATTTTTTGGTGTGTAATAAGGAGGCACTTCCTTGCGTGCGCAGATATAGCTGGTGGGTCCGACCTGTCAGTGGGGGGAACGCTTTTTCGCGAAATACAGAAGCCCTTCCCACGTACAGTGCACGTACAGTGCACGTACAGTGCGTAATAAGGAGGAACTTTCCTTGCCTGCGACCATGGACCTCGTGGGTCCCAACCGTCTGGCTCTCCATGTACAGTCCTCTTCCGATGACTCTCGTATGTTGACCACGCCGCGCCGAGCGCACCGAGGCAATGGACGACGATGAGGCCCCAGACTGGAATGACCCGGAGATGGGGAAGACAGGAAGTGGAGTCGCAGACGGAGAGGAGTGGGAAACTTGACTGGTTCAGGTGCGGGGTGGGCCTACACTCGGCAGAGAATAACAGGAGGTGCGGAGTGGAGGGATGGCCTAGCCGTCGGCGAGGTAGCGTTTCACTGAGGAGCACAAAACAACGCCGCTGGACGCCGAAGGCTGGAGCAGGCGGTTCCGGCTAGCGCTGGGGGAAGAAGACGAGAGATTGAAGAAGAATGCCGACCGTTGGATGTAAATCCAACGCCTTCTTAGGCTTCGACCTACTGGCCCACATGTCAGCCAGTCCATTTGTTTTTTAGTCCATTTGGTGGGCTGGGTGAAACAATGATGTAGCATCTATGCAGCCCGTTTAAATCCCATTTGCATTTTTCTCGAAATCCGCGGACTTGCTGGGCTGGGTGAAAATATCATGTTGGGCTAGACGGAGAAATGTTATAAAAACATAAACACATGATTGCACGTCAGTAAAATCTTTGCAAGCTTATGTACGCAATCACTAGGAGTTAACTTGCCAAGTTATATATAAACAATTATTATTATTATTTTGTAAGAACTTTCAACTTACGAAATAAAATATCATTTTAATTTGATGAGTTAATAGTACGTGGGGTATTATTATTTTTTAGGCTAGACGTGGGACAATTGAGTTGGTTCTAGGGGAAAGTACTGGGAGAAAACTCAGTTTACATCGAAAAAGAAAGTGGGAGAAAATTCAGAGACCTGCTGGGTCCACCTGAGGAGGGGAATATGTTGGGAGGAAGGAGATTCAAAGCACGGTAGCCGAGTGAACTAGTTTTTTTTACGGACAAGTGAACTAGTTTACATACATAAGCAAATAGCCACTAAAAAAGCAATCAGGTTAATGGGTTCTTAAAAGAAATATTTTGCATAGATAATTACGACACATAGGCTAATGCATGAAACACTCAGATGATAAAGGTGCTTATAAACAGATAAAGTACAACATCTAGACCTTCTTGGCACGCTTGATCATGACGCTGCGGCTGTCCGTGTACTCGTCGGTTATGGGAAGCTGCCAGTACATGTCGTAGCATGCGTATGCATCCTTGGCCGCGTAGGTTATGTAGGCTAGATTCAGAGGTACCCCCCACGTGTTCAGGTCGTCTTCTTTCATGTTGGCGTATCAGGGGTCGATGATGGTCTCAGCGATGTCAACCACGGATTCTTTCTCCTTCCTATTGCTGATGATCTTGTATTGCTTCTGGATGTCGACAAGCTTGTTGCACCAGATGGCCGAATCGTCGCGTTCTTCCTTCTTTCCACCGTAGCGAAGGTGCAGTCGGCGCTGCCGATGAAACGGGCGAATGCTCCAGAACCTGGTGCAGCCATAGGACTGAGGCGAGGCATAGCTTGACCGAATCCGTATTGTTGGTGTACATCACATTCAACTTGGTGCAGCCATAGGACTGAACGGCGAACTCAAAGAGGAGCTCCTTGCTGAAGTACATATCCAGCAGGCTCACCCCTTGGATCGCCATTGGAGTCTCTTCGAGTGAACGAGTGTGTAGGCGGCGGCGGCAGTTCGTTTTTCAGCTCTTGGGGAACTGGATTCAATAGTAAGCTGAGTGTGTACAGGCAACAACAGTTACTACCCCTCCCTCGTCCGCTGCACGCCCGACAGAAGATGCACCCTCGGCGCATTGTAACGCCTCCATTAAGAAACCTACTCCGACCACACGTCGGTTCACGAGCGGGTCTATATTGGTACTGTAATAACAGGAGTTAGTGGTCACCTTACTTAAATTTAATTAGCTTTAATAGAAATTTATACTTAAAACAAGCAATGCATTCGCTCGTTCTATCAGTGCCACAAGATCAACATGCACAACAATTAGAATTATTATTCTCAGGAAGCACACGATTAGCACATTTGTCGCACTTTCACAAAGATAGTGCTAGCCAAGTTTGAACTGTTTGTTATGGTTGTTGTCCTCTGCATCATCATGCCGTGTTTCCCAGCTTGCAAGATTCAGAACCAACAAATAAGATCCAAATAATAAGTACAACAAAGATGCCTACACATCTCATTGATTCCCAGCTTGCAAGATTCAGAACCAACAAATAAGATCCAAATAATAAGTACAACAAAGATGCCTACACATCTCATTGATTCGCAGGTTGCAAGATTCAGAACCAACAAATAAGATTCAAATAATAAGTACAACAAATATGCCTACACATCTCACTGATTCCCAGCTTGCAAGATTCAGAACCAACCCATTAGAGCCTTTTGATAAAGTGAATATCGGGATTAAATCCATCTTGGCTAGCCATGTCATACAATCGAAGAACTTGGCGAATGCTCTTGACCGTCACAACATCTGTAGTTGAGTATTCCTGTTTGCACACATGTTTGCACACACAAACAAGGAGACAGGAGAGCATGATTTCGCTTTAATAGCGGCCTCCTTGAACTCAACCTCCAGCTCTACTTGGATGAGGTCTGCCTGGAGTTCCATGATTCAATTCATGCGCCTTTTTCTGCAGTTCACCTGAAATGAAGCAAAGATTGCATCATTCAGCTAGCAAGAAGTACTTGCTCTTGTGAGCTGGCAGGTTCTTCTTTAGTAGTTGCACTAAAATTGAGGAACATTAAGGTTGGCTGTCCGGCTCATGTAAGGTGCAACTATAATTTTCTTATCCTTTTGTGCAGTTCCACTAAAATAAAGTGCCATTGTGGTGACAGTGACGGCTCCATCTTGCAAAGGCTAATAAAATGTTGCACGAGATTACCGGCAGAACTTGACGGAGATTTTGGAAACTCCAATCACCATTTTGTGCAGTTCCACCAAAATTGAGAGATGTTGCCCACGTGACATTTTAGTTGAACTGCACAAGACACTCATTCCAAAAAAAGTGTTTTGTGCAGTTCACCAAAAGGTCACAATAGCAACAAGGTGAAATGGATATCCCTATCTGCACAAAAAGATAGAAAGTAAACAGTTGCTGGTCAATAAGAATATACGAAACATATACAAAATGAAAAGAAGCATCTTAATTATGTTCATGGCAATCACGCAAGGACAGTAGAAATTTTAAAACGTCAGCAATGCTTCATGTTACCAGAAGCATTACGATCAACAATGAGATTCCTCAAATATGGGATTACTTTAATGGTGGCATTGCTTGTTTACCAGACACAGTAAATCAACAGCAGCTAAAGAGTTGGTTTAAGGGCATGGGACCGTGGGGACACCAGGACACTCTGCAGCGTAAAGGAGCAACTTACTTATCATACTGGGGAAAACAGCAGGAGTGCCATTTGTAACACAGTTTAATTGCATCTTATCACTGGAGGCATTAGATTAACAATAACACTGGTTAGACATGTCCCTAAGGTGACGGTGTGATCGCTTCATTTTACATGCGCCCTTACATTAACAACAGCAAAAGGTTGGTATAAGGACATGCGACAGTGGACGCATCAGCACAATGTACCTACAAGGAGGCATAAAGTGGTGATGCCGAGTTTGTTCATGCTATGTGAGGGCAGCAAATCTAATCCTGGAGACCTTGTACTATGTGAGGGCAGCAAATCTAATCCTGGAGACCTTTTACTATGTGAGGGCATCAAATCTAATCCTGGAGACCTTTTACTATGTGAGGGCAGCAAATCTAATCCTGGAGACCTTTTACTATGTGAGGGCAGCAAATCTAATCCTGAGACCTTTTACTATGTGAGGGCAGCAAATCTAATCCTGAGACCTTTTACTATGTGAGGGCAGCAAATCTAATCCTGGAGACCTTTTACTATGTGATGGCAGCAAATCTAATCCTGGACATACTCTGTTGACTTGTCCACCAGCCGCCACTTTCTATCCTTTTTCAACCAATAATAGATCTGTTCCTTATCCAGTTTGTACTGCGTTTTCCCATTATTTCCGTTTTCAACCAAGAGACCGGTTGGGTATCCGGTCTCTACTACTTTCACCATATTATTTCCTCTTTGAATCAAGTCCTAGATTCATGCTACAACTTTCCCCCCTTTCTTCGTTGTTTGAACAAAGCCCTAGATTCGAATGCATGAAGTAGCTTTACCTCTAATAATACTAAAAATTTAGGTGGCTTTGGAAGAGCTGATGGGAGTAGAAAAAGATGCACATGCAGACACGTGGGGAGCTGGGGCAGTAGAGCAAGGCCGCTTTCGAAGAACTTATACCTGAGGGTCGCCGGGATGTCGGCGGCGGCAGGTCGGATCTGCGGACAATACGGCAGGGAGGAAGAAGGGTCGGAGGACCTCCCGAGCCGGCGCTGTGTCGGAGAGAACGGCACGGGCAGAGGATCGGGCCCCTCCGGCAGCTGTGGGTTTCCTCCCTCGGCGGCGATGACCGCGTGAACGATGCACCTTTTAGTCCTCTACACACACCGGCCGAAGGGATCCGGCCGGATCTGTGACCAGCGGTGAGCAGAGAGAAAATGTCGCTACCGCTGTCTTGTTTATATCTGGAGAGGATGAGAGAATGAAGAGAGCAACCCTAGTAAAGCAAGCGCTCAGGCCCCTGCGTCCATATATAGTGGAGTGATTATCTTTTTTCTCTCCACAACAAGCGTTTCAATTTGTGTACGTGGCTTTAAAGAAAAGAAACTCTCTATTTAAGGTGACTACTGTACGACTCCTACTTACTACTAGTAGTACTACAGTATTGTTCACTTGTGCTCCCCGCCCCTCCATTCATTGAACAACCCCACGGGTGAATAAACATACAGTAAGTACTGTATTTATATAGAACGAACAAGCTCGAACTATTTTCGCGTAGTTAAAAGTTGAGGGCGGGGCTTTTCCCGGGCAGTACGCGCGGCAGTTTTCGGGTAGGCGGTTTGACAGAGAGGCGAGGAGGGTGAGCGAGTGGGGCTGTGCGATTTGACGGCGCGTTACTGCTGGAAAGACTTGTGATATGACCACTCACTATAGTCATGAATTACTGGCGCTCCGACCGGGGTGATGCCCCCTTCCGTTCCGCGCTCTAATCTGGTGCATGACACGTCGACCCGGATGCTGGCTCTCCCACATGTCTGAGTAGTAAGAAGGAGCAAAGAATGATGCGGTATATACTAGTACTATACTATGTACTACTCAGGTCGGAGGAGTGCGAACCACGGCAGCCCAGTGAACCAGCAGTGCGAACCACGGTAGCCCAGTGAACCAGCAGTAGAAAACAATGTGGTGATATGGCCATAAAAAACAATGTGCTACGGTCCACACTGTAGCATGTACAGTAACACTCCTCTTTGTTTGGATCCCTGAGTTAGAGCTAGTTTGGGTTGAAATAACCTCAAATTATCGAAACAAGAGGGGGTAGTTTGAGCTAGTTTGCTCTAACCCAGCTAAAAAAACTAGCCCGGTGGAGAGGTTCTAACTAGGTTAGTTATCCTCGGGTCCACTAAAAGAGAACTAAAAAAATCTCCCCTGCCCGCACCAGATCGCTCCCCCCTCTCGCACGACTCCTCTCTGTTCCCCATAGAGTCGCCCGCCCAAGTGCCGCTCGGCCTCTCTATCCTCCGGCCGCCCTCTCCTTCCAGCCTCCGCCGCCCTACTCCGGCCGCCCTCTACCTCCGGCCTTCGAAGGTTGCCCCGCTCCCCCTTCACCAGTCGTTTTTCTCCCTCTGTCGTGCGCGGCGGCAGCGCATCTACCAGGGAGGTCGCGAGAGGGGTGAGTTTGTTCGTTCCTTCTCAGTCTCACGGCCATATCATTGATCTTGCTTGCTCTAGCGCTAATTCTGATTTGGAAAAGTAGATCCTGATCAAACTTGGTATAGATTTGTGGTGCACGCATGGAATTGTTTGATGCTGCTTCAGGAGGTAATAAATCTTTCTAGAGGCCCAAAGATTCAGGTCACCTTTCTAGGTATTTCAATTTCAGGCTTGCATTATTTCTAGAGGCCCAAAGATTCAGTTCACCTTTCTAGGTATTTCAATTTTAGGCTTGCATTATTTCTAGAGGCCCAAAGATTCAGTTCACCTTTCTAGGTATTTCACTTTCAGGCTTGCATTATTTCTAGAGGCCCAAAGATTCAGTTCACCTTTCTAGGTATTTCAGTTTTAGGCTTGCATTATTTCTAGAGGCCCAAAGATTCAGTTCACCTTTCTAGGTATTTTAGTTACAAGCTTGCATTATTTCTAGAGGCCCAAATATTAAGTTCCCAGTCGGCGGCAAGCGGCCCTGCTACCCATGCCGGTGTCGACCTCAACTCGCAAGGGCCGGCGTCGGAGGGGTTCCCGGGGCTTGGGCTCTACAGAGCCTTCCTCCAGAGCGACGATGGTGAGCTCCTCCCTCGGTGTGTGAGGGGCTCCGGGCTCCCTCCCTATCGTGAATGACTTCCGTGATGAGTTAACTCATTCTTTGTTTCATGAAGGGCCTGTTTGGTTTGCAGCCTAAGGTTGCCACGCCTAAGCTTAGGCGTGCCACAATATCTTAGGCATGTGTTTAGTTCATTGTCACACTTGTGGCTTGCCATACTTTTCTAGTTACATGGTCCACATGTCATAGACTCAACTTCTTGCCAAATCTTGCCACACTTGTTGTGGCCATTTTGTTAGCCACACTTTTTGTGGCAGTCGCACTTTGCTAAGCTTAGTTGTGGCAAAGTTAGTCATGAACCAAACATACTCGAAGTGTTTTTTTTATTTTGTGAAGCTTGATTGACGACTTGTATGTTTAAGTGGGATATCTCATTTGTATGGACAAAGTAAAAATTATCATGTTTTGCATGCTTGATTTGTATAGATGGTTCGCTTATGTCAATTGTGAGCGGGAGGAGGCCACAGAAGAGCCGGCCACAAATCCGGCAGGAAATAGGGTCCAAAGTAGTCAAATGATTGAGATAGAGCATTTATTGTCAATCTAACCCTGCCATCCATACACCTCTTTGGTTTAGAGTTAGTTCAGGGTTAGAATCTAACTCTAACCTCTAACCAAGTTAGAGTTCTCCTCGTCTCGGTTCATCGCCATCATACTTTCCCCATTCCTGTGTTTTCAGTATCCTGCGAATCAAAGAGGCCCTTTTTTGCGGGAAAAATCAAAGAGGCCCTTAGACTGGTTTAGGTCCGGTCATTTTTTGTTTATAAACGTGTTATGTCCAAAATTTAATGAACGTGCTCCGGTTTCCACGAAAATAATCCGGTTTCATGTAGTAATTCATTCATTTATTTATTCTTCTGCGGGGGGTTTGCATGTAATTCGTGAGGTCTGAAATGTAAAGTACCCCGGCATATGCTCCGAGTCGTGCATGCACTACGACCCAGATGCTCTATGTCCCACATGTCGGCGAATGGGAGCACGTGGAAATAGCCTAGGAGTACATATAGGAGGATAAATGCGTGAAAAAATATGTACTGTGAAGCGTAGCCGCGGTTCGAAAAGGAGACCTAAAGTGATGACAGCTATAGGTCGCACGCACCCAACTAGTGGTACTAGACATACGACTATTTTTTCCCTAAAAAAAAGAGGCACGAGTGCTCAGTACTCCTATTCTATAAACACGAGTCCCATCTGACAACAACGTCCATGCTATAGCTAGCTCTCATCCCTCGTTTCTCTCTTCTAATTCTAAACTCGGCCGACGCCCGATGGGTGGGGTGGGTTTGCTCAATTGCGACCCCACCTCACAGTGAAAACGTTACGACTGGAATAAAAATGCCATATACTCCCTCCGTTCATAAATATAAGACTTTTTAGATACTATTTCAAATGGAATACAGCATGCACATGTATGTAGACATAGTTTAGAGTGTAGATTCACTCATTTTGCTCCGTATGTAGTAGTCACTTGCTGGTTACACGAGGGAGTACTATACTAATGAAACATTAAGGCCACAAGGCGATGCAGTGTTGGTTACATGAGGCAAGAAGAAGAGATGCATCCGTCGACGACGTCCACCTCCTCGACTCAGGGCGCCGGCCCACCGAAAGACGCCTAAGTAGCAGCAGCTTTCGTGGGCAGGTCGACGTGCTTCTGAACAATGGCGTCCAAAGATTCCAGCCGCTGGAAGAAGGACAATGTCTTTCTGTCCTTGCTTGCCTTGTAGTGGCCTATGTAGACGATTTCCTCGTAGAGGTGGATGTGCAGGTCGACGGTTTCTTGCATGGCGAGGCGCTGCGCAGCGAGCGCGTCCTCGAGGTGCACATTCTTCGTCGCGACCTCCGCACCTGCAGGGCCACCAGGGCTTGAAAGGGTTCGTCACCATGGAGGCCGATGAGGGTGGCAGGCAATGATGAGCTTGGGCGCGCGAGCTGGAGCAGTACGACAAGGTCGTCTGCGCGCTTCTTGACAGCGGTGAACTTGCGGATGGAGTTGACCATCATGTCGTCGATGCGAGAGGCAATGCCGGCGTCGGCGAGGGCTACGATGCCTGCGGTCGCCAGCACTGTCTGGAAACACTACGTGGTGCGGGGCCGCAGGCCGACGCCTTGGATGATTTGGCACAACCGACTGCTGCTCGCGTCCATCGCCTCCATAGGTGCTTGTGGCTTCTGGTCACTTGGTCTTGGATTGGAGTGAGCAGTGTTGCGCAGAGACTTGGGAGTAGATGGATTGGAGTGGTGGGGCGCCTTTATTATATGAGAGTCCAAACTCTGTTGCATTCACATCGTGCTGGCTCTATTCTGCTTCTCCAATTAATTCCCTTTGCATGTAATTGAGGATGCATCATTGACCGTTCAACGTCTCGGGAACCGCTACCCTCTCCCTCCTTGGCATTCAAGCACCTATGGACCCGTCGACGACGAGGTGCCTATGGTGACTTCGTAAATTTCAAGATGATAGTGCCGTGCGTGTGTGCGTTCATAGGGGCGAGTGTATGCGCGTGTATATGAGCGCTTGTGTCTGTACTGTGTCAAAAAACCGTAAATGCGTGTCAAAAAGAGACTAGTCAGTATACTCAATATTGTGCACCTCGGAGAGGAAAACGATAGAACTAGTACGTATTTATTTACGGTGCAGATTCACTCATTTTGCTCCATATGTACTCCGTCTCGGTGTAGTCTAGTCACTTGTTGAAATCTCTAGAAGGGCAAATACTCCTTTCTGGTTTACAAGGCTGTACTAGCAAGTAGTTGTAGTACAATAGTGGGCTCTAATAGCAATTTTGTCTCATGCAACGTTCAGTTTGCGCTTGGCTCTTCGCCTCTTCGAGAAGATGAACATGGATGTTACTACTACTGCTTCTACAGTATCGAATCCACTGCTGTATGTCCGTCCACCGCGAGCGGGATGGATAGCTTGTTGTAGAAGTATACTACTAAGCAAAAGCCTGTCCTCGTTTGCGAGCAACCACGCGCATGGGCGAGGGAGAAGGCGTGTAGTAAAATCAAGCTTCTCCTCATTGTACGAGTTGACGCGACACATCATAGCACTGGCCCCACATGCTTGCCTCTAAACTTGGATGAAAGACCCACAGTGTACAATATATTTGCTGCAACCTCTAACATTTACCCACCACAAATTAAAATATATGTGGCCGCATGCATTGTTCTGATGCAGAGGCCGGGGAGTCCCCCCTTAAAAAAACAAATTAAAATATATATTCCTGTCTTGACCAGATGAGCGTGCAAACTACAATCACCAGGGTGACAGGTAGGGCCAGAAGACTATTTTAATTTTTTTTAAAAACTTCGAGACGACCACATAGCATGGAGCCGACCCGAACGATTTTAAGCTTACATGCATGGTACATGCTATCCTAGACTACTCTACACATGAAACTGCCGCACGAGCGTCCGGGTTGCGCTTGGCTCTTCGCCTCTTTGGGAAGTTGAACAATGATGGAGTACTACTGCACTGGAGGAGTACTACAGTACGCTTCTAGCCACCGCGTGCGGGAGGGAGAGCGTGTAGCGAAAGCTTCTCCTAGTCTTGCCAGCCACCACGCTCATGGGCGAGGGAGGGACGCTCCTGCCTTTGCGTGTATGACATGTGGGCCCGACAGGTAGGTGGCCAACCTATCATACAGCCAAAGGCAGGTGCAGTTAAGTCCATGAGGGAGAGGATAATCAAACTTCTCGTTGATGTACGAGTTGACGCGACACATCAAAGCACTGCACTCAATATATTTCAATAATTTGCGGTTACTGATGCATTAATTACAACGCATGCATGCATGCCGTGACTCTCCTTTTGATACTTGCATGTGTTGATTTAATGCACCTTGAAGTAGTACTCCCTCCGATTCCTTTTACTTTGCGTATAACTTTTTCTTGTTTTTCTCAGATTAGTCTGCGCATCTGCGTTGGTTTCCATCTGTGCCCCCGCTCGATTAGTTCTGCCCCCATTAATCGCGCCAGTTTCCAAAGCAGAAAATGGCTACAGGCAAACGCATGCAGCGCCAGATGCGGCTTGACCGCCTGGGGAAGCCAACTCAAGCAAAAAGGAAGGAGGACCAGCCAACCATTGCATGCGCATTTACTATTGATATTTATGCAGCTTACTCATGCACAGGGGCAAATTTGTCCAGAAAACTCAAACTACTGCCTTCCTTGGTATGCGGGAGGACAGTTATGCGCAGAGTATAAAAATATGTGACAGTAAAGCTTTGTAATGCCCCGGCCCAAGCGAGAGATGGTTGTGCACGAGGAGGGCGAGATCATGCAAACGGAACAGGAACCGACGAGGCAGCTCACTAAGGTCTCCATGGACCTCACCGTGCTCCACTGCACCTTGTGCCTCCGCCCCTTGACGCCTCCAGTGTATGAGGTTCGAATACACCTCGTTCGTTTGGCTGATTGAGCAAGGTGCATGTTTCTTGAGTGATGTGTTGTTCGATTGATTTCTGCAGTGCAAGGGAGGGCACCTGTCCTGCGCGGACTGCCGCATTGAGCGCCCCGAGAACCAGCTGCAGTGCCAGAAGTGCGAGCACGGCGGTGGCTTTGACGTGCGGAGCACGGCGGTGGAAGTCGTTGTTTTGTCGCTGAGGGTGGTGTGCCCGCATGAAGGCTGTGGGCTCTACGTCATTTACCACAAGCTCGCCGATCACCAGAGCGTGTGTCCGCTCGCGCCCTACAAATGCCCGTGCCCATCTGTGGCTACGAAGGCCCGCCGTTGGCGCTCTACCACCACATCAGCAACGCGCATCCCATGCCTGTGCACATGATCCAGTATGGCAAGGTGCTCCAGCTGCAAGTGCCACTATCGGAGACACGGCTCTTGCTGTTCGCGGAGGAGGACGGCCACATGTTTTTCTTGGTCGGCGGCGTGCTCGACATCGGCGCGCCTATCACCGTGTCAGTGGTCTGCATCAGAGCGGGGGCGTCCCCACTGCAGCACTACGTGGCCAAGCTATGGGCAAACGGACCGCCGGGGGATCCCAAACGCACGACCGACGCCATCAAGTTGGAAATGGAGGTGACAAGTAGCAAGGATCCCGACGACGTCGATGTGCAGGAGCTGACCTTCTTCACAGTTCTGCCCAAGCTGCTGGCCGGGGCTAAGCTGGTGTCCCTCCACATTCAGATTGACAAGCTCACATCCTAAATGTTTCTACAGTGCCTTCTGTTTATCTTAGTAATATGCTAATATAGGAATTACCTTGGTCTACTTTAGCTTAAGAAATGGTGGGTTTTGGTGGCGATGCAGCAATTACTTCGAGATCATATCAGTAATTTCCAACAGTCGAACGGATATTTTGTGTCTGTTGGATATAAAGTTCCTTTGGGTAAGAAGTACTAGATAAAAGGAGATGTATGTAGACGTATTTTAGTTTTAGATACGTCCCTTTTTATCCATTTTGATGACAACCACTCCCTCCGTTCCACAATACATGCCTTCCATTTGTCAAAATATAGATATATCTAGACATGTTTTAGTATATAGGTACATCCATGATAGAGCCAGTCGGATGGTTGAGAACACTACAATTCGTAGCTACAGATGCGTGTGTGACTCCCAGATGCAGAAGCCGGGGGTCATCATCCTCCTTTTCGAGAAAAAACAGACGCGTGTGTGAGAGGACGAGTGTGTGCGTGCACCTCTTCTCTTCCTGTATAACATACTAAACTCAGAGTACAAGTTTTTGTGGGTGGCACGATGGTGCGTGTGAGAAGTCTCGAGAGATAGGTTTAATGCGTCTAAAAAAGACTAGCCTATAGCTTGCCATGCGGCTATTCCTGCCGAACGCCCCATTAACCATAAGATATGTATACGGCGGTGCCAGTTATTGCACGTACACAGTAGAAAAAGTACACCACAGCTAAGAACACGTGCCCACGTAATGCCATCCGGGAATAGTGCCGCACTTCGAAACTAGAACCGTCAAAAAATTTTGAGCTTGCGTCTCATCACATTCCAAATTACTCCACGCTATATTGAATTGCAAACTTGTTCACACCGATCACAACCTAAACGGTATCCCACTTAGGAGCGTATTAGTACTCGGTTATAAATACTAGTATGCCAGGATGACTGCACATTCCTCCTCAACTCCTCATCCACAAAAACAAACAAGTCATTCAGCACCCTTCCCTTGCGTCTGCCATGGCCAGCGTGAGTTTTGGGTCGAGAGATTGCCACCAGGGAGAGGCGAGTATGGATGCGGAAGCACGAGAGATGTCCCGCCTCGCTGCGAAAGCAGCCGACATGTCCCGCCGCATGGAAGTAGCAGCACAGAGGTCCCGCCGCGCAGCTGAAGCAGCACGGAGGTCCCGCCACGCCGTCGATGCAGCAGACTGGTCTGGCCGCGTCGCGAAAGCAGCAGAGATGTCCCGCCGCACAGAGAATGCAGCAGAGATGTCCCGCTGCGCTGCGGCGGCCTGGGAAAATTTCTCGAGGTCAGGCGACGACTGTTACAGGCGCATGCATGCGATCGTCCATAGCCAGATGGATCAGATCTCCAGCTGGGCAAGGTTGAAGGAAGACATGAAAGCCTCGTTTGAATAGGCTACCGGCGTCATCCAACAACTAAGGGAGGGCAATGAGAGGCTCCAGGTCGAGCACGACCTGCTGAGGGCAAAGATCGTCCGAAGTGCAGACCAGCATGACGAGACCAGTGCCTTGTTGAAGAGGAACGACATTATCGTCAAGAAACTTATGGACGAGAATGACATGCTCCGCATGGAGCGCCAAAGGCTGGTGGAGGAATCCGTGGATGTTCTCAAGCAGCATCTTGAGGACACGAAAGAGCTCATTGCCGCTCGCCGCGGAGACTAGTTCCCGCGGCCTGCAGCAACGCATCAAGAAAGTAGAGATCAGCGAGCCAGATCCTTGTCTTCCTTCTTATTTTGCCCTTGTGTATTTTGGGCGTAGCCGCATGTGGCTTTTTTAATTATCTTTCTAATCATGTAAGACAATTAATCGTCCTTATATATTCATCAGTCTTGCTATAAGTTGCAGTAGATGCTATATAGGCCCGTCGGATCTTACATCAAGATTCGTGCTTTCAGATTTTCTTTTTTCTCTCTTAAATCTCAGTCGAGTGAGACATAGCCACGCCATTAAACAAAGGCTCGGGCATCACTAATGGAGACCTTGGGAGAGAGGTAGACGGTAGATGGAGGTCAAAGGGCTCTCCTCCCGATAAGCATGCGCAGGGGTCTGATCGCACACCTCTCGTACTCAAATAGCTACCCTGCATGGTGCCTCCTAGCTAATAAAAAATGGGGACGCGTGGCGGCACGTAAATGGCAGTAAATAGAACGCCGACGGTTTCAATAATACTTGTGTTTCCGATTGTAACGTGACAACACTTGTTCCAAAATGACTTTGTTGATTGTTAATGTGTGCGCCTTCGCAAATCGGACATGGCACCAAGCCAAGTTTCATTATTTTCATGCGTGTTTTGGATTTACAGGAATTAAAAAACTAAGTTTCTCAATGTTTCCAGCCCAGCCACGACGCCCAGAATTTTGAATTTCATTCCCATTTCTTGCATGGAATCTAGAAATTTACCCGAGGACACACATGTGATTTTTCAACCAACTTTGGTGCACTGGAACATGTGCTTGTATTTCAAATTTGAATTATGCACACAAAGGTGACACGTTCCCTCTCAGAACCACGAGCCTTCTTGAGAGAAGCTCCGATTTGCAAGAAGCTTATACCCAAATTTGTTCCTATTCGGCCAATTTTTTTACCACCGCATGGTACTACCATGACATGACACCATGCCAAGTATCATGATTTTAAAACCAAGTTTCTCAATGTTCTCGACCGAGCCACGATGCCCAGATGTTTGAATTTTATTCTCATTTTTTGCATGGGACCTAGAAATTCACCCGAGGACACAAATGTGATTTTTCAACCAACTTTGGTGCACGGGAGCATGTGCTTGTAGTTCAAATTTGAATTATGCACATTAAATGACCAAAAACTCAATTAATGTGTAAAAAAGGCCAAACGAAGCTGGAATGATTTCCAAAATTTAACAGGGCACTCATGTAGTTCTATGTTGCCTTTGTAAATAAACTCAAGGGGGACAACGTATATCGTTTCGCACTCAAAGGTGGCACGTTCCCTCTCAGAACCACGAGCCTTCTTGAGAGAAGCTTCGGTTTGCAAGAAGCTTATACCAAAATCTGTTCCTATTCGGCCAATTCTTTTACCACAGCATGGTAGTACCATGACATGACACCCATGCCAAGTTTCATGATTTTCAGACGTGTTTTGGATTTACAAGAATTTAAAAACCAAGTTTCTCAATGTTCTCGGCCGAGCCACGATGCCCAGATGTTTGAATTTTATTCTCATTTCTTGCATGGGACCTAGAAATTCACCCGAGGACACAAATGTGATTTTTCAACCAACTTTGGTGCACGAGAGCATGTGCTTGTAGTTCAAATTTGACTTATGCACATTAAATGACCAGAAACTCAATTAATGTATAAAAAACGACAAACGAACCCGGAATAATTCCAAAATTTAACAGGGCACTCATGTAGTTCTATGTTGCCTTTGTTAAGAAACTCAAGGGTGGGGGGGGGCAGCGTATATCGTTTCACACTCAAAGGTGGCACGTTCCCTCTTAGAACCACGAGCTTCCAAATCGGCCCAATTTTTTACCACAACATGTTAGTGCCATGACATGACACCATGCCAAGTTTCTTGATTTCCAGACGAGTTTTGGATTTACATGAATTTAAAATCTAAGTTTCTCGATGTTCTCGGCCGAGTCACGACGCCCAGATGTTTGAATTTCATTCTCATTTCTTCCATGGGACCTAGAAATTCAACCAAGGACACACATGTGATTTTTCAACCAACTTTGGTGCACCGGAGCATGTGCATGCAGTTCATATTTAGATTATGCACTTTAAAAGTCCAGAAACTCAATTAATGTATAAAAAGGCCAAACGAACCCGAAATAATTCCAAAATTTAACAGGGCGCAGCGTATATCATTTCGCACACAAAGGTGACACGTTCCCTCTCGGAACCACGAGGCTTGTTGAGAGAATCTCCGGTTTTGCAAGAAGCTTATACCAAAACTTGTCCCAATTCAGCCAAAATTATACATATGAAAACAGGGTTTAGATTATCCCGAACATCTCGCTACCTAGACCAATAATGTACTATGATTTGAATTCAACATAAAATGGATACAAATATTTGAATTGGAGAGCGTATGGTACATGTAGTTCATAGTGAAATATGATTACTGCTATATGCATGTTTTTTGTTATCAAGATAATATTTAAATTATTGTATAACTTGACAACAATCGTATTCAAATAAGGAAAATTGATTCAAATTTAGTCCATATGGTAGACGACAATATATATGTTCACATGGTGGAGTAAAATGTTCATATATGATGGAAGATCAAAATGTACGACTACATCAATTATAAACCGCAAGGTCACCTAACGATATATTCGAATTCAACATAACGTGGATTCAAAAATTGAAATTCGAGATCATGGCATCTGTAATCATATAAAAAGGGACATTACTCTTTCTTTGGTGGGAATTGATTTGTTTTTTGTTGTTGTTGAGGGAAGTGCGAATCGATTTGGTACTGTGCAGGGTAATCTTGTTCTCCCGATTTTTTTTACATTTTTCTTGTAGTTTTTTCAATGGCATCTATAGCAATATAGTAAAAGGGGACATGACTCTCTTGTGTCTTGTATGAATTGTTTTTTTACACGTTAAGTTTGTTCTGCCGAACAAGGAATCCGCACCTTGTTATCCCGAAATTTTCAAGCTCGAGTATCTTTTGTCTCACCTGCTTTGAAACTCCCGCTTCTTCAACCCGCGCCGCGCCTTGTTATCCCGAAATTTGGACGCGCGCGAGAACTCCCTCCTCATCCGAAATCGCTCCCGCAGCCCAGACACGCGAAATCCCCCTTCTACCCCTCAGCCGGAAATGAAGCTCCACGTCGCGGTGTCAAAACCGGTGGGGGTACGCTGGTAACTTACCCTACATTTCGGACAAGCGCGTCCCTAAGCTTGGCTCCCCCTCCCCCTTCGCCCCCCCCCATTCGTACACCGAGGCCGCCAAAACCCGCGAAACCCCACGCTCCTCCGTCGGCCTCCCGACCGCCGCCCAGCCGGAGACTCTTCCCCGACTACGTCGTCCACCGCAACAGCTCGCCGTCCCTCATCCACCGCACCGGATGAGGATCCGTTGTCGATCTCGTCGTCCCGCCGGATCAGCCGCCCCGTCCTCCACCTCCAAGGAGCTGCCCCGACGTTCGCCTCGTCTATCGCGCCACCTCAATCCCCACAGCCGTCTTGACCTGCCCCACCGGAACCGCAGCACCCTCACCAATTCCTCCGATGAAGCCGAGGCCAACTCGGCGCCACCAAGGAGGTTCTGCACTCACCGCTGCATTTTATCTTTTATTCGATCTCACGGGGCTGCCGGTGCTCGATACCGAGCAGACATGGCGGGTCTCCATCGACGGCGCCGTCGCCGGCCACATCATCCACGGCGTCTCTCCCCCATGTCGTTGCTTCCTCGGCGGCGACTTCCACAACGGCACTAGCTGCAGCTGCTCCGGCTCTCGCTCGCGCTGCGGCTCTGTTCTTGCTGTCGGTCGCGCTGCTGCACTGCTCCTGCTTTCGTTCGTGCTGCTGCTCTGCTCTTGCTCTCGCTTGCGCTGCTGCTGCTGCTGCACGACCTCCGGCAGCTACAGGAGTTGCTGCTTTAGCACTCGCTCGCGGTGCTACTGCACGACTTGCTCTCTGCTAGTGCGTTCCCTGCTCGAGCGTCTGCTGATTTAGATCACTGCTTCTCTGCTACTAGTGCTCGAACGCCCTAAACATCTATTGCAATGCTCTGTTACTAGTTCAATCAGTTTCGACAGTAAAATTCAGTTTCGACTGTGAAGTTCATTTTCTTCAGTTAAGTTCAGAGTGAACAGTACTTACAACATCTGTCGGAGCGGCCGTGGCGCGGCTGATGCGTTTTACATCTAGCACTTTTTGGTGATGTATTTTACATCATCTATTGCAGATGATATTAGGGTCCCACTTCAGATTAACGTTGTCTGTCTTGTCATGCTTCAGCCTCGTCGCCGTACACCTTAGCGGAGCTGCTCCAACGACGGAACCGTCCATCACAGCGGAGCAGTACCCTCGGCGCGTTTCCAGAGGCCTCGGATCTTCTTCCCCGCCTCCGACAGTCACACCAGCATCATCACCATCCTCCACGTCCAACCCAATGATGCTGAGGTCCACAAGGCTATGCCAAAGAGGTTGTACACTCGTCGCATCACTTTGTTTCTCCATTCCTCTGTTCTTCCAATTCATGTGAGCCAAACACCCAGGTTGACTGAAATCCTATGTTTCCAAATGCTCTGTTTTGCACGTGCATTCCTATCCTATTCCTGTGTTTTTCCTGTCCCTGCGTTTATAGAATCCTCCAATTCTAAGGAGCCCTTACAGATTTACTTCATTTTCAGATAGGCGTCAAAGAAAACTCTGTGTGTTATGTCCTGCTCCTGCCGTGCCGTCATCCACCCCACCTGAGGTGCACCATCGACAGAAGCGTTCACTGCAGCAGAGATCCCCCCTGCAGACTTTCTTTCGCCGCCTCAGATCATCTTCCCCGTTGCCGGCAGCCACGCCAACTGCATTACCATCATCGACTGAGCAGATGAACCTGAGGACTACACAGTTCCGGAAGAGAGGTCGCAGTCTTTCGTGTTTGCTTACGTTATACATCGGTTATTATTACCTGCTACTTTATCGTTCAATCTTGAGTTTTGAATTGCCCATGGGTCTCATATCGAGCCAGCAACGAATAGTATCTGTCTACTATCTGGTTCATCTGGGGTCTTCTATGTGGTTCATGTTGGGTGGGCAACAAACAATAGATGATCCATTGTCTATCTTTTTAAACTGAAGCTATAATCTACCTGCTATCATTAGTTTTGGATCCATCCACTCGTTTGCTACCATCAGTCTTGATTTTTGCATGCACCCCTTAGGCCTTACAAAATCTAACTATTTTTTTATTATGCATGTCAGATATTGTACACAATCGTACTGAACATGTAGAGAAAAAGAGAAGACCGTTGCGTGCGAATATAATGTCATGCAGACGCCGCTCCATGGTGGGCGAAGTGCCCCCCCCTCCTGCATTTCCAGATTGTATTCCAGAGGAAGATAACTGTTCAGATGGAGATTCAGAAGGAGCCGACCACGCCTGTTTACCACCTGAGGTGTTTGCTCTAACCTGGCATGCTGATGTTGGTCATATCATGCATATGGCGCCTTGCATTGCTTACATTATACATCTTATATGTCATCAGCTTAGTTTAGATTTGCTTTGTGTGAATGCCACCTGTTTGGTTTCTATATCATACTCCCACCATTCCTAAATATTTGTCTTTTTAGAGATTTCAACAAGTGACTACATACGGAACAAAATGAGTGAATCTACACTCTAAAATATGTCTATATACATCCGTATGTGGTAGTCCATTTGAAATCTCTAAAAAGACAAATATTTAGGAACGGAGGGAGTATATGGGAATTATGCAATGCCATCTTCTTTAGCCAGGCATCATATACGTGAATCATGCAATGCCATCCTGTTTAGCCAGTCATCGTATATGTGAATTGTATCGTGCCATATTTTTTTCCATAATGTATTCCATTTGTCAACAATGTTTATACATTCATCTACTCTTCCTGTGCATCAGCCATTTGAGTCGGTCATGGGAAAATCTGGAGTGAAAACAAGGTCTTCTGAGCAGTCAGTGCTACCTGTCGATGCAGATTTCTTGCTGGTTACAGATAGCTCCTCAGAGGAGGATTCAGAGAGAGATGACCAGTCGTATCCCCCCCCCCCGAGGTGCATGCTCTAACTTGGCTGGGTTATATTGCTCATATCATGCATATGGTGTCTTGCATTGCCATGCCATCTGCTTAGATTAGACATGCTTTGTGTGAATGCCTCCTGTTTGCTTTCTATATCAGATATGTGAATTATGCAATGCCATGTTTTTCAGCCAGTTATCATATATGTGAATTATGCACCGCCATGGAGCCAGGCATCATATATGTGAATTATCTCATGCCATATTTTTTTCATTACGTATTCCATTTGTCGACAATCTGTGTATATTGAACTACTCTTCATGTGTATCAGCCATTTGAGCCGGTTATGGAAAAATCTGGAGTGAAAACAAGGTCTTCAGAGCAGGCAATGGTACCTGTTGAAGCATATATCTCGATGGTTACAGGGAGCTCCTCAGAGGAGGATTCAGAGACAGATGACCAGTCCTATATCCCACCTGAGGTGTATGCTCTAAGTTGCAATGTTTATATTTCTCATATGATGCATATGGTGTCTTGCATTGCTTAGTTTAGACATCATATGCACAATATTGAATTCTATCTGCTTAGTTTAGAGATCATACATGCGAGTGCCAGCTGCTTAGTATATGAATCAATTATGTCAATTATATCATGCCATCCTGTATACTTAGACAACATGTATGTGAATTATTTCATCCCAACCTATTTTAGAAAGACATCATATAGTTTTGTCATGTCATCCTGTTTAGGTACTCATCATATGTTGAATTATGCCATTATATCCTGTTAAGTTATCCATCATATATCTGAAACTGTGTCATGCTATCCTGTTTAGTTAGGCATCATATATGTGAAATTGTGTCATGCTGTCCTGTTTGGTTAGACAACATATATGTGAATTACCACATCTGTCTATCATACAATGTCTGTACGTTCAATTTCTTTTCTTGTTTATCAGCCATTTGAATTGGAGGGGGTGATGGCAGTATCTAAGGGAGCAAAAACCCGTTCTTCACAAAAGACAGTGCTACCCGTCGATGCAGATAGAACCATGGTTGTACTGGCCCACAAACTAGCCCCACCACACATAATCGAGACTCTTCCAGATTGCACACTTACACCGTTGGGCAGAGAACCAGCTACAACCCATCTAACCGCAACTCCAGCGGATAGTAACCCACTTATAGTTGACAAAGCACCATGTCCACCACAGAGTACCCCCACACGAGCAGTTTGTAAAGCTACTGCAGTGCCCAAAGCACGAAGACCACCACAGCTAACCCAAACTCCACGTTTAAAGCAGAAGAGCAACTGTTCTCAGGTCAGATTCCGTAGCTATGGTCCATACTCCTTTGCTGTTGCATCACTGTATTTACTCATACCAACTACTTTTGAATTTGAAGGATCCAATTGAAACTCCAATGGTGCAACAGGTATGCTATTTCTTTAACTGGATTGTTGTTCTAACTTCTTGCTCTATGTTGATTTTAGTTTAAGTTCTATAAACAGTTATGTTCTCATGTGATGCACATTACAAGTGCTGCCAATGCTGTGTAGTTTCTCACACTTATATTCTGTCTATGCTGTTGTGTCTTAAAAATATATGAGTTGAACTGTGTCTCTATCTTGATTAGGGAACATAAACTAGAATGATATGGACAATACAGTGACCATAGTACATAGATATATGTTTGTTTCATGCTGTTATCCTGTCCACCTTACTACTGAACCGGTTTACCAAAATGACTTTCGTATACTACAAGCTAAACCTGTGATGTGTCTGCTTGTTTCTCTTGTAGTATGCAAACAGAATATTGGAGAAGAGCACCCCACTATGCAATGGTAGAGAAAGTAATGCAGATAAGGTTCAAGATAGTGAGACAACCCTGTTGGTCTCCAAGAAAGGTGATAAAAACGATCTTGTAGACAGTGAGAAAACCCCACAGTCCTGCGTTGATGTAGTGTTCGAGTTACTGGCCAGTACCGCTGGCACAAGCTCTTCGAACTCGCTGCCTGAATCACTTCGGCTTCTTCAGTCTCAGCTACAAGCTGAAAGGCATCAGTCAGCTGTGCTGCGGCAAGAAGCCGAAGGACTGAGGAAGTCCCTGCAGAATTCAGATGCGTACTTTCTTGTGCAACAGCAAGCGCTGGAGGATTTAAGCGCCAAACAAGAGAAAGTTAATAAGCTTGCTAAGCATCTTGCCAGCATTATGGGTACCCAGGATATTGTTTCTTGAACTCTTCTGAAGTGGTTTCAGTTCTGGACTTGTTTTGCTGCGGCGTTTATATGCTGCTTTGTTCCCTATATTTGCACTGGTGGCGAACTTTGATGCCCAGTGGATGTAATATGTGTAATAGCCGTGATAGCCTAGCATAAGTTGCTTGCTTATTTATTTCCTTGTTGTCTTGTTTATTTGTTTGCTTGTAGTCAGTGCAGTTCTTTTTCCGCGGTTTGCTAGTGGCTGCAATAACCTATTTTTTAAAACTAGGCCACAATAACCATGGGCTAATATTTACTGTAGTGACACTGGGCCTCCTACGGCGTAAACAGTGGGCCTTCTATGGCCGTAGAAACAGTAGGCCTTCTACGGGCCGTAGAAACAATGGGCCTTCTACGGGTCGTAGAAACATTGGGCCTTCTACGGGCCGTAGAAACAATGGGCCTTCTGCGAACCGTATCATCAATGGGCCTTATGCGGGTCGTAGGATCGATTGGCCAAACATGGGCCAATAACAGACCGCATTATGGCCGTAAACGGGCTAGAGTTGGAATCGTCCGTTCATGGGCCGACCATACGGGCCATCGTTAATAGGCCGTATTTGATGACGCTATGAAAACGGCCCAACGTATTACGAACCACAAATGGGCCGACTGTAACCACGGACTGAATTTAGCCCACAAGCAGAAAATGACAGTAACGGGCCGTAAGTAAACGAATGCTGGAAATGAGCCCAAGAATAAATGGGCTCTGAGAAGGCCGAAAGATAACATGGACTGGAAACGGCCCAACAGAATAACGGGCCATTAATGGGTATAAAGTGATACACTGCTCATTACGGGCCAGTTTCACCACGGGCCGTTAATGGGTGTAAAGTGATACACTGTTCATTACAGGCCAGTTTCACCACGGGCCGTTAATAGGCCAAGAGTTACATAGGGCCTCATATGGGCCAAAAGACGTCATGGGCCATACATGGGCCAGAAGTGAAAACGGCCTGGAATCATATTGGATGGCCCAGATGACGCTACTCGGCCTAATTCGGATATATGCGAACATGCCGTTAACAGGCTTTACATGGGCCGGCCCGCCATCTTTTGACCAAGTCAAACGGGCCGGCCTTTTCACGGGAATGGGCCTATGTTGGGCCGTGCCATGTGTCGACGTATCATAGGCGCCTTCTGTCCAATGAGTGGATGACATCTGTCCCAACGATGAGCCGACACGTGTTTCCTCCAGCCAGTGATGATTTTACACGTGGAAAATCCCCATTGGTCGGGGCTGTTAACGGGTTATCGGATCCAAAACCCGACCCGATAGCTTAACGGCGTTCCGTTACGGTGGATGCTACGTGTCGGTCACCCTTGACGAAAGCACTTCTATGACGCGCGATTTATCGTCATGGAAGTGGACACTTTCGTGATGATAATATTGGTAATGTCATGGAACACTTCTACGATAGCACATGTATGACTATCTTGATTCTGTCATAAATTTGTCATGGATGTATATGCATGACAGAAAACGCGACCTACTGTGACAAACACGTATCATCACAGAAGTGTATTTTTTTTGTAGTGCGTCTTATGGGACGGTCCTTTCGGGGTGGATGTGTCCTTGTGCGAGTCAACTACAGTTGTAGTTAGAGACATGGTGAACGTGGGTTACGCAGCTGTCAGAAGGTGCATCCGAGCGGTGTTTGGCCCAGGGATGTAGGGAAAAAAATGACAATGGAGGCCTTCGTCGCTGACGGAGCAAATGATGGGACAGCTGCCCGTTGGGGTTTGCGGCCTGTCATAGGTGATCAGTCGTGGGGGTCGTACATGAGGTTTGCAAGCAATCCCAATAACCCAGTGTTTGGTCAGCCGATGGTGTATGTGGAGTTCATTTCAGTCACTGATGTTGCCGGATGTAGTAGCAGGGGCGGTGAGGTCGAGTTGGCCATCACATCAGCCCCTAGCATTGGCCCATAGGAACCAACGGGCGACCAGCCTGTGTATGACACAGGATATTGGTCTGCGGCCCTTGACATGAGTGAACACGTGGAGGGATTGCCGGAGGCGCTAGATGATGATGATCACTTTTCTGCGTTTTCCGAGTCAAGCGAAGGAGAATATGTTCCTCCCCATAGGGCGGTCGCGGTGTCACTGCAACCTGGGTTTTTACAGGATATGAGCATCACAAATGAATTTCACTCTGTTTCTGGCCTAGAAGCGGGGAGCCTGGAGGTTGGGCAGGTTTTCCCAAACAAGAAGTCTGCTTACCAGGCAATTAATAGGTATGCACTCGCCCTCCACCGCCAGCATAAAGTGAAGCAGTCTGATAAAAAAGAGTTGAAGGTCATATGCATCCACACCGCGGAAGGTTGCCGCGGAAGAGTTCTCGCTAGACTGAAGCCTGGGGTATGTCAGTCATGGCATATCACAAAAATAGTGCAGCATGGTTGTGAGCAAACTGGTACTCTTTCAAATCACCGCAATGTGACGGCAAGATATGTGGCATAGGTGATGGAAATGATTGTGCAGGGAAGTCTCAACATTAGTGTTAGGGCTTTCCAAAAAGATGTAGAAGATCATATTGGCTTCCCTGTCAGCTACAACAAGGCTAGGCGTGCGAAGGAAAATATATTCCAGAACTTGTATGGAACCTATGAGGAGGCCTATTCTTATGCCACCAGAATGCTTCATCAGATAGCAAGTGCTAATAGTGGGACTCAAGTTTGGCGGAGAGAACGTTAGAACCCAAAGAACCCGGGTGAGCTAATCCTGGACTGCTTATTCTGGGCATTGGCCCAGACTATACAAGCCTTCAGGCACTGTCGCCCGGTATTATCAGTTGATGGTACCTTTCTCACTGGAAAGTACAAGGGCACACTATTGGTGGCGATTGCAGCAGATGCAAATAATCAGCTTCTTCCTATTGCATAAGCACTGGTCGAGAGCGAGAACAAAGATAGCTGGTTGTGGTTCCTGAGCTGCGTGAAGATGGGTATCGTGAAAGAGCGTAGGTGTTTGCATCATATCTGATCGCAACACAGGATTATTAAGTCATCTCGACATAATTAAGGAGTCGTCATAAGAGTGGGGGTGGCCGAATCTAGAGGGAAGGTGGTGCATGCGGCATTTGGCAGAAAACTTTTACTCCAAATTCAAGAATAAGGATTGGTTCAAGTTATTCAAGAGGATGTGCATGTAGAAAACTCAAGCCAAAATGAATGCCATCTGGGCAGGTATCAATGGTGAGATCGAGCGCGTGGCCTGGCCGCAAAGAGAAGACTGGAGGGGTCGAAGGACGGCCATAAATTTGAGCCAGTGGATCAGGGAGAATTGCCCTGATTTGTACAAGTGGGCGCAGGCTCATGACACTGGGACTCGGTATGGAATAATGACCAGCAACATGTCAGAGGTGTACAATGGTGTTCTTAAAGGGGTGAGAGCCTTGCCTATCACAGCCCTAATTGAAGAAACTTGGAACCGGACCCTGTCATACTTTGCAGACAGGGTTACCGTGGCTAAAGCACAAGTTGAATTGAACAAGCCATGGTCCGAGAAGATGCAAAGACATCTGGATGAGAAAGCAAAGAAGTCCCAAAGCCATGGCTGCAGGAAAGTGGACGCACTTAGGAATAAGTGGGAGGTCAATGTGCGAGCCAAGTACGTTAAGGGTCACCATAGAGGATCAAAAAGCAAGATGTCACCCTCGGCCCAACGTCCTGTGAGTGCACGTGTAACAAGCCCAAGCTTGAGGGCTACCCTTGTAGTCATGTGCTCCGGGCGGCTGCAGATCAAAAAATCAGTGTTGAGCCATACATATCACCGTACTTCAACATTTACAATCTGTACAACACTTGGAACGGTGAGTTCTGGGCCTGGGGCATTGATATGAACTACAAAATGTTGTGGCCAGATGGGCCGAAATGGGTTCTGAACGCCGACTTGATGAGAACCGCCAAGGGACGACGTCAGTCTAGGCATCATCGCAATGACATGGACCATAGCAAGATGAGAGAACCAAGGCGATGCCGCGTTTGTAGGTGTCCTGGACATTCACGTGGGGAATGCCCGTATGAAGCGAACAAAACCGCATGATGTTGATTTATCTGTACTCGCTATGTCTACTTATATTTGTATTATACTTTTATTAATTTAAATTGAATCTATTTGTATTATTGAATCTCTTTGTGTTATTGTATTTATATTTATTTTAAATTGAATCTCTTTGTATTATTGTACCCATGATGTTAACTTCAGCTAATTAATGTAAATTATATCTCTTTGTATTATTGAATCTCTTTGTGTTATTGTATTTATATTTATTGTACATTGAATCTCTATGTATTTTTTTGTATGTTTGTGTCCAGGTTATGGCTGAAGTGCCGTGGCTTTTGGAGGGGCCCCATTGTCGGTGTTAAAACCGGCGGATCTCGGGTAGGGGGTCCCGATCTGTGCGTCTTAGGCTGATGGTAACAGGAAGAAAGGGAAACAATGTTTACCCAGGTTCAGGCCCTCCCGATGGAGGTAAAACCCTACTTCCTGCTTGATTAATATTGAAGATATGAGTAGTACAAGAGTAGATCTACCACAAGATCGTAGAGGCTAAACCCTAAGAGCTAGCCTATGATGGTATGATTATAATTGTGATCGGCCTTCTAAGGAGCATCCTCTCCAGTTTATATAGACACCGGAGAGGGCTAGGGTTTACATGGAGTTGGTTACAAGGAAGGAAATATAATATCCGGATCGCCAAGCTTGTCTTCCATGCAAAGGAGAGTCCCATCCAGACATGGGCCGAACTCTTGAGCCTTGTATCTTCACGCTTCAATAGTCCGGATGATGTATATAGTCCAGCTGTCCGGATACCCCCTAATCCAGGACTCCCTCAGTAGCCCCTGAACCAGGCTTCAATGACGATGAGTCCGGCGCGCAGTCTTGTCTTCGGCATTGCAAGGCGGGTTCCTTCTCCGAATACTCCAATGTACCCATCACAATGAACAGTGTTCAGTATCTCATCAATGTTATACTCCTCAACTTCAGTGCTTCAATAATGACCATTTCCATGTGTCGAGCGAATGCGAGGAGTCGAGGCATTTTTGCATTTGCCACCCTCAGTACTTCGGGCTAACCGTCTATTTGAAGAGACGGGGATTCCCAGATCCAAACCTCACTCTCCCTCCCCGAGCAAGCATCCAACAGAGCGCCCGGAAAAAACCACTCCAACATGGCCGGCCGTTGCAGCTCTTCTGCTCGCTCCCCTTGCCCTAGGCCGGGGGACTGGGGAGAGTGTTCAGTTTCCCATAGTCGTTTTATAAAGTTACAAATGCAAGGGCTCGTCCTGCCGGTGTTCATGGTCCCTGTCCGAGCCGGGGTGGCCACCTATAACAGCGGAGAACAAGCAGAGAGATCTCCCAATCCATCTCCAGAGGAGTGAATATGCCTTATTCCGCATCTGCTAAGGGGCGTCGGGTTCCCTATTCATCCATTCCTTCGTGGGCTCCTGGAGTTCTACGGCCTCCAGTTGCACAACTTTACCCCCACATCCGTACTTCATATAGCAGGGTATGTCGCCCTTTGTGAGCTATTTCTAGGTTGCAAGGCTCATTTCGGATTGTGGAAGAAGTTGTTCTGCCTTGTCCCCCGCAACCAGGGAGAATCCCTATGTCAAGTGGGCGGGGCCAAAGTATGGCGCATCGCTGAGACCGGATACCTATCCGGCACTCCCAAGAAGGCACCGGATAACTGGGCTTCAGAGTGGTTTTATATTGACGATGCTCCCCTTCCGGATCTAGTCCGTACGGGACTCCCCAAGTTCAGTAACACCCCGCCGAGGGCACGTCTAAGCTGGCGCCCCCGAGGCCCCCAAGAAGAGGATTCCAGGGAAATACATTTCCTGATGAGCAGGATAAAGTTACTGGCCAAATCCGGACTGATGATAGTCGAGGTCATGGCAATATGCATAATGCGGGGAGTGCAACCACTTCAATATCGGGGCAATCCCATGTGGCATTACAACAGGATAGACGATGCCACCTGCTGCGGCCATAAAGGTCCGGACTCCGCCACTGCGATGGCCAGGATATTGTCTGATCTATACAAAGGAGAAGAGGAAGACTTCCTTCATATCAAACCGCGAGACGGATTCTCCATGTACAATCCCCCAAACTGGGTAAGTCATTATTCATGTTCTTGCTTCACTTATCGTGCCGTTCTTTGCTAAGGTTACCTGCCTCGATATTTCCAAGCAGGAACTGAGGAGGGCTGTAGAAGGAATCTCCAGCCCTTCCCCGCAGCCAGAGGACCCCGAAAGGGCCCTGGATCCAGGACTCGAAGAAGACCTGGATGCGGCCGTGGAGCTTGTCGACGGGATATTTTATCGGGCGAGCCGTGACGGCGCCTCAGTGGCTATTACTACCGATTACCCCGGACTACTACCTTCGTCGCGTGTAAGCCAAGCCGAAAACTCGATCCTCCGAAGAGGACTCTTTCCTGATGTCACGCTTCATCCCTGATGCGTCGTGTTTTTACAGAAACGACGCTCGGAGCACAGGGCCAAGCCCCTAGGGACCCGTCAGCCACAGGCGTCCAGATTGGGTAGGCTCAAAAGGAAGGCGGTTAGGGACGACACACCTCTACAGAGGTAAGGAAACAACCTATCACGTAATTATTGCTACTTGAAGTGTAACAGCGCCCTTTGCATCCTGGCGGGAAGAGGAGTATCCGGACTATATCCGGGGATCCTGCCAACCACGCCTCCACTAGTCGGGCTCCAGAACCAACTTCGAGAGAGGAGGCGAACGTAGGGACAACGCCGCATAGTCCTCCGACCGAGGATGCGGATATGCTTTTGGCCACAAACTCCGAAGTGGAGAGCTCCATGAATCACCGGCGCCGGAGGGCCGTTTTCCGAAGAGGCCTTTAATGCCTTCAATTCGGCAGACGCATACGTTCGGGTTGCTCAAGGAGGGCTTGTCCAAGCGATGAACCAGTGTACCAAAGATATACGAGTAAGGATTTGTGATAAGTATGTATAGCAATAGCCCCTGAGACTTGAAACGGTTGGAACAACAGTTTTGAGTATCAATTTATGCGCAGGTTCTTGTAGATAAGAATGAGCAATTGTCTCGGGAGCTGGAAGAGTGCAAGACCTAACTAAGGGCCACAGTTGCCAAGCTAGAGGAATCTCAGAGGGCCTCATACGGTAACATTTATCTTGATTATATGAAAATGTACCGGTTAGCAACTGGCTATTGTGACAAACAGAAAATTCTGTAGATAACCCCGGAGTGAATCCAGAGGGCGAGAGAGATGACGAGTTGCATCTCCAGAGGCAACTAAAGGCTGGCGAGCACATTCTCACGCAAGTGCGACAGGAGAAGAACAATCTTCAAGATGCCAATGTCCGGCTGGACGTAGAGTTAAAAGACGTCCGCGCCCAGCTGGCGGAGTCCGTAAAGGAGAATAAAAGGCTTCGACGCGGCATTTATGGTGAGTGCCTAGATGAACTGCATGATAGTTCGGCGAGGAAGTGTATTGAAAGATTTTTGCTTCTAGGAATGTTAACGGGTCGCCCCGAGGAGGAGATGCCCTCATCTACAGGTGATATACTGCAAGAACTTTCTCAGTTGCATGAGCGAGCTCGGCGGGTGATGCACGTCGTTGCTAAGGCCTTGTGGCCATCAAGCCCCCTGCCAAATGGCATAGGGGAGCTTCTAGACCTGCTTCAAGGAGCCCAGCGGCGCTTCCAGCTGTGGAAGATATCAGCATGCCGGCAAGGTGCAAGAGAAGCTTGGGCAATGGTGAAGACGCGCTACACCAAGCTGGACCCAAACCATATGGCTGAAGTAGGACTGGCGGGGCCCGATGGGCAAGAAATTCTCGTACGTCTGGTATATGACCAGGTAGCGTTGGCCGCTAAGTATTCGCAAATAGGATTGTAAACTAGATAGCCTATTGGATGGCATAGAGGAGGAGTATAGTCAGTCCAAGTGATTGTGTAATGTAAGGGCGTGAGTAGCCCCTAGCCGGATTAAAATCATTTGTCATGGCGGACCTTTTCGCTTCAGCCCCCGGATCCGATAGTCCGGGGTGTGTCCGAATACCCGCTCAGTTATACAAAACTGAGGTATGCGTGGAGACCAGGCATAGGGGTCATAAGTGCTTGAACAGACAAGTACCCAACTAGTTATGTTATATTACATGGATAGTAAGAAACATCTTCCAGGGAGAATAGTTCCGTTAGGGGTTCCTTTCCCTGGGGGTGCATGCGGCAAAGCACATGCCCGGGCTGCGGACAAAGGTGCAGGATACAAAACTTCTGGGGATTTATGTTATGAAAAACGAAAACATCTTTTGTTCACCGACCGAATATTCTCTTAAGGAAACTAGCTTTCGGCTTCACCAAGTCTGAGGTACACATCCGGCTCAACCGGCAGTAACAATCACAGAGGTGCTCCCCTTATGCCCTAGCCGAATTAACAGGAACGTAGGGCATAAACACAGGAGCCAGGCAACCCAGCTTGGCCATGTCTTAAGTCATATCGATGCATATAATGGTGAAGAAAAGGCACACATAAAAAGAAACTCATGTGCGATGGGCAAAAAGCCTTCAGAGTGATTTATATTTAGCTTAGTATAGGAAGCCCCCAGGTATTGCTTACACACGTAGTGCGGCTGAAATAATCCGGGAGTCCGTACTATATGAAATACTTTGTGTGAAGAGAAAGAGATCGGAAAAAGGGAGGGAGCATAAATAAAAAGGAGGAGGTGAAGAGACAAACACTGAGTTCGGCGCTAGGCGTAGAATCTCCGGAGTCTGGCCGTGTTCCATGGGTTTGGCTCGAGTTTGTTATCGGACGCATTACGTAAGCGGTACGCTCCTCCGGTGAGAACTTGGTCGATGACGAAGGGGCCTTCCCACTTGGGTTTGAACTTGTCCTTCTTCTTCTCCAGTAAGCATAGAACGAGTTCGCCAATATTATAAGTTTTGGCCCGTACTTCTCTGCTTTGGTATCGTCGAGCCTGTTGCTGATAGAATGCGGAACGGGCCTTAGCGACATCGCGCTCCTCCTCCAGGGCGTCCAAGTTATCCTGCCGATCTAGCTCGGCTTCCTTTTCTTCGTACATGCGTACGCGTGGCGAATCATGTATTATGTCACAAGGTAGTACTGCTTCCGCATCGTACACCATAAAAAATGGTGTATAACCGGTGGTGCGATTCGACGTGGTCCACAGCCCCCAGAGTACGGAGTCGAGCTCCTCGAACCAATGAGTATCTGACTCTGTCAAGGATCGCACTAGTCTCGGTTTAATACCACTCATAATGAGACCGTTGGCCCGTTTGACCTGGCCATTTGTTTGAGGATGGTATACGGAAGCATAGTCGAGCTTAATGCCCATTTTGCTACACCAAGATTTCACCTCATCTGCTGTGAAATTTGAGCCATTATCGGTGATGATGCTGTGAGGGACACCGTATCGGTGTACGACCCCGGATATAAAGTTGATTACTGGTCCGGATTCGGCCATTTTCACTGGTTTGGCTTCTATCCATTTGGTGAACTTATCTACCATGACCAATAGGTATTTTTTCTTGTGGCTTCCACCTTTAAGGCGTCCAACCATATCCAGTCCCCAGACCGTGAAGGGCCAAGTTATGGGGATTTTTTGGAGGGCGGTAGGGGGCATATGACTCTGATTGGCGAAGAGCTGGCAACCGACGCAATGTTGGACGAGGTCCTATGCGTCTGCTCGGGCCGTCAGCCAATAGAAACCTGTACGGAAGGCCTTGCTGACTAATGCTTGAGCCGCGGCATGGTGCCCGCCCAGTCCGGCATGGATTTCAGCCAAGAGCTTCCGCCCTTCCTCTTCGGAGATGCACCTTTGAAGCACTCCGGTTGCGCTTTTCTTATAGAGTTCCTCTTCGTGGACTTTGTAAGCTTTGGAATGCTGGACGATGCATCGTGCTTCATTTTGGTCTTCGGGGAGCTCCTGCCTATTTAGGTAGGCCAAGAAGGGTTCAGTCCACGGGGCGATGACGGCCATTATTTCGTGGGCTGACGTTGTTATTTCGGTGGTAGAGCCTCCGATTATGTCTGCTGGTTCGGAATCTGGGGATGTATTCGGATCCGTGTTGGTATTGCCAGACTCCCCTTCCCATACCACGGATGGCTTGAACAGCCTTTCCAGGAATATGTTAGGTGGGACAGGGTCGCGTTTAGCGCTGATACGAGCAAGTACATCTGCCGCTTGATTGTTTTCTCGAGCCACATGGTGAAATTCGAGCCCCTCGAACCGAGCTGACATTTTGAGGACGGCATTATGGTAGGCCGCCATTTTTGGATCCTTGGCATCAAAGTCTCCGTTTATATGGATATTGCGAGGATTGAATCCCCGGACCTCTAGGCGTTGAATGCCCATAGAGACTGCCATCCGAAGACCGTGCAGCAGAGCCTCATATTCGGCTGCATTGTTGGAGTCTGTGTATAATATCTGGAAGACGTATTGGACCATGTCTCCGGTGGGAGACGTCAGGACTACACCCGCTCCCAATCCGGCCAGCATTTTAGAGCCGTCAAAGTGCATTATCCAGTTAGAGTATGCGCCATACTCTTTAGGGAGTTCGGCTTCCGTCCATTCGGCGACAAAGTCAGCTAATGCTTGCGACTTAATAGCCCATCGAGGCTTGTATATTATGTCAAATGGGAGGAGCTCTATGGCCCATTTGGCAATCTGGCCCATGGCATCGCGGTTGTTTATTATATCATTTAGTGGTACTTTGGAGGCCACCGTGATCGAACACTCTTGAAAGTAGTGTCATAGTTTTCGGGATGCCATGAAGACCGCGTATGCTATTTTTTGATAATGTGGGTATCGGGATTTGCATGGGGTGAGCACCATGGATACGTAGTAAACCGGCTTCTGTAGCGGAAATTTGTATCCGTCAACCTCTCGGTCGACGACAAGTACCGTGTTTACAACTTGATGTGTTGCAGCTATGTACAGCAGCATGGGTTCGTCGATATTTGGCGCTGTTAGGACTGGATTATTGGCCAATAAGGTTTTTATTTCATTGAGTCCGGCCGCGGCTGCATCCGTCCACACGAAGTGTTCGGTGCACCGAAGAAGGCGGTAAAGCAGCAGTGCCTTTTCTCCTAACCTGGAGATAAAGCGGCTCAAAGCAGCCACACATCTAGCTAATTTCTGGATGTGTTTGAGGTCTGTTGGTATAGCCAACTGCGACAAAGCTCGGATTTTTGCCAGATTAGCTTCAATTCCTCTGTTGGAAACGATGAAGCCCAGCAGTTTTCCAGAGGGGACGCCGAAAACGCATTTCTCCAGATTCAGCTTGATGTCGTATGTTCATAGGTTGTCGAACGTAAGCCTCAAGTCATCTATTAGGGTTTCGACGTGTCTTGTTTTTATGACCACGTTGTCCACGTATGCCTCCACTGTTTTGCCGATTTGCTTTTCCAGGCATGTTTGAATCATGCGTTGGTAGGTTTCTCCGGCATTCTTGAGCCTGAAAGGCATAGTGTTGAAGAAGAAGGGGCAATATGGCGTTATGAAAGCTGTAGTAGCTTGGTCGGACTCTGCCATCTTTATTTGATGGTATCCAGAGTATGCGTCGAGAAAACACAGCGAGTCATGTCCTGTTGTGGCATCGATGATTTGATCGATGCGAGGGAGGGGAAAGGGATCTTTGGGGCAAGCCTTGTTAAGGTCTTTGAAGTCGACGCACAGGCGCCAGGATTTATCCTTCTTTGGTACCATCACCAAGTTCTCCAGCCAATCCGGATGTTTGATGTCTCTAATGAATCTGGCTTCAAGTAGCTTGGCTAGCTCCTCCCCCATGGCTTGTCGTTTGGGCTCTGAAAATCGCCTTAGGGTCTGTTTGACGGGTTAATATCCCTTTAGTATGTTAAGGTTGTGTTCGGCCAATTCGCGCGGGATGCCTGGCATGTCCGATGGGTGCCAGGCGAAGATGTCCCAATTCTCACGTAAAAAGTCCCGCAGTGCGGCGTCCATGGTTGGGCCTAACTGTGTCCCGATGGAGGCTGTCTTCGTAGGGTCCGTAGGGTGGACTTGGAATTTGACTATCTCATTTGCGGGTTTAAATGAGGCGGACTTGGGTCGTTTATCGAGTATCACGTCGTCCCTGTCCATGGTGGCTCACAGCGTTGTTAATTCTTCCGCTGCTAAGGCTTCGGACAGTGCCTCCAAGGCTAGTGCTGCGGTTTTGTTTCCGGCATGGAGTGCGACGTACGGATCATGCTAGAGTGATGATTCCATTGGGTCCGGTCATTTTAAGCTTCATGTACCTGTAATGTGGTATAGCTTGAAAGCTTGCAAACGCGTCCCGCCCTAGAAGGGCGTGGTATCCGCTGCTGAAAGGGGCCACTTGGAACATGATTTCTTCGGACCTGTAATTCTCTGGGCTGCCGAATACCACATCGAGTGTGATTTTCCCCGCGCACCGTGCCTCCCGACTAGGGATAATTCCCCTGAAGGTTGTGCCGCTTTGCTCAATGCGGCCTTTATCAATTTCCATCTTCTCGAGTGTTTCTTCGTAGATCAGGTTTAATCCGCTTCCGCCGTCCTTGAGCACCTTAGTGAGCCGAAAGCCATCCACAATTGGACTAAGAACCAAAGTAGCTAGTGCCCGAACGGTCTGGAATTGGGGCTCGTCACTGGCGTTGAAAGTTATAGCAGTGTCATTCCACGGATTTACTTTTGCCACATGGCATATTTTGGCGGAGCTTCGATGGGCCCGCTTGCGCCTATTGTTTGAGGCAAAAGTCTCAAAGACGGTTAGTACCGTATTGTGCTCCTTGGCGGGATGCTGTTCGGCCTTATGGCTTTCGAGGAGATCGTCACCACTCTTAGCTACCTGCCGGAGTATCCAACATGCCCTAAGGCTATGGGATGGTGTTGCGTCCGGCATACCGTGGAGCTTTCACGGCCCATTGAGCCATCCTTCCAATACGGTTCCACGCCCTGGGGCGGGTTTTGGTTTGTTGGGAATTGAATTGGTTGACTTACGAGAGTTCGGCCGTTTAGTTCGGGCCAAGGTTTTAGTGAGGGTCGTACTATCCCAAAATTCTGTTTTGGTTTTCCAGGCGCTTTCTATCGCATAGTACTTCTGTACTATGGTCGGTAAGTCCACAAAGTGTGCTACGTCACGGCGGCCTATAGCATTAAGGAGTCCTTTGTTTGTGCAGTTCTTGCAGAAAAGTGAGACTACGTCCCCCTCTGGCAGTCCTCGACCTTGTTAAGCACAAGGAGGAATCTGGCCCAGTAATGGTGTACCGTTTCCAGGGACTCTTGCCTGATGCGGGAGAGACGGTTTAAGTCCCAGCAAGTGTCGTTGGTTGAATCCAGATTTTGATCCGATCTGACACCCGGGGGCATGGAAGGTTCCCAGCCCGACAATCTGATGTCTAGGGTATCACCCGATCTCTTCGGCCCGATGCCCGACTCTAAGTCCGGGACTCGGGTCATGTCTTCCTTTGGGTAAGTGTTCGGCTTACTGAGTTCGGTGATCCGGACATAATTCGCCCTCAAAGTTGAGGGGCGATTCGTATGTGGTTCCTCCACTACTGCTATCTCATGGGTAGCTGGCGGGGATTTAATGTCCCTCTGGTCGGGTTTAAGCCCAATCCGGTCATAGTCCGTAGCGACTCCCAGAGCGGCGATGCGATCCAGGAGCTCATTAAGAGAGGAGAGCTCTACCAGATCCATCTGTTCGGCAAGCTCCGCATTGATGCGAAGGTCATGTATGATGAACTGAGAGGTCACCGTTGGCGCGACAGCCGGTGGGGCAACCATAATGAAGCCGCCAAGTTGAAGGATCTAGCCTACAGCCAGCGTTCCTCCCGAGGTGATGTCGTCCTTGACAACGAGACGAGCCATCAAGCCTTATTGTGACAACACAGAGGAACTCTCAATGAAAGCACCAATGTCGGTGTCAAAACCGGCGGATCTCGGGTAGGGGGTCCTGATCTGTGTGTCTTAGGCTGATGGTAACAGGAAGCAAGGGACACAATGTTTACCCAAGTTCGGGCCCTCTCGATGGAGGTAAAACCCTACTTCATTCTTGATTAATATTGAAGATATGAGTAGTACAAGAGTAGATCTACCACAAGATCGTAGAGGCTAAACCCTAAGAGCTAGCCTATGATGGTATGATTATAATTGTGATCGACCTTCTAAGGACCATCCTCTCCGGTTTATATAGACACCGGAGAGGGCTAGGGTTTACATGGAGTCAGTTGCAAGGAAGGAAATATACTATCCGGATCGCCAAGCTTGTCTTCCACGCAAAGGAGAGTCCCATCCGGACACGGGCCGAAGTCTTGAGCCTTGTATCTTCACGCTTCAAGAGTTCGGACGATGTATATAGTCTGGCTGTCCGGATACCCCCTAATCCAGGACTCCCTCACCCATGACGCCGGCCACCATTGCCATCTATTTTTGAACCAAAAAAAGAACATGATTATCGGAGTTTCAGACTTCGAACCGTAAAGAAAACCTGGCCAATACACAATTATTTCATTCCTCACCTTGACGCTTATGGACTACATGCTTTTGCTAGGCTCACATCAAGCGAAGACCCATCCCAGTTACGTTCGGACCCATCCCTTTTGACATCTCTCGTTGACCGGTGGAGACCTAAAACCCACACCTTTCACTTTCGTTTTGGGGAGCTTGCACCTACACTGAAAGATGTTTCTATGATCCTTGCTCTACCAATTAGAGGTGAGCCATTAGTCTCTCCATGAGTGTCTAAATCTTGGGCACAAAATATATCAGACCGTCTTGGGATGACAATGCCAGAATCACAACGTACTGGTGGCCCTCGTGGCATCCCACTCCCCTGGCTTCATGATAACTTTCATATTTTTTTCTACCTTCGCTGATTCTGAGACAAGGAAAAGACATCTGTTTGCGTATTTGTTGTGGCTCCTCGGGGTTATGTTTCCAAATTCACACGGGGACGTACTTCTCCCTGGTCTCATCTACATTATGGAGAAGATGGTAGATCAACCTTTACCCGAGCAGCCAAAATACAGCTTCGGTTCTGCCATTCTATCTCATACATATAGAGGGTTGTGTGATGCCACACAAAAAACTTCCTTCGCAAAAAAGGCTCCGTTACTTTGTGTCCCCTACGAGTTTCTACAGTTGTGGTCCTGGGAATACCTCCCTGTAGGACGACCTCGTATAATAAATCCCATACACCCATACGACTATGGAGAGGGCAATTGTGTAACTATGGCCAGCATGTGGACAAAGGCACGGAAACATTGGTCTCCAAGTATTGCGAAAAATTGGTACCCTATATACCACCAGCAGTTTGAGGCACTTGATGAGTCTGTAGTCACATGGAGCCCATGGACTCAGGAGCATGTACAGATGGTCTTTGATATACGACCCATCACAGCAGGCATGTTGACCGATAGTGCATTTTGGCTGACTCGCTGCTACTTATTGTTCCTGTGGTGTGTTGAGGCTTACAACCCAGAGCGTGTCATGAGACAGTTCGGTCTGTATGAGGAGATTCCACCACCTTTTCCAAGATGTACCGACGAGGAAACCCATAAGTAAGATGTGACCTCCCTAAATAGTTAGTGCCCTTTTTAATTTACTAAACTCACACTTTGTTACATAATTTGCAGGCTAACCAATATGGGCCACGATTGGAGTCTTTACGTTTGGAGGGAACGCAACATTCAATCGGTACAGAAGTGTGAAAATGAAGCGCTAGCAAATATAGTGTATCAACTTAGGTACATTTCATTTACATTATTTTATTACGATGACCATACGATGCGTGGAATGCTTTGCTTTCATCACAATGGTTGATGTTATTATATGATTTTGCAGACCGTATGATGGAAGTACAGCTCAAGCGTACAAGCAGTGGTACTATATCAGCATGCGTACAAGCCTGGCCGGTCAACCAGCTACGATACCAACAAATCTCACGCACAAGGAGCAGATGTAGAGACCTGTTGAGCTGCATGCAGCTTACTATCATGACCGGATGGTAATCACTATTATTTTTTCAGGTCCATCATTTCATAGTCATTTCAACCAAATAACAACCAAATATTTTTCCAGCTTCAAACTGCCAACGACATAGGGCAGATGGCAACGGAAAGCATGCCGCCCAGGGGATAAGCTGTCAAGTCATTCAATAAACATTTTAAAGAATACGTGCTAACAAAGTTGAGATGTGGTAGAGGCCACGACGTTGTCACTGGAGCGTACAACATGCCAGTACCGAGGTCAACCAGACCGAGTGCGGCACCGTCGTCCAGACCGAGCGAGGCGCGTACAAGCCATGGGCAGTGGGGGGAGGGTCCGAGTACTACAAAGACATTGCCACGACATGACACATCTCTGCCACTACATCGCTCTTCTTCGGTGCTGCTTCATCAGGGGCAGACATCGCAGGACCATGGCATGGGCTTGGATTCAATGCCTGAGCTTTATCTTTCCCCAAACCCATATGCATACATAGGATATGGCGCATACACTCAAGGTGAGGGATCTCAGCCGTATCTCTCCACGCGAGGGATCTCCATGCCCGAGGAGACTCGTGTCCAAGATTTAAACCAGTACCAGGTAGAATGTCCAGACAGTACAGGCGAGGGATCTGATCAGGTAGTCATGTTTACATTTTAATGCATTTATATTACATCTTATCCTCTAATAGTTTTTGTTTACGATATTTCTATGTGCAGGGCATACCTGATGTAAATTGGTACGATGAGTACACCCAACCTGGCGACAATGTTAACACAGTATATACGGATTTCTTCAGAGAGGACGTTATTGGCCCATCTTTTATCCCCGAGGAGTCACAACAACCATACGCCTACAATTACGCATCAGGTTCGCAACAAGGATTACAGACTCCACCACCTATGCAGGAGTCACAGACACAGGAAGACCAACTGGAGTACGGTCGCGGTCTTCGTGTAACTCTACCACCTAATCGCTTGGAGCTTTCCGGTCCGAAGGGAAGGCCAGGTGGCCGTCGTCGACTACAATGATTCATCTATCCACGTGCGCGACCCATTGTATCTACATATGTCAGTATCCGACTTTTCGATTTGAACATCTATGTATGCTGAAATAAAAATGCACCAGTCATGAACAATTTTTCCTACCTATATCTCCCGCCATACTATCCCGCTCCACTCTTCGGCTTATGTTTTCGCGCAACCCTTTCCCCTCAATATTTTCCCGCCAATGCTTTCCCTCCATATGTTCCCGCCACCCGTTTCCTGCCAACCCCTTCCCGCCATATCTTCCTGCCACCCGTTTCCCGCCAACCCCTTCCCGCCATATGTTCCCGCCAACCCTTTCCCGCCATACTGCAGTCATTTTTTCCCGCCATCTTCTCCTCTCTACCTATAAAACCCCCTTCAGACGGAGGTGGATAAGCACTCGAGTGTAGTGTAGTCGAGATGTCCCATTATCCTTTTGATCGTAGTTTTCACCCTGGGATGAGCAGGACTCTTCTGAGGCTAGCTACCGATTTCAGGATGGACAATAGGATAGTTCCATGGGACGAACTCACCGGTAGTTACACCATAATGAATGAGTTGGCTCACCAATTACGTAGGTCTGGGTGGCCTGAAAGGACCTATGAGGAGGTACGTAAAGAACTTCTTGGGTTGCATGCAAGGTGGAAGAATGTAGTGGAGCCGAAGAGTGAAACTTTCAGAAGGACTGCAGAAAAGCATCCATTTTTATGGACTGAGGAAAGCGAGGACGAAGATGATATCTTTATGCCACCGCTTCCAGGTTCTGCATCATCCAAGTGCAAGAGTTTTGCATCGTCTAAGGGCAAGAGTATTGCATCCTCGAAGAGCAAGAGTTCTGCATCGTCCAAGGGTAAGAGTTCTGCATGCTCGAAGGGCAAGAGTTCTGCATCGACGGAGGATGACGATGATGCCTTCATGTAGTTTTTAAGCTGTATTCCAGTTCTACCGTTTAATTCAGATGTACTTGCATTATTAGTTTGTACTCTCATATTGTAGGCCATTATGTTCTATCTTAATTTCATTTTTTAGTTGTTGCACGATGTTCGATATTAGTGGAGGGAAAGAAAATGCCACTACTTTATTCTAAAACTATTTCTTTTTTCCATTACGACATGGTACAACTGAAAATAAGATACATCATAGAATTGAAATAAAGCTACATTTAACTACTGAAATAAAGCTACATTAAACTACAAAAATAAAGATACAAATGATTGCGAAATTTAAAATACTACCACAAGAATCTACTGAGTCCAACGTGGATATTTTCCTTTTCCATCGCCAGCTTCTTCTGCTGCCTTGGCCTCACGAGCTCTTTCTTACTTTATCTGCCTCTCCCCCTCACGAGCCTCCTTTCGCTGTTGTTCCTGCTCCTCCATGCGACGAGCCTCTTCCCTGTTTTTCTTTCCTAAATCCTGAAAAAACGGTGTTGCTCCGCATAGTATTCTTTTAACTCTCTCTCTCTCTCTCTTGCTCTGCTTTCTCCTCAGCTTCTGCCTTCTCGCGTCGCTCTTCCGCATAGAAACTATTCCATGCACGGCGACTTCTTTCACGAATCTCAGTCACTGCCCAAGCCGGCATCTCCGTGTCAATCCAACGATAGTACATGCACTGAGGCGGAGGAGACTACAACAAGAAACAAGAATGTTATTAAAGAATCAATCAAAATACCAACAATATCTATTTGTGATGGTTAAAGCATACCGGAGGCTTGTCGTACTCTAAAATAGCTGCGGCTGGATCTTCCTCATAAATGGCGCACATGAAAAACTTCATGCCCAACCAATCTGAAAAATCCGTCACCTCCTTCACCTTGCAAAGATTGCCACACCAACACTGCAGGACTCCCACCCCCGGAGGCAAACTTGCATTCTTCATTTTCCTCGCCTAATGCTTTGATCCGAACAAGGCAAACCCATACCGACTGAAAAAATGTGTTACACACTTTGCGCACTAGCGATTTCGAGGATGGCTGAACGAGAATCTCGGTGTCTCCTTTTATAGGCTCAGACGACAAATGATAGCGAGAAAATAAGCGAGAAAAGAGGAAATTAGGCGGGAAATTTTAGGATCCCTGTAGTGTCGGCACAACAGGTTCCCGCAGTATCGGATTCCCGCAACGAGTGACTGATTACCGCAGTGTCGTCGCATCCGCTCAAGCAATAGCCAAAGCGATTCTCGCAGTGCCATCGCATCCTATGAGGCAAAAGTAGCAAAAGCAGGACTGATTCCCAGGCAAAAGAACCAAAAGCAAGCATCAGCGTCCATATTCCCGCGCGGAAATCACGCTCTTGGGTGCTGTCACCTCACTTGCAGCACAGATTTTCAAAGCATGGGAATGAGCGCCATCTGCCACAGTGCCCATGTCGGCTAGAGGTGCCGCCTGCCGCAGTGGCGTCCTGGCCCGCACCTCGCCTTTTGTGCAGCAGTCAGCGAGCAGTAGCAGCAGGTGTCGGCCAGCCAGCGACGCGCCAGGGGTGGCCGCCTCTGGGAGTGGCGGCGAGGCCCACTGGCGGGGTCCACGCGCAGCAAGGCCTGTCGGCCAGCCAGCGACCGTGCCAGGGGTGGCCGCCTCCGGCGGTGGCGGCAAGGCCCACCTGGCCCGCCCCGTTCCGTCGCGGCGCGCTGCACTATGCAGAAGCCCGTTTGGCTGGGTGGCCGCCTCCTGCGGTGGCGGTAGGGCCCGCCGCCTCCTGGCGTGGCGGAAGGTGCCATGTGTCGCTTGTCGCGCCTGCCGCCACCGCTGAGGGGGTCCTTTTTGTCAAATTTATCCATAGGTAGTCTCTTTTGTCAATTCATCTCGGCAGGGGGTCCTTTTGGACAAAAAATCGCTTTCTTCCTCCTCGACGCATCCAAGCTCCCGCATTCGGCCATGGCCTACACCCTTAAAAGGCACTAGGCTGGCTCCATTATGACGGAGGCCACTATCGCGGCGCTGCGCAGTGCGGGATACATTCCTGCCAATGTGGCTGTCCGCGCTCCCGACGCCAACCAGCATGTGCTCGCTCCCAACCTAGGGGAGCGGGTAGTCTTCGTCCCCCACCTCGTCAGAGGTTTAGGGTTGCCGTTGCACCCATTCATGCTTGGGGTAATGTTCTACTACAGGCTCTACTTCCACCACATGGCCCCGAACTCCATCTTACATCTCGCCTCCTTCATCACGGTCCGCGAGGCCTTCCTCCGCATCGAGCCGCACTTCGGTTTATGGCTGAAAGTCTTCGGCGTCAAGCCAAAGTCCAGCGGCTCTGATCTGGCGGAGTGCGGAGGGGCCATGGCCAGCAAGAACCAGAACGTCGACTGGTTCGAGGGCACCTTCATCAAGCCGGTCAAAGAATGGTAGCGTGAGTGGTTCTACATCACTGAGCCGCTCACTGTCGGCCAGGTCAAAGTTCGGAGTATCAATAGATTGATCATGGGGCTCATTGTAAAGTGCTTGTGTGCATGTGCCTACCTCGGCTTCAAGCTTCGCATCCGAGGAGATTGCGGAGATGAACCGGAAGATCGAGAGGTCCGAGAAGGACCTAGACCTGATGAACAAACGGGCCTGAGAAGGACCACCTTTGCACACCAAAAACCCTAAACTGAAACCCCTAATTCACCAGAATCCAAAACCCTAGCACAATGCTCTTAATCTTCTACAAACAACCACCCTTGCGCACCCCAAATCCTCTTCCAAAACCCTACACCGAAACCCCCAAATCAAGTTCCAAAACCCTAGCCAAATGTTAGAATTGCAGGCGAGCATAACTATCGACCAAACCGAACATTCCCAATGCCAAACCCTGAATTTCCATCGCGCAAATCCGAACGCAAAAATCATGGCGGTGGAGACAAGGGCTTACAGTAGTTGGGCGGCGGACCACCATCAGGTCACCGAACAGGCGCCATCTCGATGGTAGAGCTTCAATGACGAGATGCGGTGAGCCTCCGCGGCGAGTCTCGCCCTTGCCCAAGCACTACCTCGGCGGTGATGGTGCGATGCGGCGCCACCGGTGATCGCCTCCCTCTGCCACATCTCCCCTCCTCCCCTTTCCTTTTATTATGATTGAAGCCAAACAAGCAGGGAGATGTGAGGGATTCCCGAGCAAACCATGGGTTTATTGTAAAAACACCACGAAACTGCCCGCTGTTGGACAGTTGGCGCCTCGGACTGGTCAACAAGTGGTCAAATCGAGCGGCAACGAGTGAGACACGAGGAACCGTAACAGGAAAATCGCGTCTTGTCATATTTGGTGGCCGTATTGGGCGTATTTCTAAATACAGTGATCAAAGCATACTTTCTTCACAAGTGCATTTTATTAAAAAGAAAACTATCAGGAACCCAACCGAAGCCGACGGCACGTGAGTGTCCCAGTGTGTGTGAGAGTCGTGGGCTGGTCATAGCCTGCTCTGCTTTGCTTTTTGGACAGAAAAACCTCCAATCAATCGCGCGGAGCGCACCGCAGAAGCGCGCCCAAAACCCCAATCTTGCCTCACCCTCACCTCGCCGCCGATGGCCACGATGACGGCCGTCCGCCGCGCCGCCCTCGCCTGCCGCGTCTCGAGCCGCCTCCTCTCCCACTCCTTCGCCTCCTCCGCCGCCACCCACTCGCGCCCCTCTTTAACCCTCCTCGGCCACTTCTATCACCCCATGTGCCCGCAGGACCCTCGCGCGTTCCAGCTGCCGCCGCCTGCCGCCCCGGCCTTCCAGCCCCTCACCGCCTCCTCGCCGCGCCTCTCCCTCGACTTCCTACCCGACATCTTCGACTACACCCTCTACGACTCCCACCGCGGCCTCCTGCTCCTCCGCCGGAAGCTCCAGTTCGACACCCGCGACTTCCTCGTCTGCGACCCCGTCTCGCGCCGCCACGCGCTGCTCCCCCCGCCGCCCATCACCTCCCTCAACGGCGGCGAGGTCCTCGGCTGCGCGCTCCTCTCCCGCGACCGCGACGCCCCCGCGGACCCCGACGGCGAGCTCCGGTTCGAGCTCCTCTTCGTTGCCCTCGACGTCGACCGCCCGCGCGCCTGGGTCGCGTCCTTCCGCGACGGCTGGTGCCGCTGGAACGCGCTGCCGCGGTCGCGCGGGGTCACCATCGACTTCGACGCCATGAGGTTCGAGCGCATGTGCGTGCACGCCGCGGGGGGCATGTACTGGCACATCCTCAGCAGCCCCTCCGCGCTCGCGCTCGACGCCGCCACCATGGAGTTCTCCTTCGTCCGGGCGCCGGAGATGATGTGGGGAGAGCTCGACGGGCACCACAAGTACCGCATCGGCGAGGTGCCCGAGGACGGACGTTTGTGCGTGGCTTCGCTGGAGAGGCAGCATGGCCTCCAGATGTGCGTGCGTGGCAATGGGGACAACGGCTGGGTGCTGGAGAGGCGCATACCCATGGGGGAGGTGCTCGACACCGTGCCGTCCCTGCCCAAGGACCCCATGAGGCGGCACGCCAGGCTGTGGCTGGGCGACGTCGACCATGGGCGAACCGGGAGGGTCTTCATCAACACCCTGGGCTTCGGCAACTTCTCCTACGACATGAACACCAAGAAGCTCGAATATTTGGCGGCCGAAGAAGATGGCATGACATTTGGACACCCCGTGTTTGCCTACTTCTCGGCCCCAGACTGCTGCTCTGCCTCTGCGTGACCATGGTAATCCCACAACCTCTCTCTTTTTGTACCCTGTTAATTTTGTCCTATGCAGAGAGTAGGGGTATAACTAAGAGTGTGGATGCTGCCTTGTGCGACTATCTTTGAAATGCCTCTGTTTCATGGCTAAAGCATGTGCCTTTCCCTACAACAGTTTAGCATAACTGTGGAACATGCTCTGCAGGATGCCTGAAATTCTCCATAGTGATAGAGTAACATGTAAAATATTTAGTTCGTTTTGTGTTTGTCCTCACCTTCAATATTTTCATGACAAATGTGCGTAGATATACAATTCAACATATCATTTTGCACACTGAATTTCAGCCCTTTTTGTTACTGTCCTTGCCCCTTAAACAGAGAATGCACAAAATACCCATCTTCATGAATGGATCTGGACCCCTGAGATAATTTCTAGCATAAGTCGAAACCTTTTTTTTTTTGTCTTGGAGCAATCCACTGAATCCACCGAAGTCTCGGTGACTGCGTTCTTCTGTTTGGAGGCTGCACCTGCATATGGTCCCAAGTTTTCAAGGCTGATCTAAGTTAGTTCATAATGTCTTTTTATCCCAACTATAAAGAACTTTTCTCAAGATGAAGCAGTTTAGCAGATTCTAAATTTGGCGATGAATGGACCATCCTTTTATTTCTTCTTCAAAAGTATCAGCTTAAATTCACTAGCATATATTATCCAGCATCGTAAATTTTCATAGCAGCAGACTTGGTGTCATGGATTTACATTTCATCAACTCGTGGATTTTCTTTGCAGTTCTTTCAAACTTAAGATACCATACACATTGTCTGTACTAGTTAATTAGTTCTTAGAAGGGCGGGCCTGGCACAGTGGTAGTCTCTCCAGTCGTTGCCCTTTAGTTCTTAACACCTTTGCTGCTTATTTTTCACCAAACTCTATTAGTTTTGATCCACCGGAAATTGTGCTTATAAATCTGCTTATTGGCCAATTATAAGGCCACCTTTCCTTAATTTGTACCTAGAGTTACAAATGAGTTATGCTAATTGCTAGGTACTACTGAAGTTTTTATATTTCCCCAATCGGTTCAATTGCTTCTCAGTTTTTCAGTCTTGCAACTAAACCTTTTTGCATGTAGTCGTTCATAGTATTCAGTCTATCAGAACACAAGCTAGCTATGGACCTTCTTATAGTGCACCATTCTAAGAGATTAGCTGCTTGATGCTTCAAATGCGTTGTTTTTTCTATAATATGATTCGGCAGTGCTATTGATTTGGTATGTTGGAAATTAGACATATAGTGGTTGCAACCTGAATACTTTCTGTTCCCGCAAAAAGAAACCTGAGTACTCGCTGCATTTTCTGATAACCAGATGGCTAGAACTTTTTGCACGTGAAACTCACTTGTATATACTATCTAGCGCCGTAAATTTCACTTGCATATATTATCTAGCGCCGTAAATTTCCGTAGCAGCAGAGTTAGTGTCATAAATTTACATGTCATCAACGTAACAATCTCCTTTGTAGTTCTATCAAGCTTAGAAAACCATACATATGGTTTGGATAAGCCAACAGTTATTGTTTTTTACTCTCTCCGTCCCAAAATAAGTGTCTCAATTTTAGTACAACTGAATACCTTGCTGCTTATTTGTTCAATGAAGTTTTATTAATTTGATTCACTGGAACTTGTGCTGATAAATCTGCATGCTTTCAGGGTGTTCATTGTGCCACTGGGATAATTTAGCTGCACATTTTAGTGTAAAGGTTGGGCCACTAACTTACATTTGTAGATCGCACAGCTGAGCATATTGTTACTGGGTAATTACATGATCTTGTGTCCGGTACAATCGACATTGCTGCCATCACTTCCAAGGGTGGCTTGAGCTGTGACACCATATATATGCTCTTGATTTTCCCAGGGTTTAGTAATGTGCCGGTTTCTTCATCAACATGTTGCAGTCTCCACTGTAACTTTGCTGATAGTTCTCTCCTTATGATACAGGGTGGTGACTACGTACCGGTGAGTCTGGAGGCCTCGACACCTTTTTGTTCAAAGTCAGCTCGCAGGAAGCTTCTACATACGTTCTTATGATGCATGAGGCAGTGGCAATGGAGTTTCTACTGTCTGCTACGTTATGTAAGTGCAATGGGACAACATGAATGGAGTCCTTAAAACAGCAGGTTGTGTGGTAATCTCATTCTCCTGTTGGTTTCATGGATGAGAATCTCACAAACTCACGGTACCCTGAGATTCGGTGAACCGTGTGGCGCAGAGGAATGCTGATGTTGTTCTTTCAACATGTTAATCTGTGTTCAATGGCAACTTTTTGTTACTGTCACGGTGCCCTTTTTGTTACTGTCCTTGCTCCTTAAATTGAGAATGCACAAAATACCCATCTTCATCATAGATTAAAATCGTGGGAGAAACGATTTCGCGGCAGCCTCTCCCAGCAGCTATAGCGGCCGCCATAGCGGGCAATCGCGGCAAATAGCGGAAATTTTCCTGGCGGGGGAGATGATTTCTGGAGGGTTTTGCTGATTTTGGAGCCATTTAGAGGGATATGTGAAGGATTTCGTGGCAGCAGCCATAGCGTAGCGGCGAGGCTCCCGGACAGCTATAGCGCAGCTATCGCGGCTATTTCGCGGGCAATTTTAATCTATGATCTTCATGCATGGTCCTGAGTTCCATCCGTGGTCCCGTGTCATAATTATGCACTCCATGGTTTGTTTCATCGCGCAATACATCATCTTTCTACTGCCATTTCTGTAGTGTGAAGTGCAACACAACGACCGCATAATAGCACATTACTAGGACGTCACCTAAGAACTAAGGCAATGCATAACCTGCTGTTTTCAGAGCTTTCATGGCGTCCAAACGAGCAATTAGTATCTGCCTTTTAAACAGGCCATCTGTTTGGTGTTTCAAGTCTGAACTACTCCCTCCGTTCCTAAATATAAGTCTTTGTAGAGATTTCACTAGGTGGACTACATACGGAGCAAAATGAATGAATCTAAACTTAAAATGCATCTATATACATCCGTATGTGGTTTATAGTGAAATCTCTATAAAGACTTACATTTAGGAACGGAGGGAGTATAAGTCTGTAATGGACGTGTACACATTGATGATATACATTAATTTTTGAAATGAAAATTGGCGACACCGAACCACATCCCTAATTCCCTACCATATATATATATTTCTTCCACTATCTAGACAAGTTGATAATATAAATGTGACATGATCTTGATATCATAAAGCTAATCGACTGAAGCTAGAATCACTTCAGAAAAAAAACAAAATTATTACTAGCATAAACAAGAACTGTGTAGAAAGTAGAAACCTGACCCCTTGCTATATTTTTCAGTCTTGATCGTGTGACATCATGAAAGTTTTCGATGGTCGCCTCAAACCGAGTCATGTTTTAAAAAAAATTGAACCGAGTCATGTAATTGACCCATTATTGCGTAAATGGCAATCTCCATAACTTCAAGCAGAACCCAAGAAACGGTTGAAACTGTCGAGGGCTGGGACAACCTCGTACGGTTCAGGAGATTGTGTGTCTGACTAAGACGCACCGTGCCGATGTTATCTTTCTTTCAGAAACTAGGAAAAATAAAGAGTATGTTGAGCTTTTGCGGTACCAGTTGGGTACGAATAATGTGTTTACTGTTTCTGGCCATGGTAAAGGTGGAGGTCTAGTCATATTTTGGGATGGAGCATATTCTTGTGAGCTGAACCAATATAGTGAACATTTTGTGGACATGTACGTCAACAAGGGTGATGGTACAAAGTGGAGGTGCACATTTATTTACCGAGAGCCTAAGGCGAGCCAGAGGTATGTTATGTGGGATCTTTTGAGGCGGATTAAATCTCTTGGTGTTGGACCTTGGTTTATGGTGGGGGGTTTTAACGAAGCTATGTGGCAAAATGAACATTTCTCTCAACATAAGAGATCTCCTAGACTCATGGCTGACTTTCGTGATGTTCTGTCGGAGTGCAATTTATTTGATTTGGGCTTTCAAGGTGCTCCGTGGACATATAATGATATGCAAGAGGGCAACAAGAATGTTAAGGTACGTCTTGACCGTGCAGTGGCATGCCCTCTTCGGTCTTCTATTATTAGCTCCAGAGCTGATCATTGCCCCATTTGAATTGAGTTGATGGGTACTGCTAGAGAGGGGAGGTTTGCTAGAGAGTTGAAATATGAATCTTACTAGGAGAGGGAAGGTCGTGTTTTGGATGAACATATTAATGATTGTTGGAATAAAGGATCAAAGATAAAGGATCTGAAAGATGTTGCCAATAATTTAGAAAAATTAATGAAATCTCTTCATGGATGGAGTCGGATGCATATAGGGTATCTGCCTAAGAAACTTGAATGGGCTCGTAAGGGACTAGACATTTTGTTAAATAGAACTGATCATTCTGCTATGTTGGAAAGAAAGAAAATTCTAGGGGAGATGGATGAACTTCTTATCAGGGAAGAAATATTGTGGAAGCAGAGATCTCGTCTGGACAAGATTAAAGGGGGAGATCGTAATACAAAATATTTTCAGCGAAAAACTTCCTGGAGAGCAAAAAAAATATCTATTTCGGCTCTTAGGAAGGATGATGGTTGTCTCACGGAGAATTTGGAGGAAATGAAAGGTATCAGAACCTCGTTTTTAAACAACTTTATTCTTGTGATGCTTCAGTCGATCCATCCCACATTATTTCATTAGTCAAGCCCCGTGTGATTGATGACATGAATGATGATTTATGCAAACCTTTTACGGAAAAAGAAATAAGTGATGCCCTTTTTCAAATGGGACCGTTAAAAGCGCCAGGGCCGGATGGCTTTCCTGTGAGGTTTTTTCAGCGGAATTGGGGTGTAATCAAAGATGATACTGTCAAGGCTGTGCAACAATTTTTTATTTCTGGAATTATGCCTGATGGTATTAATAATACAACTATTGTTCTCATTCCAAAGATCAAGAATCCCCAAACAATCAAAGATTTCAGGCCGATCAGTTTGTGCAATGTTATCTACAAAATTATTTCCAAGTGTCTTGTTAACAGGTTGCGACCGCTCCTCGATGGTATGATTTCCCCTACCCAAAGTGTGTTTATTCCGGGAAGGTTAATTTCTGATAATGCTCTTATAGCCTTTGAATCTATGCATTCGTTAAGTACGCTTAAGGATTTAAGAGGGGAATAATGTGCTTATAAGTTGGACCTAGCCAAAGCCTATGACCGTGTGGATTGGCAATTTTTGCAAAGTATGATGGGTGCGTTGGGTTTTGTGCCGCAATCGATTAAATGGGTTATGACATGTGTTACTTCGGTGAAATTTGCGGTGGGCTTTAGTGGTCAATTGCTGCAGTCGTTCTCACCTTCTCAGGGGCTCGGGAAGGGAGATCCTTTATCTCCCTATTTGTTCTTATTTGTGGCTAAGACGCTTTCTTTGTTGCTTAATGACGCATGTGCCAGGGGAGTTCTCCAGGAATTCAGACTGACTAGACGAGCGCATGGTATTTCTCACTTATTATTTGCATATGATAGTCTGCTATCTTTCAAGGGTTCTTTTGATCAGGCTTTAGCAATTAAAAATATTCTGACGGTGTATGAGAAGGGAACTGGACAGATGTTTAGCCCTGATAAGTGTTCCATAATGTTTGGAAAAAAATGCAGCTTGGAGAAACAAGTGACTATTATGGTTATCTTAAAAATTACTGTGGAGGGGTTTGAGGATAAATATCTTGGATTACCAGTTCCAGAGGGTAGAATGAAGGCCGGTATGTTTCAGTATACTAAAAATAAGTTTTTGAAAAGGTTTTCTGACTGGATTGAAAAATATGCTTCTTGTGGAGTCAAGGAAGATTTAATCAAAACAGTAATTCAGGCTCTACCTGTGTACGGTATGGGGATTTTCAAATTTCCGGTTTCCCTTTGTGAGGAGTTATCCCATATTGTAAGGACCTTTTGATGGGGAGATGAAGAAGAAAGAAGAAAAACTCATTGGTTGGCGTGAGACAAACTATAACAAGACCAAAAGGTAAGGCTTGGATGGGTTTCCGTGATCTCAGGCTTTTTAATCAAGCTCTTTTGGCCAAACAGGCATGGCGGTTGTTGGTTTACCCAAATTCTCTATGTGCGAAGTTGATGAAGGCAAAGTATTACCCCCAGGGACATATTCTTGATACAGTGTTTCCGCATGCTAGTTTTGTGACTTGGCAAAGTATTTCACATGGCCTGTAACTTCTTAAGAAGTGGATCATTTGGCGGGTATGTGATGGATCTAGTATTAATATATGGAGGGATAGTTGGATACCTAGGAGTCATGGCCTAAAAATCTCAGCTAGAAGGCATAATACCAGGTTGAAATTGGTATCTGATTTATTCATGAGCGGTCGTAAGTGTTGGGATGAAAATTTGATCAAGTAGCTATTCTATCCACATGATGCGGAGGAAATTCTTAAGATTCGCATTCAGGTCTATAGGGATGGGTATTTTGTTGCGTGGCACCACGAGAAGAATGATATATTTTCAGTTAAAAGTGCATACATTTTTGCGCTTAATTTGAAGGATAGCCAGGATCCTGTTGGCCAATCTAGTGGCGAACCAGAGGGGGAAAGAGGGATTTGGGAGATAATATGGAAGGCTAATATACCTCAGAAAATCAAGATTTTTGCGTGGCGAGCTGCTACCAATAGCTTGTCGGTCCAGATGAATAGATTTAAGCACCATCAAAATGATTCATGTATGTGTTCTATTTGTGGGGTTGAAGGTGAAGACATCTTTCATGGTCTGGTGAGTTGTTTTAAAGCTCGTGCTCTTCGAATGGCCGTGAGAGAGCGGTGGAATATTTCAGATGAAGAGTTCTTCAAGTGCACGGGACCAGATTGGTTATTGATTTTGCTGGCGCAATTGGGTTTGCGGCAGAGGAAGCAAATCCTGTTTCTTTTCTTGCGAGCATGGCATTTGAGAAATGATTTAATTTTTGGAAATGGAAAAGAATCCGTTAATGCCTCTGCACATTTTGTGGACAATTTTTGAACCACTTTCACTTCTAGTCATGACACCGCTCAACTGGACGCTAGCAACAAAGGTAAGGAGAAGATGAGCGGAGTTGTAGCGGATTATGCACCGTTAAAAGATCATGTGGTGTGGACTCCTCCCCCTAATGATCATATCAAGATCAATGTTGATGCCAGTTTTGAGGAGAGTACTAATGCAACCAGGGTGGGGGTTGTAGCTCGTAATTCATCTGGAGATATTATTGTTTTCACGTGGGACTTTATTAATCGGTGTACCGGTGTGGATGAAGCTGAACTCTGCGCCTGCCTCGTAGGACTTTATATAGGTATCACCCTTCATCAATCTATTATTATTTTAGAGACTGGCTGTGCTTTCGTACATTTGTTTCTTGCAAATAAGAAGCTTGACTAGTCCCCTCTGGCTGATCTGATGGATGAGGCTCTTAGTATATCTAGGATGATGCATAATTTTAATATTTCAAAGATAAGTCGGACTACCAATGGGGTGGCACATGAGATTGCTAAGTTTAGCTTTAGTACTAGGTCCAATGGGATTCTTTTTAGTTCTGTTCCGCCCTGCGTGGTGTATGTTGTAACGAATGATTGTATGAACTTTTCTTTGGCTTAATTAATATATGGGGTGTTTTTCCAAAAAAAAAACGGGTACAGACTTGTATGATTAATCTTATATCATACTCCTTCCTGTACGAATACAGCTAACACACATACACATGCAAGAGTATGCAGCGGTAATACTAAATCAACTACTTCTATAATCTACATGTCTACGTACGACAATCATCGGAATACATTTGGTCCAACAATGTCACTGTACAAACTACCGTAATGTAAGTGGGCGCCGCACGGCGCACGGCGACGGTGCTGCCCGGGGAGAGAAAAGTAGGAAACGGCGGCTGCCGTGCGCTCCTTAATTAGTGGGCCTCATGGTACAATTAGCAACAACAATGCCGTTAAGCTTGCCATGTTTGCACCGACGTAGCCGTTGGTGTTGCCATTCCCAGCTCCCCATCCATGCATGTTGCATCCATTTGTGTATATAAGCATGCGCACACAAGATCTCCCAGAAATCTTTCGAAAGATCCACGCGATCCCACGAACTCACACGAAGATCCATCGCTAGATCGATCACCATGTCCACGGCCGGCAACGAGGTGGAGCCGGAGGAGTTGCAGGAGGAGGAGGAGGAGGAGGAAGGCGGCGGCGGCAACCCGAGGCGCTGCGCGGCGTGCAAGTACCTGCGCCGGCGGTGCGGCCACGGCTGCGCGCTCGCCCCCTACTTCCCGGCGTCCCGCCCCCGCCGCTACGCCAACGTCCACCGGGTCTTCGGCGCCAGCAACGTCGCCAGGCTGCTCCAGGTAACTGAAAACCAACAGCCGGCTGTAAGTTCGAGCTCCCGATTGCATGGTTGAAGACTCACATTGAGTTCCCATTTCGCGCGCAGAGCTTGCCCGTGGAGGAGAGAGCGCAGGCGGCGGAGACGATGGCGATGGAGGCGCAGTGGCGGGTGGGGGACCCGGTGTACGGCTGCGCCGGCGTCATCAACCGGCTGCAGGAGGAGATCCTCGCCACGCAATGCGAGCTCGCCAGGACCAGGGCGCAGCTCGCCATCGTCGTCGCGCACGGCGCGCAGCAGGCTCCTCGTTCCGTTCCTCTTCCTCCGCCGCATTCGCCGCTGCGAGCAGGCGGCGACCGCGTCGCCGGCATGCAGAGGCAGGGAGGACAGCAGGATGTGCCGCTGGATGGGCCGTTTATTGACACGGACGAGTTCCTCGACCTCGACGGGTTTTGATTTGAGCTTCCGACGTGCATGCCACTGACAAAATGGTGGCATTGGGCTTCTGCCACTGACAAATGAATAACTAATGGCAAACGTAGTACCATTGTAGTAGTACTAGTTGTTTGCAAAAAAATAATATTTGCCTTCAATGTTAGGCCTAGCTAATCTCGTCTGTGTTACATTTTTGTTTCCTGTTAAAATAATGTACTACGATACCGTCTGATGTGATCCAAAGATGCTTATTTGCCGTGGGCCGGGGTGTTTGGTGAGGGTTGTGTGTTTTTACAGGTGCACGGGAAACATAGCCCTTGCTGAGTGTTTTCGAAAATACTCTTGTAAAAACTTGACACTAGGTAAAGTCAAGATTTGAAAAAACTTGACACTACACAAAATAAAAATACTCGGCAAATGGGCATCGTTGCCCAGTGTCCTAGAAAAACGCTCGGCAAAGTTCTTTTCTAATTTACTTTCTTTTCTTTTTACTTTTTTTGATGTAAGCTGGGCCCCGATCTTTCGATGAGAGAGATAACTACGATTTTGGGTGGGACTTGACCCTCACGATCCGGCTACCAGCCGTACAGGGAGAACCGTACACGACTGATATCCACGGCAATCGCTGAACCAACTCCACGATGTTATCGACCGAGCCAACGGCGCAATCGACCTATCCAAGAAGGATTTTTCCTGCAAGCAAATCGAAGAACATGCAAGAAAATAATAGCCAAGCAATCTAAAATTGCGGATATGCTAGATGAATAAATCTCACAAGTTGGGGTTCTGATAGATGTCTTGACGGTCGCACTAGCCGCGATGAGCGAAGACAAATAAAAGTAGCAATAGCTAAACTTCTCTAAACAAAATCCGAGTCTAAACCCTAATAGATGACGTCTATTTATTAATAGTCGGCGCCGAACGAGTACGTAGACGTGTTCCATCCGGACTGCTGGTCGAAGGAAATTGTCCACGGGTCGCTTGGCAGGCCAAGCCGCAGGCCTTCTTGAGAATTGGCGCGTGAGGAGACTTGGGGCAGCCCAAAGTGCCATGGCCCACGTGGCTGATACTGATCAGTGGATTCGGTCCTCTTGCACTCCACGTGACATCTTTGATGGATGGTATGGAGTGGATGCTTCGGTGGCCATGCATGCATGCAAGGAGGATGGAGCGCATGCATGCATCAAGAATTGCTTCATCTGGTTTTGAAACACAATAGTCCCTGGCTTCTTTCATTCTTTTCTTTCTGAGTACAAGTAAATCATAACATGAGTGTAATATAATATTTCTATGAGTTAAATAATATGTCCAAAGGAACGAAAGTACCTGGTTAATAATTTGTGGTGTAATATTTGTAGATGTTTCTATGATAGCTATGTCCACATCATTTTTCCTCATTTTTTATTTTTTTCTGTGTATTAATTCAATTATTTCTTTTCATTTATGTGTTTTCATTATTTCATTTTCTTTTAATTTTCTTATTTCTTGACGACTAGGTGTGCGCCTTCTCCTTCTTTGAGGCGATATCATGGCCTTGACCGTCCCTTCAGGCACCAACGGTAATCCTATGCCAGGTTTAGTGGTCCTGGTGGTGGAAGTATCGTCCCTTGGAAGCATTGCTTTAGTGCATCGTGGTGCCTATCAGAGCGAAAGTTTGTGTTGAATGCCTCGTTGGTCTTAGTGGCGAGGCTTGGGGCGGTGTGTTGTAGGGCTAGTTGTTGTTGTGGGCATGGGCATGCAGGGCACTATGTACATCGTCATAGACGCCTCTTGAACATCTTCTTCCTCGGGTATGGTCAGTCCTGCTATTCACTTGCCAGTCTCTAGGCAAAAAGACTGTACAATATGTTGGGCCAATATGACTTTAAGTTTTGGTTGTGCTTCCGATATGTTTCGCAATGGTTGAGATGCCACGTTAGTGCTCTTTGTTCTATCCTTTCACCATTTGTGGCTTGAGTTGGACAAGAAGAGTTGTGTGTCATTGTATTTGTGCGGGTGTGGTTGCTAACCTCTTTCGTTACATGTTGTGTGCCAAAATGTGATGTACTCCGACCTAAAACATCTTATAAAAGTTTATAAAGGTAGTATTAGCCATCTTTGCTCTCTTTTTTTAAGAAATTTCCAATCTATTCATCTTCAATCATGGAAATAAAAAGAACAACAGAGGTAATAAATATTACAATCATGTCCATAGAATACCTAGCGACGACTACAAGCACTGGCGCGAGCCAAAGGCGCCCCACCATTATCGCCTCTCCCTCACCGGAGCCGGGCAAACCTTGTTATAGTAGACAGTCGGGAAGTCTTCATGCTAAGGCCCCAAGGACCAGCGCACCAGAGTAACAACCATCGTTGATGAAGAAAGTCGTAGATCAGAAAAAGTCAAACCTGTAAACACCCAAACGAAGACGAATGGAGACCGGATCCAAACAGATCCACCGAAGACTGGCACCGACCGAATCCCTCGAGATCCAACGGAGACAAACTTCCACACGCCCTCTAACGATGCCAGACGCACCATCCGGACGTGGATAGAACGTGTGAGACATTATTCCTACTAAGGAACATCGCCGCCGCCGCACAGCCCCAACCAAGACGCTGAATCTAACAAGAACGAGAACGGGGTCCCTCCCGCCGGCAGGGGGCCGAGATCCTCCGCACCTCCATGGTGTGGAGGCCATGGAAGATGGGACAGACCGGCGATGGCGCCGACGGAAGGAGACGAGCTTTTCTCGTAGAGGAGGAAAGAGATGGAAGAATTGTAGTTCCTTTTGCTCTTTTCTATGTCACTCATACACCTCTCCCTGGTGTATCCTCATAAAAGTTTTTATAGTTAAATTTCGTAAAGCCTAGACCGAAAAAGTTGCACACAATTAATTCCTTGATTTTGCTATGTATATAGGTTGATGTAGCGCAAAAGATATATATCGCTTACGAACAGCGTTGAGGGGGTACTGCCTATATTGTGTCGATCGGATCGACCCATTAGTAACGGGAGTCGGGGATGCCGGTTTTGGGAAGCTTTCGGAACCTTCTGCCCAGTTTTGGGAAGGTTCTAGAAAATGTTTATCTTTCTTTCCTTTTCTTTCTATTTGTTCTCACTTCTTTTACTTTTAATTTTTATTTTGTTTTTGTTTTTTACTTTTTAATTCACGAACAGTTTTAAAATCCACAAACAATTTTTGAATTCAGGATTTTTTTTTTAAATTCAGGAAGATATTCTTAATCCGTGAACATTTTTTCAACTTCATTACTAACATATTTCAAATTGGTGAACATTTATCTGAATTCACGGACATTCTTTGAATCCGCAAACATTTTTTAAATTCAAGAAGATTTATTGAATTGATGAACATTTTCACAAATTTCATGGACATATTTTAAATTGACGGACATTTTTTAAAATTAAAAAACAGACCACCCGAAGTAAAAAAGAATCGAAAGAAAAGAAAAAGGCGTGCTGGGAGACTCGCGCGTGTTGTTGCGCGCTGGACCAGCCTCGTGCTGCATGTCTCATGTAGGAAGCGCGTGAGCGATGCAGCGGCTTGTTGCTCGCAGCGAGCGACATATAGCAGCGCCCGTTGATGCAGAGGGTGCTACCCTCCTCTTTGAAAAGTAACATAGTAGTATATATTAGCAAAGTCGTTGCATCCCCTCTCTCCCCGTCTGATCTGGATCGACATTTTCTTGTCTGTCTCATCTCTCTCGCCGGCGGTCAGAGCAGGAGAAAGCGCCCACAATCGGCGACCTAGCTTGTTGGAAGTATACTTTTTAGTTCCAAGAAGTGAGAGCTGGTTATGGCAAAAGCCATGGAAGCCACCGCAAGGTCTTCTTCATCACTCCACGTCGTGGTGTTCCCATGGCTCGCGTTCGGCCATATGATCCCCTACCTCGAGCTCTCGGAGCAGCTGGCGAGGCGCGGGCACGCCGTCACCTTCGTGTCCGCGCCGAGGAACCTCGCCAGGCTGAGGCCCGTCCCGGAGGACCTCCGGCCCCGCGTCCGCCTCCTCCCCCTGCCCCTGCCCAGCGTCGACGGCCTTCCTTACGGCGCCGAGTCGACGGCCGACGTCCCGCCGGAGAAGGTCGACCTCCTCAAGGTGGCTTTCGACGGCCTCGCCGCCCCTTTCGCCGGATTTCTTGCCGGAGCCTGCGCCGGCGGGGAGGGTGCGACGGGATTCGGCAAGAAGCCCGATTGGATCTTCGTTGACTTCACACACCACTGGCTCCCGCCCATTGCTGAGCAGCACAAGGTACGTAGGCACTCCATTTTTTTATAAAGAAAGTACGCGCTCCATTATTTAAGGAAAACGTTTGGAGCCAGGGCACCGGAGGAACATTGGGCCGGTCTCCCTCTTCCCCACGTCTCCTTCATCGCAGCTCCCCCACATCTCGCGCCGCTCGCCGGGGCGCGCGCCGCCCTCTTCTTCTGCTCCTTCCTCCCCACCCTTCCCCATCCCTTCCTCCCCCCCTCCCCCCGCGGTCGCAGCACCACGCCTTCCTTCCCCGCTCGAAGCTGCCATGGATCTGCACGGTGACCATTCCATCTCGCCGGCGACCGAGGGGCGGTGACCACGGGAGATGCTGCAACCGGGGCGACGGGGTGCTACCACGGCGACGCCTACCTCACATGCATCGGAGCTCTGCCTACCTCGCCGGAGCCATGGCAGACTACACCCCACGGCGATTTTTTGATGAAACCGGTTGTAGCAAATTCAATCGCCGGTGGTAGCAAAAATTACTACGGTTGCAGCAAAACGGCGTCATCGTCATCGCGGGGTCGCAACTGAGATAAGGAGTTTGAAGCTTTTTTCAATGCGGTTGTAACTTTTATAACTGTCGGTTGCAACTTTTCATTTTTCGTCCATGGCTTCCTTTCCACGGTTGAAACTTTTTTATAGTCGGATGAAGCTTTTTTCATCGCTAGATGAAGCTTTTTCTGTCACCGGTTGTAACTTTTCGTCCAGGGCTTTTGTTTCCACGGTTGAAACTTTTTTTATAGTCTGATGAAGCTTTTTTTCATCGCTAGATGAAGCTTTCTCTGTCACCGGTTGTAACTTTTCTTGTAACTTTTCTTGGTCATCCATAGCTCCAGTCGTATACTGGTTGAAGCTTTTTTCGTAGCCGGTTGAAGCTTTTCCTATCGCTAGTTGTAGCTTTTTTCGCCGTAGGTTGCAGCACTGAGCATCTCCCTGGGCGCTCGATCTTTTTTGTTCGCAAGTGGGGGATGAGCGCCGGCGAGCACACAGGTGAGCACGCCGGTGAGCTCTGGTCGTCGCCACCAGAGCTGCAACGGTGGCCATGGAAGCTACAATCGCAGGGATGGGCTATTGCATGGGGGCGAAGCCGGTGAAGAGGACGGCCGCCGAGGATTACCGGCGACCAGGGCGGCCGGGAAAGACGGCCGGCGAGGACGGCGATCGGGACGAGGAGGGCAGGCGAGGGAGGGGCGGCGACGAGGGGGAACACGGGCAGCCGGCGAGATGGGGTTCGCGAGAAGAAGACGACGCTCGTTACGGGCTCGTGAGAGGAAGACGACGATCTAATTGGATAAGGATCCAACAGCTCGGGACGGGCCGATCTGACGGCTAGGGTGCGACCGGCCGAAACGTGCGACCGGCCGAAACGTTCGGCCGGCGCACCGGCGCCTAGCATCGCCCATTATTTAATGCTGCATACTGCCTACGAGTCTGTCTACAAGAGGTTTGTGTGCGCTGCGCGTGCAGGTACCGTGCGCGTTGTTCTCCATCTTCCCGGCAGCGTTCATCGCCTTCCTCGGCCCCAAGACGGTGAACGACGAGCACCCGCGGAGGACGGCGGAGGACTTCACGGACCAGCCGCCGTGGATCCCGTTCCCAACCCACATCGTCCACCGTCTCCACGAGGCCAAGCAGTTCGTCCAGCTGCATTTACGCCCCAACGCCGCCGGCCCGTCCGACTGCTGCCGCTTCTGGGAGACGGAGCAGCACTGCCCGCTCGTCATCGTGCGCAGCTGCCGCGAGGTCGACGGCCCGCTCTGCCCCCTCCTCACTGACCTCTTCGGCAAGCCTGTGGCCCCGTCCGGCCTCCTCGCTCCATACGACGCCGCCCAAGAAGCTGTTGCCGACCGTGCCGGCGGCGGCGAGGATGAGGACAAGGCGAGCGCGAGTCTCATGCGCTGGCTGGACGAGCAGCCGGCGAGGTCCGTGATCTACGTCGCGTTCGGGAGCGAGGCACCGCTGACCCCCGAGCAGGTCCGCCAGCTCGCAGTCGGGCTGGAGCTGTCGGGCGCTCGGTTTCTCTGGGCGCTGCGGGAACCGAGCGGCCTCCTGATCCCCGACGGGTTCGAGGAGCGCGTGTCCGGGCGCGGCCTCGTGCGCGTGGGGTGGGTGCCGCAGGTGCGCGTCCTCGCGCACGGCGCCGTGGGTGCGTTCCTGACGCACACTGGGTGGAGCTCGCTCATGGAGAGCTTCCTGTTCGGCCACCCGCTCGTGATGCTACCTCTGTTCGCCGACCAATGCGTCACGGCGCGAGCCATGGCGGCGAGGGCGGTCGGCCTGGAGGTGCCCAGGGACGAGCGCGACGGGTCGTTCGCCGGGGTCGACGTTGCCAGGACGGTGCGGCGGGTGATGGCGGAGGGCGAGGAAGGGAAGGCGCTCGCCCGCAATGCCAGGGCGTTCCAAGAGATTCTCTGCAACAGGGCGAAGCAGGACAAGTACGTCGACGAGCTAGTTGAGCACTTGCTCCGACTGCAATAGGGCAAGGGACGCCGTGTTGCCTGTCGAAATGTGTAATCAATAATCGTGCATGTTTCCTCAATCTACTCGATGTCCCCGAAATATGTAAATGTGATAATCGTGTCTGTTTTCCGACTCTACTCGATGTCCCCTGAAATGTGTAAATGTAATAAACGTGCATGTTTTCCCAGTCTACTCGATGTCCCTGAAATGTGTAAATGTAATAATCGTGCCTGTTTTCCCAATCTACCCGATGCTCCTGAAACGTGTAAACATAATAACGTATCCACGAGACTATCCACGTATTAATTCTGCATTTTCCGCACAAGACTGTCCACGTGATTTCCACATTAATTTCACAAAAAGAATTCCTATATACAACACCTAAATAGTTCATCTTCACTATTTCAATTCTATTAACATGCACACATGCTACCTCATCACATATGTCACATCATCATTCACTAATTATTTCTCTTAACATATATGAAAATGTCAACATGCACACATGCCACCTCACCACACATGTCACCTCATCATCCACTAATTATTTCTCTTAACATACATGAAAATTTTAATATGCACACATCCCAACTCACCACACGCCATCCAATCACACTAATTGCATCACAAGATGCACACAACCATGTATTTCTCTCACCTGAGGCAGAACCGTTGACCCTAGGCTTCTCCGCTTCCCTCTCCTTCATCGCCGCCGCTAGAGGATGGCGCCAGGCTAGCCCAGGGCGCGGTCAAGGAAGGTGGAGACTAGGAGCATGTTGTTGCGCTCGATGGTGGGCGCCTGGATCAGATCTGCATGATCCATCCGGCCATCCAGAGGAGCTCCGCGCCACCACATGGGTCAGCGGGCCAGATCCTTCTGGCCGTTCGGGACACTGTGGGTGCCCGGCAGTCGGTTACGCCCTGAGGTGCCTAATCTAGATCGCGGGATGCCTACAAGCCTTCGTCCCCTGCTCGGCGTGCTTGTCTGTGCGGATCTGAGCCGACTTGCTGATCCTTGATGCGGTTGGAGCTGGACGAGGGATTCAGAACGGGAGAAATCCCTAGACGGCCTTTTGGCCGCGGCGGCTGCGACAACCGAGGGCGCCATTTTCTTCTCCATGGAGACGCTCGTCAGATCTTCTTCTACTTCCACCACACCATTTGTCTCCCGGGTGAAAGCCCTAACTGCGGTGGACGGCAATGGCGTCTTCGGGCATCGTTCCCTTCTTGAAGGCGCCGCTTTGCGCGTCGACGATGACGGCTCTTGGTGGCATGGTACAGTGGAGTCTCGGCGGCGGATGCGTCTTGATGGACTAGCGCAAGGCGGTGGTGCTATCTGTCGCTGGGTCGGCCAGACCATGTGGTGCTCTCAGCCCGGGTGGCTTCGAGTTGATCCATGTATTCATGTTGTCAGATTCTCTTTTTTTAACACAGTACAGACGCAAGCGCTCATGCATACATGCATAACGTCTCCTCCCACTGAAAGTGCATCACCGGAAATCCTGAAATAAATCATTAATAATGTGAGCACTTGGACTTGAACCCTGGTGGGCTGGGAATACCTCTGTCCCTTTAACCATCCAACCACTTGTTGGTTCGTGTTGTCAGATTCTGTTGAATATAATAACAAAGATGGTTGTGCACATCGATTGATGCAGAGGCCGGGGGTCATCCTCCTTTTTAGAAAAATATATTTCTCTCAACATGCATTCAAAATACTACTTATATTCTATACATATGCTATTCTCTGCATCCTATAATATAAGATGTTTTTGCAAGTTGTTTCACCTTAAAAAACATCATATATTATGGGACGGAGGGAGTAGCAAATGATACATGCACTTAAAATTGTAGCATTAGTTGGCATAAATCAAAATTAAAAAACTAGACTTGCCATGCATCATAAACTAAAATTGCCATAATACATGCACTTAAAATTGCCATGGTTCATACAAAAAATTATTTTCATGGTTAAAGTACTGAAATTGCCATCATCAAAAAACTAAAATTGCCATGACCTACAAACTAAAACTGCCACATGGCAACTTTAGTTTAAGCACTATGGCAACTATAGTGTAAACATCATGGCAACTTCTGGGCAAAAAAAATTTCGTCGGAACATATCAACATGGGGTCTAGTTTTGAAGATCTCTTCGAGACGGATTTAATGGTGAAAACGGATTTTTATCGCTTTTTTAATTAGGAGATAAAACGTTTTTAAGCCGAAAACCAAAAAGATTTCTGCTGCTGTCATCTATTCATACGTGGCAAAATGAGTGGTGATGAAGGTGTGTGGGCGATGTGCAAACGCCAAACGTGTGGACGTTAGTTTTTCCGTTCTTTTAATGATTCTATATCCGCAGAGCTAGCCGACGTCGGTCATCTAAAAAAACTTGATGTGGGACTATTTAGGGGCTGTTCGATAAACCTCCCGCTCCGTGAAATCAGAGGATCTGTGGAGCTTCTCCTTCCCCACTCCGCGGTTTTGTACTGCCGCTCCTCCAGCTCCGGGAGCGGAGTTGTGGAGAGGAGGGAAGCCGAAGAGGCCCTTAATAGTATGTGAATAAACATGAAAAGGCTGATTGTGATTGCTGCTGTGTGGCCCTGCACAAGTCCAATATTACGCTAGGCCCAATTCTACAGTCTGGGCAGCCAAAACGCAGGTTTCAAATGAAGTGGATGCTACACACGCACATGTGCTAGCGTAGTTTGTTGCTAATAAAATACACATGTTTGAATCATATGCTAATTATGGTATCATTAGGGGCCTTTTTACAAACACGCTTGACAGACCAAGAATAACACATTCCCTTCAATAGTATGTATAGATATGGATTTGCATCTATATCATAATCAAATATAATATAATATATTTATTTTTTATTTAAATTAGATCAAAAAATATTGCAACCAATCAGCGCCGCAACGGGCGGGGTATCATCTAGTTACAGAAAACCATCATGGCTGTTGTGCAGCCAATGCCTTGCTAACATGCAAACTAAGGGGGATCAAATTGTAAAAGCTACTATCCCCGTTCATTAACAATAAACGTGTTTCCTTAACCTCACGTGCGAGAAAATTTTGCTCACATCAGCCGATTCTGAACGGGGGCGAAGACATGGGACTCAATAAGGAGCACTGACCCAGGCGAGGCCGAGCCAAGACCTCACCGGAGACGGAGCCTGAGGCGAGGAAGATGGTTAACTGATGTGGGTAGGGGAGTGGGAATTGAAGGATATATGCCCTAGAGGCAATAATAAAGTTGTTATTTTATATTTTCTTATATCATGATAAATGTTTATTATTCATGCTATAATTGTATTAACCGGAAACTTGATACATGTGTGGATACATAGACAAAACACCGTGTTCCTAGTAAGCCTTTATTAGACTAGCTTGTTAATCAAAGATGGTTAAGTTTCCTAACCATAGACATGCGTTGTCATTTGATGAACGGGATCACATCATTAGGAGAATGATGTGATGGATAAGACCCATCCGTTAGCATAGCATATTGATCGTTCAGTTTTATTGCTATTGTTTTCTTCATATCAAAAACATATTCCTTCCACTATGAGATTATGCATCTCCCGAATACCGGAGGAATGCCTTGTGTGTTATCAAACGTCACAACTTAACTGGGTGATTATAAAGATGCTCTACCGGTATCTCCAAAGGTGTTTGTTGGGCTGGCATAGATCGATATTAGGATTTGTCACTCCGAATATTAGAGAGGTATCTCTGGGCCCTCTCGGTAATACACATCATAAGAAGCCTTGCAAGCAAAGTGACTAATGAGTTAGTTGCATGACGATATATTACGGAACGAGTAAAGAGACTTGCCGGTAACGAGATTGAACTAGGTATGAAGATACCGACGATCGAATCTCGGGCAAGTAACATACCGATGATAAAGGGAATAACGTATGTTGTCATAACGGTTCGACCGATAAAGATCTTTGTAGAATATGTGGGAGCCAATATGAGCATCTAGGTTCCGCTATTGTTTATTTACCAGAGAGGTGTCTCGGTCATGCCTACATAGTTCTCGAACCCGTAGGGTCCGCACGCTTAACGTTCAATGATGACATTGTATTATATGAGTAATGTGATTTGGTGACCAAATGTTGTTCGTAGTCCCGGATGAGATCACAGACATGGCGAGGAGTCTCTAAATGGTCGAGAGGTAAAGATTGATATATAGGACGATACTATTCGGGCACCAGAAGTGTTCCAGAGGGTACCGGGTACATATTGGGTAACCTGAAGGGGTTCCGGGCACCCCCGACAAAAGATATGGGCCTTATGGGCCAAGAGGGGAAACACGGCAGCCACCAGGGGTTGTTGCGCCTCCCATATGTGTCCCACTAGATGAGAATGAAAGAGGGGAAGAGAGAAGGAAGGGGGGGGGATTAGGCCTCCCCCTTCCTTCCCTCCTCCCTCCTCTTTCCTTCCCCCTCCGGTAAATAAGGAAGGGGGGCGCCGGCCATAGGAAGGCCCCAAGTAGGATTCGGCCTACTTGGGCGCCTCCTTGGCTGCCTCCCCTCTCCCCAACACCTATATATATATATGTGTGGGGCGCCTCTAGCACACCTCAGACTATTGCATAGCCGCGTGCGGCGCCCCCTCCATCGTTTACTCCCACGGTCATATCTTCATAGTACTTAGGCGAAGACCTATGCAGATCACTTCACCATCACCATCACCATGCCGTTGTGCTGACAGAACTCATCTACTTCCTTGACACATTGCTGGATCAAGAGGGCGAGGAATGTCATCGAGCTGAACGTGTGCAAAACTTGGTGGTGCCGTACGTACGGTACTTGATCGGTCGAAACTAGAAGAAGTTCGACTACATCAACCGTGTTGTCAACGCTTCTGCTTTCGGTCTACGAGGGTACGTAGACACACTCTCCCCCTCTCATTGCTATGCATCTCCTAGATAGATCTTGCGTGAGCATAGGAAATTTTTAAAAATTGCATGCTACGTTCCCCAACAGTGGCATCCGAGTTAGGTCTATGTGTAGATGATATGCATGGGTAGAACACAAAGACTTGTGGGCGGTGATCATCATACTGCTTACCACCAATGTCTTATTTTGATTCGGCGATATTGTTGGATGAAGCGGCCGGGACCAACCTTACATGACCAAGTTCATGAGACCAGTTCCACCGACAGACATGCAACACTTTGCATGAAGGTGGTTGGAGGGTGTCTGTTTCTCCTACTTTAGTTGAATCAAATTTGACTATGGCCGGTGCTTGTTGAAGGTTAAAACAGCAAACTTGATAAATCACCATTGTGGTTTTTTTGTCGTACGTAAGAACGGTTCTTTCTAGAAGCCCGTAGCAGCCACGTAAAACTTACAACAACAAAGTAGATGACTTCTAACTTGTTTTTGCAGGACATGTTGTGATGTGATATGGTCAAGACATGAGGTGATATACGTTATTGTATGAGATGATCATGTTTTGGAGAAGTTATCGGCAACCAGCAGGAGCCTTATGGTTGTCTCTTTATTGTATGAAATGGAAACGCCATGTAATTGCTTTACTTTATCATTAAGCGGTAGCGATACTTGTAGAAGCAATAGTTGGCAAGACGACCACGACGCAACTATGGAGATCAAGGTGTCGAGTCGGTGACAATGGAGATCATGACGATGCTTTGGAGATGGAGATCAAAAGCACAAGATGATGATGGCCATATCATGTCACATATTTTGATTGCATGTGATGTTTATCTTTATGCATCTTATTTTTCTTAGTACGGCGGTAGCATTATATGATGATCCCTTAACTAAAATTTCAAGGTATAAGTGTTCTCCCTGAGTATGCACCGCCGCGACAGTTCTTTGTGCTGAGACAACACGTGATAATCGGATGTGATAGGCTCTACGTTCAGATACAACGGGTGCAAGACAATTTTGCACATGCGGAATACTCGGGTTAAACTTGATGAGCCTAGCATGTACAGACATGGCCTCTGAACACTGGAGACCGAAAGGTTGAACGTGAATCATATAGTAGATATGATCAACATAGAGATGGTCACCATTGATGACTACTCCATATCACGTGATGATCGGACATGGTTTAGTTGATTTGGATCACATATCATTTAGATGACTTGAGGGATGTCTAAGTGGGAGCTCTTAAGTAATTTGATTAATTGAACTTAATTTATCATGAACTTAGTCCTGATAGTATTTGCATATCTATGTTGTAGATCAATGGCCCGTGCTACCGTTCCCTTGAATTTTAATGCGTTCCTAGAGAAAGCTAAGTTGAAAGATGATGGTAGTAACTACACAGACTGGGTCTGTAACTTGAGGATTATCCTCATTTCTACACAGAAGAATTATGTCCTTGATGCACCGCTAGGTAAAAGGCCTACTGCAGGAGCAGATGCTGATGACTACTCGATAGTTCAATGTGCCATGCTTTATGGCTTAGAATGGGGACTTCAAAGACTTTTTGAACGTCATGGAGCATATGGGATGTTCCAAGAGTTGAAGTTAATTCCAGCAAATGCCCAAGTGGAGAGATATGAAGCCTTCAACAAGTTTTATAGCTGCAAGATGGAGGAGAACAATTCTGTCAGTGAACATATACTCATAATTTCTGGATATCATAATCACTTGACTCAGATGGGAGTTAATCTTCCAGTTGATAGTGTTATTGACAGAGTTCTCCAATCACTGCCACCAAGCTATAAAGGCTTTGTGATGAACTATAATATGCAAGGGATGGAAAAGACAATTCCCGAGCTCTTCGCAATGCTCAAAGCTGCAGAGGTAGAAATCAAGAAGGAGCATCAAGTGTTGATGGTTAACACGACCACTAGTTTCAAGAAAAGGGGCAAGGGAAAGAAGGGGAACTTCAAGAAAAGAATGGCAAGCAAGTTGCCACTCCCCGGAAGAAGCCCAAAGCTGGACCCAAGCCTAAAACTAAGTGCTTCTATTGCAAAGGGACTAGTTACTAGAAGCGGAACTGCCCAGAGTATTTGGCGGATAAGAAGGATGGCAAAGTGAACAAAGGTATATTTGATATACATGTTATTGATGTGTACCTTACTAATGCTTGTAGTAGTGCCTCGGTATTTGATACTGGTTCAGTTGCTCATATTTGTAACTTGAAACAGGGACTACAGTTAAATGAAGATTGGCTAAGGACGATGTGAAGATGCGCGTCGGGAATGGTTCCAAGCTCGATATGATCGCCATTGGCACGCTACCTTAAGTATTAGTTTTAGACCTAAATAATTGTTATTTGGTGCCAGCGTTGAGCATGAACATTATATCTGGATCTTGTTTAGTGCGAGGCAGTTACTCATTTAAATCAGAGAATAATGGTTGTTCTATTTATATGAGTAATATCTTTTATGGTCATGCACCCTTGAAGAGTGGACTATTTCTATTGAATCTCGATTGTAGTGATACACATATTCATAATATTTATGCCAAAAGATGCAAAGTTGATAATGATAGTGCAACATATTTGTGGCACCGCCGTTTAGGTCATATTGGTGTAAAGCGCATGAAAAAACTCCATGCAGATGGACTTTTGGAATCACTTGATTATGAATCATTTGATACTTGTGAATCATGCCTCATGGGCAAGATGACTAAAACTCCGTTCCCTGGAACAATGGAGTGAACCAATGACTTATTGGAAATAATACATACCAAAGTATGCGGTCCGATGAGTGTTGAGGCTCGCGGTAGGTATCGTTATTTTCTGACCTTCACAGATGATTTGAGCAGATATGGGTATATCTACTTAATGAAACACAAGTTTGAAACATTTGAAAAGTTCAAAGAATTTCAGAGTGAAGTGGAGAATCATCGTAACAAGAAAATAAAGTTTCTACGATTTGATCGCAGAGGTAAATATTTGAGTTACGAGTTTGGCCTTCATTCAAAACAACGTGGAATAGTGTAAGGGCATATTTATCCCCAATATGTTTTGGTGATTGATGACAATGCTTGTGCGGACTAATCGTGTGCGTTTAGTTCTTTCAGAGATTCATCCATTGGCACAAGACGATTTCCTCCCCTCGGTGTTGTAATTCAAGACGGTGTAGCTCCTTCGTTTCGTTGTTGGTGGACTAGTTTCGTAGGAGTCACCGTACTATCAAGAGGGGATCCGCTTTGTTAAGACTTGGGTGGAATCACACGTACACATCCTTATCACACCCGTCGTCTTTCCTTCCGCATCTCTGGAGCTGCCGTTTTCCCCTTGCTTTGCTTCGCTCTGCCCCAGCGGTAGTACCGCGACCACAGCGGTAGTACCGCCGAAGCTCCCCAGCGGTAGTACCGCCCTCAGAGCAGTAGTACCGCTCCAAGCGGTAGTACCGCTCTCCGAACGGTAGTACCGCTTGGGATTTTCGGCCGTAGTACCGCTGTGCGTCTGGGCTACTACCGCCTCGATTCTCGAACGAAGTTTTTCGTGTCGGGTTTTGCGGCACTAAGGGCGGTAGTAGGAGCGGTAGTTCCGCCCTAAGCGGTAGTACCGCCCTTCCCTAGCGGTAGTACCGCCCTGGGGTCAGGGCCCTGGCAGAGCGGCAGTACCGCTGGGTTGAGCGGTAGTACCGCCGGGAGCGGTAGTACCGCCCTTCCCTAGAGGTAGTACCGCTCTGTGCGGGGCTGGTGAGTGGGATAACGGTTGGATCGTTTCCCCACTATATAAAGGGGTCTTCTTCCCCAAAGTTGACCGACCTCTTTCCCCCAAAGCTCCATTGTTGCTCCAAGCTCCATTTTCGCCCGATCTCTCTCCCTAGCCAATCAAACTTGTTGATTTGCTCGGGATTGGTTGAGAAGGCCCAGATCTACACTTCCACCAAGAGAAATTTGATTCCCCCCACTTATCCCTAGCGGATCTTGTTACTCTTGGGTGTTGAGCACCCTAGACGATTGAGGTCACCTCGAAGCCATACTCCATTGTGGTGAAGCTTCGTGGTGTTGTTGGGAGCCTCCAAGTGTTGTGGAGATAGCCCCAATCTTGTTTGTAAAGGTCCGGTTGCCGCCTTCAAGGGCTCCAATAGTGGAATCACGGCATCTCGCATTGTGTGAGGGCGTGAGGAGGTTACGGTGGCCCTAGTGGCTTCTTGGGGAGCATTGTGCCTCCACACCGCTCTAACGGAGACGTACTTCCCCTTAAAAGGAAGGAACTTCGGTAACACATCCTCGTCTCCACCGGCTCCACTCTTGGTTATCTTGTCCCTTTACTTTTGCAAGCTTACTTGAGTTATATCAATTGCTTGCTTGTGTGCTTATTGTCTTTGCATCATATAGGTTGTCCACGTAGTTGCACATCTAGACAACCTATTTCATTGCAAGATTTAATTTGTTAAAGAAAAGTCTAAAAATTGTTAGTTACCTATTCACCCCCCTCTAGTCAACCATATCGATCCTTTCAAATAGTTTCACAATTCATGCCACCTAGAACACCACAGCGTAATGGTGTGTCCGAACTTCATAATCGTACTCTATTAGATATGGTACGATCTATGATGTTTCTTACCAATTTACCACTATCGTTTTGGGGTTATGCATTAGAGACAGCTGCATTCACATTAAATAGGTGTGACACCCCAAAAATTTGGCCTTGTTTTATTAAATTAAATTTTTTGCCAGGATTTAAAACTTTGGATTTCTGAGCTCCATTTTGATTTTTAAGTCATTTCCTTCCCTGTTATAATGAGTGTTCCAAAAAGAAAACTTTTCAAAAATGTTGTTGGACTTATTTAACCTCTCAAGAAAAACTTTCCTTTTATCAGTATAACTAATTAAATAACTAAGTTGCTTGATCTTTATTGTCTTGAAAATGGTTTTCAAGGTTAATTGACCATATTTGAACTACAACCATTTGATAGATTCACTTAAAATTTCCACAAAAATTTGGAGATGTCATGTGATGTTTTTAAATCACTTTTATGCAAAAATATATTTCATTCATGAAATATTTTGAGCCCTACTCTCAATTTTTTTCTCTGGTCCAGTGAGCAATTTTACACAGCAGCCTATTTAAATATTTATTTAAAACTTCTACCAAAATTAAGGGAGGTCAGTAGGAGCCTGTTATCCCTCTTTGTGCAAAAACCTAAAATTGTTCGTTGAAAAATTTGAGTGTTTCAACCTCATTTCTATTCTGGACCAACTTGAGGATTTGTACAGCAGCCACCATTTTAGTTGCTCCTATAACCTTGATTATTTCTCCTACTTGTAATCCCCCATGTTAAACCCTTAAGTCCAGGATCATGCACCATTTAGATCATTTTTGGTTCATGGAATAATGTCATCTATTTCCTGTCCAGAATTGAAGTTTTGTAAAACTTGCACTAGCAAGTTTCCCCTTTTGTCCAACTAACATCACCACCCTCTCTTTCTTCCACAGAGACCCCCATCTGGAGTTTTTGGCCACCCCAAGACTTGCCTAAGTGCCATTGGCATTTTGTCAAACACCCTGTGGACATGTTCTGTTTTGTCATGAATTGTGGCATTGCACTGTGAGCTTGCACCATTGAACAAACTAGCATGTCCACTAGACTCCCCGTTGCTCCTAACCTCGATCTGGTAAACACCATCCTCACCTGCGACCTGTAGCATGCCGCGGCATTGTGTCGAACATCTGGTGTGCGTGCACTGGGCGCGCCCAGAGCGCGCCGATTGCAGCCACGCGGCCGAGCCGACACGCTGGCCCCCACGGCTTTGGCCCGCTCTGCAGCACCACGCCACGCGCTCCCCTCCTCGCAGCAACGCGCCAAGCAGCCCCCGCCGCGCCCGGCAGGCCAAGAGCTAGCCGCCGCCGCCCGACAGCCCCTGCTCCGTTCAGCACCGCCCAAGCCACCCCGGCTCGCCACCTGGCCCCGGCACAGCCCGAGCTCATCCACACGGGTGTCCGCTAGCGTTCGTCGCCGCCACGTCGCCCTAGCTACAGAGAGGCGGTTCGCCGGAGAGCTTATCCCCACCGCCGCGGAACCGACCTCGGCGTGCTATAAATGGACACCCCGAGCCCCTCTGAGCACGCACGCGACCTCATGCTACCCCCATGGCGCTCCCCTGCCTCGCATTCGACCCGGGGAGGTCTTCTTCATCATCTCCGGCAACTCCTGCCGCCGCCACCGCCCCGGCCAATCCGGCACCTCCAGCACCTCCCCCTCTCCGTTCTCTTCGCCAGGAACTTCCTCATCCCCTGTGAACCCAACCCCCTACTTAATTTTGATCGGGAACCATCGCCGCCACAAAGTCACTTCGCCACCGAAGCTTCCCTCCGCCGCGGAGCTCGCCGCCGGCGATTTACTCCTCCCCAGCAACCCCTCGACCACCGGGAGAACCGCCCCAGCCGTGCGGATCCATCCCCACCCTCTGGAGCCCGCGAGGAGCAGCCAAACGCCGGCGACGATCGCCGGAGCCCCGCTCCGCTCGGACAGAGGAGGGAGACGACGCGCGGCGACTGGTCAAACATGACCAGTGGGCCAGGCGGGCCCACTGTCAGCGACACCCCGCGCTGTCCACGTGAGATTAAGTGAAGGCGTATTATCCCTAGTACGCTTTCCCCGCTCCGAAAGCGTATTCCCCTCCGAAACGTTTTCTTTTTCTGTTTTATTTAAAAACAGATTTTTGACCAAAACTTTGACTAGCTCTAACTTTTTAAATATAAGTCCAAATGAGTTGATTCTTTTTCCTACCTTCCTCAATTTGATCTAGTTTATTTTAAGATTTATTTAAAAAATTTCAAACAACTTTTTGGTTCTGTTTTTGAAATGTGTGTTAATTCAAATATATTTTCAAATAGGATTTTTGGGAAGAGAAGAAAACTTTCAAAAGTTTGGAGAGCACCCTGCCTTTCCACACATTGAAGGCAAGCATTCTGAACCCCGGCATAATAATTTTGGAGTGATCATTGATGCATTTATAACACCACCGCATTTCGAAGGACTTGTTATTTCATGTGATATGATCATATGCATGGGTGCATGTTACTGATTTCCATGCTGTTGGTAATGGACACACTTGTGATGATAATCACCCTCATGAGCTTTACATGCATACCGGCAGGAACCCGGGAAAACCTCTGCCTTGGGTAGGTATGAGTTTGTCGCCGGTCTCCGTCGGGACGGTTCTGTCTGGTATGGCATGGTAAGGTGATATGAGTGGTGACTCTGTTTGATGAAATATATTTGTTATACTAATCATGCAGGGAATACTTGAACCTCCTGAGTCGACCGTAGATCGAGTCTTGTTCCAGTAACCCCCATACTTGTTTCGTACTACCACTCGTCTCTACAGCAAGTAGAGTACGGTTCAGTAAGTTGTCAACCTCTTTCTAGCACACACCGTACAGAGAGGCCATGGTGGAAGATACTGGTTGTAACTGGTAGGCAGGCCACCTGGTCCGGGAGCATGGGTGTTTCCGGTTGGGACCGAGAGGGGAGGCCACCCCTTAGAGCGCGCGATATAAATTTGATCCCATGCTACGCGAGGTTGTAGCCTCCCCACTTAGAGTTTGCTTAACAGGTGTCGTGGGTGATTCCAGACACGTGTGTGATAAGCTGGTGTGTGCAAGTTAGGTGTGTTTTCAACAAAAAGACCGTAGACGGAATTAGTCCCGATGGACTAAAGAAATCCGTTACTCGTGGGTAAAGAGTACACCCTCTGCAGAGAATAAACCTATTCGAATAGCCGTGTCCATGGTTAAGGATTACAGTCTGGGATGGGTCAAGTGTCGGTCTTAGTGTCGGTCTTCGGAGGTGAAACTGTTAATCCAGAAATGGAATTACTACTTGTGACTGGTGATAACTATGATTATTATTATTTGACTAACCCGTGATATTATTGTTATTATCGGGTATCTCTGGGATGGTTCTACCTCCGGGATATCCACTATGATTGTTTCTTTTAAAGCCCTTTATGTGGTGTCGCTCAGACGCCCGACTGTGGCATTTCTTTTAAAGCCCTTTATGTGGTGTCGCTCAGACGCCCGACTGTGGCATTTCTTTTAAAGCCCTTTATGTGGTGTCGCTCAGACGCCCGACTGTGGCATTTCTTTTAAAGCCCTTTATGTGGTGTCGCTCAGACGCCCAACTGTGGCATTTCTTTTAAAGCCCTTTATGTGGTGTCGCTCAGACGCCCGACTGTGGCATTTCTTTTAAAGCCCTTTATGTGGTGTCGCTCAGACGCCCGACTGTGGCATTGCTTGCTATTTGTTTCATAAATTTTTTTATACTACTATGTTATTGCAATTTTATAAATAACTTGCTTGCACGCATCCGAGAGTTATTTATCTTTTGTGACTGACGTCATGAGCATAAAATATTTTTAGCACATCATTGTTATATTATACCTGTGTTCATAATGTTTGCGAGTACATTCAAAGTACTCACTGGCTTGTCCCTGGCTATTGTCTTGGCCAGATTTTCTTGCACGGATAGGAGCGACGCGATGCCAGCCCCGGAACCCACTCAATGGAGATAGCAGCCTCGCGAAGATAGGAATTAACCTGGTCAGCTGTTCCCGTGGGAAATGGAGTCCCATAGACACTGATGCTTCACAACCCGCTTCCGCCATCAACCACTAGAAACCATTTGTTGTACTCACAGGCCAGAATGGTCTTGTACTACATATTTTGTATCTCGCTTGGAATTTCTGTATCAAGTTGGAGCCTCATCAGCTAACAGTAATCCTGGGGCTGATGAGAACGACAGTCTTTTCTGGAAATTTATTACCCAGAAAACCCGGTCGTGACAGGCTTGGTATCAGAGCCAGGCTGACCATTGGCTAATCCTATCTTAGCCAGGTCAATAAACTAGGCAAACCAACCCACCAGACCTTAACCAAACCCCAGCCAAGCTTCTCGTGCAAGATAGCCACACAGTGACCCAACACCTTTTGGCAGTCGGTGCCCAACCTATCAACCTAACCTGTCACTCATGTGCCAGTGACCGGCCCCTAAATAGTCCTTTCTCGCAAGCGTTCGAAGGAAGATTCCGTCCCCTTTTCCTATAAAAAGGGCGCGCTAGCCTCAACCAGCACAGCACAGCGCTACCCCAAACCGAGCCACAATGCCTGGACCTATAGTGCACAACGAAACCACAGCAACCAACCTTGGAGGTTTTGTGACCATCCTCGCAAACCTCACCCGTCGTGCCTACGCGTTAGAGGAGCCACCAGAATATGTTGTGTATCAAGGACCCATGAGCGGTGAAGACCGCCAATTCTGGGCCACTGTGCACATTTACGGTAGGAGTCTAGCACCCGAGCGCCCCTACCGGTTCACCGGAAGAACAACTTCCTTTGAGCCACAAGCCATCCAGCTAGCCGCTCGAGAGGCTATAGTTCATCTCAGGCACTTGTCGCCCAGGGTTAACTGTCGCTCGTTCCACTACTACCCCAGACGAGAAGGGTATGGTAGACCACCCCAAGTCGCCAATGGAGACCACGAGACGGACCCCGCATTGTTGCACCTAGTGCGCTATGTAAGTGCACTAGAGGCACTGTTCGACCAGATCACTATTGATCTAATAGCAGCTCGTGGAGAGCTGGTTCGTCGAGCCCCGGCGAGAGAAGAAAATGAGCCCAACACCAACAACCCAGTCGTGCTATTTGGACAACTGATCGAGACCCCGAGATCTGCCCCAGCCATCGACCAAGGTGCTGCGATAACCCCAGAAGTGCTTCATCGCATTTTGGGAGCACACTCCAACGGGGTTGTGGCCAACAATCCCCGCAATGGTCATTCTCACTACCCCGACCCTGCAGTTCCTCCGCCATCTCCGACTAATCCCGGCAGAGAGACACGTGGAGAAGCCTCGACATCCACCAGGCACGCCCGTTTAGACATAAACGAGGTAGACTGAGCCGTATGAGTAGTACCAAGTTTCAATGTATCCTCGCTTTGTAATCATGCGACCGCATATATTAACGCAGCCTGTCTTTGTGCCTCTGTTTTAATAATAGCCTTGCATGTTTGGTCAGCGCATAGCTGCATATTCTTCCGGGCACAACTACCAAAACCAGCCCGACAACAACCACAGTAACACATCTCTTTATGAGATATGTGTATCTCTGACACTGACCTGACCTTTGGAGCCAAGCTGGCAAATTTATTACTTTTCACCACGGTAAAACGATCCGGCTCCATTGCTATATAAAGGCCACCTTGTGACCTTACCCAGCAACCCTCACTTTGCGCACAACACTCACGCTTCTTCCTGTCATGCCGAACCCCAGCATTCATCTGAGAACCCCAGATGCAACCCCAGGTAGCTTTGTCAAATTATTGTGGGATTTTACCCGCAGTACCATGGGTTCTACCCAGCCACCCCAGTACGAGCTGTTCAAATCAAGGATCACCCCATCCACCTCGGAATATTGGGCAGCAGTACACATTCCTCCTGTAGACCCCAACCAAGATCCAATAGAAGTTTCCTTCGTGGGGAAATCTATGCCAACCCCACACTTGGCCATAGAAGCTGCTGCGAAAGAAGCGATTGCTCGTCTTCGATCCGCAGTACCCTATGCCCGCGAACGAGGATATTATTACTTTCCGAGTCGTGCAGCACCCGGAGAAGTAACGTCTTTTCCTGGTGGGCGTATTGAGAGAGACCCAGTTCTGGCCAACCTTATCCAGTACATCATTGCTCAAGAGCATTTAAACCAGCGAGTGATGGATTATCTCCAGAGCCTCGCAGATTTAAATCCTCAGGTTGCCATCGGCAGACCACTGAGACCCGACACGGAGAGACGCATACATCGACTGGTCAATCCACTTCCTCCAATAGAAGAGGAGTGTATTCCTTTAGCAGAGACATTTTATCAGGACCCCGTCCAGTTACCGTTTTCATTTTAGACGTCACTATTGTACTTGTTCCTTGCAGCATTTATTTATGTATGTGACTTATGCGTGATACCCTGAGTTTGTACGGCAAGTTAATTATTTGGCTTCTGCTCATGTGTGTAGTTTTGTTGTGGTTTACGCTCTTTTAAAGTAACTGTTTTCCCCTCGCGAAACCCTGGAGTGAGATTTTCTTTTCCCTGAGTTGCTACATCTACACTTTCTCACGGCGTGGATTATTTAATTTCACTCAGCACCACGAGCAGACTCACAGCCATAATCATACGGACACATACACTGTTTGCAAAACTTTGCAACGGTGTTACATCCAGCTAATCACCCCCTAACAACAGTTAGCACCCGGCACACTTCATCTACTCCTCATGATCACCACCACCGCGGAGAGCCAACACCCGAGCCGCAGCATCGCGATACTCGTCGAAGATCATCGCGCACAGGAGCACAGAGAGCCCCAGCAGTGTCGCCAGCCCTCCGCATATCAGGATCACAAACCAGTCCGGCATCGCCTCCGCCATTAGAGCCTCGACCGAGCTTCTGTAAGCAGTAATGGAGAAAGAAGGAGGAGGAGAAGTGAGGCCAGATGTGAGGAAGAAGAGAGAGGCACCCCGGCCGTTTTTATAGCTCGAGCTCGGTGTACGGTGGGCGAAGTCCACCAACGCCGCTCGTCGCCGATCGCCGGTGTTCGGAGTCGAATCCGCGAGCAGTGCCGACAGCGCGCTGGCCCGCGAGGTGAGTGCACGCTGCACCAGCAGCTAGCACGCCGCGCACTACCACGGTACGGCCTAGATGCCCTACACACTAGGCGTCGCCGGTGGAGGAAGCGCGCGGGAGAGAGGAGGAAGAAAGGTCCAGAGGGAGAAGAAGAGGAGACTGACAGTGGACCCCGGGTCCACCTGTCAGCCAGAGAGAGCACTATGCTCTCGGGTGCGATCAGCGTATATCTAAATTTAGGAGTTATCCTAAATTTATATCCAGCGTAGAAATCGCCCGTTTTTGTCTCGGACCGTAGACTTTTCCGCGCAGCACCAGTTTTCACACGGTGGTTTTTCACCACTTATTGCCCTCTCACTGTAGCTACATCTTTATTGCGTAAATATTCTCTTAACACCGCTTTTAGCAAATCTCGAGGACGAGATTTTTCTTAAGGGGGATAGTATTGTGACACCCCAAAAATTTGGCCTTGTTTTATTAAATTAAAATTTTTGCCAGGATTTAAAACTTTGGATTTCTGAGCTCCATTTTGATTTTTAAGTCATTTCCTTCCCTGTTATAATGAGTTTTCCAAAAGAAAACTTTTCAAAAATGTTGTTGGACTTATTTAACCTCTCAAGAAAAACTTTCCTTTTATCAGTATAACTAATTAAATAACTTAAGTTGCTTGATCTTTATTTTCTTGAAAATGGTTTTCAAGGTTAATTGACCATATTTGAACTACAACCATTTGATAGATTCACTTAAAATTCCACAAAAATTTGGAGATGTCATGTGATGTTTTTAAATCACTTTTATGCAAAAATATATTTCATTCATGAAATATTTTGAGCCCTACTCTCAATTTTGTTCTCTGGTCCAGTGAGCAATTTTACACAGCAGCCTATTTAAATATTTCTTTAAAACTTCTACCAAAATTAAGGGAGGTCAGTAGGAGCCTGTTATCCCTCTTTGTGCAAAAACCTAAATTGTTCTTTGAAAAATTTGAGTGATTCAACCTCATTTCCATTCTGGACCAACTTGAGGATTTGTACAGCAGCCACCATTTTAGTTGCTCCTATACCCTTAACTATTTCTCCTACTTGTAGTCCCCCATGTTAAACCCTTAAGTCCAGGAGCATGCACCATTTAGATCATTTTTGGTTCATGGAATAATGTCATTTATTTCCTGTCCAGAATTGAAGTTTTGTAAAACTTGCACTAGCAAGTTTCCCCTTTTGTCCAACTAACATCACCACCCTCTCTTTCTTCCACAGAGACCCCCATCTGGAGTTTTTGGCCACCCCAAGACTTGCCTAAGTGCCATTGGCATTTTGTCAAACACCCTGTGGACATGTTCTGTTTTGTCATGAATTGTGGCATTGCACTGTGAGCTTGCACCATTGAACAAACTAGCATGTCCACTAGACTCCCCGTTGCTCCTAACCTCGATCTGGTAAACACCATCCTCACCTGCGACCTGTAGCATGCCGCGGCATTGTGTCGAACATCTGGTGTGCGTGCACTGGGCGCGCCCAGAGCGCGCCGATTGCAGCCACGTGGCCGAGCCGACACGCTGGCCCCCACGGCCTTGGCCCGCTCTGCAGCACCACGCCACGTGCTCCCCTCCTCGCAGCAACGCGCCAAGCAGCCCCCGCCGCGCCCGGCAGGCCAAGAGCTAGCCGCCGCTGCCGCCCGACAGCCCCTGCTCCGTTCAGCACCGCCCAAGCCACCCCGGCTCGCCACCTGGCCCCGGCACAGCCCGAGCTCATCCACACGGGTGTCCGCTAGCGTTCGTCGCCGCCACGTCGCCCTAGCTACAGAGAGGCGGTTCGCCGGAGAGCTTATCCCCACCGCCACGGAACCGACCTCGGCGTGCTATAAATGGACACCCCGAGCCCCTCTGAGCACGCACGCGACCTCATGCTACCCCCATGGCGCTCCCCTGCCTCGCATTCGACCCGGGGAGGTCTTCTTCATCATCTCCGGCAACTCCTGCCGCCGCCACCGCCCCGGCCAATCCGGCACCTCCAGCACCTCCCCCTCTCCGTTCTCTTCGCCAGGAACTTCCTCATCCCCCTGTGAACCCAACCCCCTACTTAATTTTGATCGGGAACCATCGCCGCCACAAAGTCACTTCGCCACCGAAGCTTCCCTCCGCCGCGGAGCTCGCCGCCGGCGATTTACTCCTTCCCCAGCAACCCCTCGACCACCGGGAGAACCGCCCCAGCCGTGCGGATCCATCCCCACCCTCTGGAGCCCGCGAGGAGCAGCCAAACGCCGGCGACGATCGCCGGAGCCCCGCTCCGCTCGGACAGAGGAGGGAGACGACGCGCGGCGACTGGTCAAACATGACCAGTGGGCCAGGCGGGCCCACTGTCAGCGACACCCCGCGCTGTCCACGTGAGATTAAGTGAAGGCGTATTATCCCTAGTACGCTTTCCCCGCTCCGAAAGCGTATTCCCCTCCGAAACGTTTTCTTTTTCTGTTTTATTTAAAAACAGATTTTGACCAAAACTTTGACTGGCTCTAACTTTTTAAATATAAGTCCAAATGAGTTGATTCTTTTTCCTACCTTCCTCAATTTGATCTAGTTTATTTTAAGATTTATTTAAAAAAATTTAAACAACTTTTTGGTTCTGTTTTTGAAATGTGTGTTAATTCAAATATATTTTCAAATAGGATTTTTGGGAAGAGAAGAAAACTTTCAAAAGTTTGGAGAGCACCCTGCCTTTCCACACATTGAAGGCAAGCATTCTGAACCCCGGCATAATAATTTTGGAGTGATCATTGATGCATTTATAACACCACCGCATTTCGAAGGACTTGTTATTTCATGTGATATGATCATATGCATGGGTGCATGTTACTGATTTCCATGTTGTTGGTAATGGACACACTTGTGATGATAATCACCCTCATGAGCTTTACATGCATACCGGCAGGAACCCGGGAAAACCTCTGCCTTGGGTAGGTATGAGTTTGTCGCCGGTCTCCGTCGGGACGGTTCTGTCTGGTATGGCATGGTAAGGTGATATGAGTGGTGACTCTGTTTGATGAAATATATTTGTTATACTAATCATGCAGGGAATACTTGAACCTCCTGAGTCGACCGTAGATCGAGTCTTGTTCCAGTAACCCCCATACTTGTTTCGTACTACCACTCGTCTCTACAGCAAGTAGAGTACGGTTCAGTAAGTTGTCAACCTCTTTCTAGCACACACCGTACAGAGAGGCCATGGTGGAAGATACTGGTTGTAACTGGTAGGCAGGCCACCTGGTCCGGGAGCATGGGTGTTTCCGGTTGGGACCGAGAGGGGAGGCCACCCCTTAGAGCGCGCGATATAAATTTGATCCCATGCTACGCGAGGTTGTAGCCTCCCCACTTAGAGTTTGCTTAACAGGTGTCGTGGGTGATTCCAGACACGTGTGTGATAAGCTGGTGTGTGCAAGTTAGGTGTGTTTTCAACAAAAAGACCGTAGACGGAATTAGTCCCGATGGACTAAAGAAATCCGTTACTCGTGGGTAAAGAGTACACCCTCTGCAGAGAATAAACCTATTCGAATAGCCGTGTCCATGGTTAAGGATTACAGTCTGGGATGGGTCAAGTGTCGGTCTTAGTGTCGGTCTTCGGAGGTGAAACTGTTAACCAGAAATGGAATTACTACTTGTGACTGGTGATAACTATGATTATTATTATTGTTGACTAACCCGTGATATTATTGTTATTATCGAGTATCTCTGGGATGGTTCTACCTCCGGGATATTCACTTTGATTGTTTCTTTTAAAGCCCTTTATGTGGTGTCGCTCAGACGCCCGACTGTGGCATTTCTTTTGAAGCCCTTTATGTGGTGTCGCTCAGACGCCCGACTGTGGCATTTCTTTTAAAGCCCTTTATGTGGTGTCGCTCAGACGCCCGACTGTGGCATTTCTTTTAAAGCCCTTTATGTGGTGTCGCTCAGACGCCCGACTATGGCATTTCTTTTAAAGCCCTTTATGTGGTGTCGCTCAGATGCCCAACTGTGGCATTTCTTTTAAAGCCCTTTATGTGGTATCGCTCAGACGCCCGACTGTGGCATTGCTTGCTATTTGTTTCATAAATTTTTTTATACTACTATGTTATTGCAATTTTATAAATAACTTGCTTGCACGCATCCGAGATTTATTTATCTTTTGTGACTGACGTCATGAGCATAAAATATTTTTAGCACATCATTGTTATATTATACCTGTGTTCATAATGTTTGCGAGTACATTCAAAGTACTCACTGGCTTGTCCCTGGCTATTGTCTTGGCCAGATTTTTCTTGCACGGAGAGGAGCGACGCGATGCCAGCCCTGGAACCCACTCAATGGAGATAGCAGCCTCGCGAAGATAGGAATTAACCTGGTCAGCTGTTCCCGTGGGAAATGGAGTCCCATAGACACTGATGCTTCACAACCCGCTTCCGCCATCAACCACTAGCAACCATTTGTTGTACTCACAGGCCAGAATGGTCTTGTACTACATATTTTTTTTATTTTGCTTGGAATTTCTGTATCAAGTTGGAGACTCATCAGCTAACAGTAATCCTGGGGCTGATGAGAACGACAGTCTTTTCTGGAAATTTATTACCCAGAAAACCCGGTCGTGGCAATAGGGCACCGTCTAAATCCGTTGAGACGACACCGTATGTACTGTGGTTTGGCAAGAGACCTAAGCTGTCGTTTCTTAAAGTTTGGGGTTACGACACTTATGTCATAAGGATTTAGCCTGATAAGCTCGAACCCAAATCAGAGAAGTGCGTCTTCAGAGGATACCCTAAGGAAACAATTGGGTACACCTTCTACCATAGATCCGAAGGCAAGATCTTTGTTGCCAAGAATGGAACCTTTCCAGAGAAGGAGTTTCTCGTGAAAGAAGTGAGTGGGAGGAAAGTAGAACTTGATGAGGTAATTGTACCTTCTCTCAATTTGGAAAGTAGCTCATTAGAGAAATCCATTCCCATGATGCCTACACCAACTAGAGAGGAAGCTAATGATGATGATCACGAAACTTCAGCAAGTTACTACCAAACCTCGTAGGTCAACCATAGCATGATCCACACCAGACTGGTACAGTAATCCTATTCTAGAAGTCATGTTACTAGACCATGGAGAACCTACGAACTATGAAGAAGCTACGATGAGCCCAGATTCTGGCAGATGGCTTGAGGCCATGCAATCTGAAATAGGATCCATATATGAAAACAAAGTGTAGACTTTGGTGGACTTGCCCGATGATCGGCAATCCATAGAGAATAAATGGATATTCAAGAAGAAGCTTGACGCTGATGATATTTTTACTATCTACAAAGCTCGACTTGTCACAAACGGTTTTTGACAAGTTCAAGGGGTTGACTACAATGAGACTTTCTCAACCATAGTGATGCTTAAGTCCGTCAGAATCATGTTAGCAATTGCCACATTTTATGAAATCTCGCAAATGGATGTCAAAACTGCATTCCTTAAATGGATATTGAAAGTGCTAGTTATCGACTAGAGGGGGTGGGGGGGTGAATAGGCGATTTTTATCAAAGTCTTCAAAACGTGGAAGTTTCGAAGACAAGCAATAGAAATGACCTAATTGATATGCAGCGGAAGATAAACTACAACAAGCAAGCCATTGTCAAGTATGCAATAGTGTTAATGTACGAAGACTAATAGCAGCTAGGTAGTAAGGATCAGGATGGAAGATAGTATGAAGCCAATCAACAATAGTAGTCAAGCAATGAAGTCAAACAGATAAGACAGATAAGCAATGACTTCACGAAGACAAACACAAAGTAAAGGAGGGAAGGGATAGAACCACTCACTTGTTGTAGACACAGGATTTGTTGGACCAGTTCCAGTTGCTGTGACAACTGTACGTCTGGTTAGGGAGGCTGAGATTCAACTCAGAAGACCGCGTCTTCACCTTATTCCCCTTGAGCTAAGGACACACAGTCCTCGCCCAATCACTCTGGTAAGTCTTCAAGGTAGACTTCCGAACCTTCACAGACTTCGTTCACCGGCAATCCACAATGACTCTTGGATGCTCAGAACGCGACGCCTAACCGGCCGGCGGATACACAGTCCTCAAGTGTAATAAGTCTTCAGGTCACACAGACAGAAAGACTTCAGTGATTCCTAACACTCTTTGGCTCTGGGTGTTTGGGCTTTGTCCTCGCAAGGATTTCTCTCTCAAAGGCTTCGAGGTGGATTGCTCTCAAAACGACAAAAGCCGTAAACTAACTTTGAGCAGCCACCAATTTATGGTGTAGGGGGTGGGCTATTTATAGCCACAAGGCAACCCGACCTGATATGTCCGAAATGACCCTGGGTCACTAAGGAACTTACACGTGTTCAAACGGTTAGATTTCAAACACTCACGGCAACTTTACTTGGGCTACAAGCAAAGCTGACCCATCCAGCTCTGGATAAGATTTGCTCTCATTCTCTTCGCTCGAAAACATAGGATTTGGGTTGAGCATCACTTCAGTCACTCTGACTTAGTTCACTTGGACCCCACTTAACAGTACGGTGGTTCCTATGACTCAACCCAGAAGAAAAAGGAAACAACGAAACAACTCAGTCTTCGCGTTCCATAGTCTTCACTCAATGTCCTCTCATGTCATAGTCTTCAATGTGAACATCTTCACACACCACCATTGTCTTCAATGTCTTCATACATTTTTAGGGGTCATCTCTGGTAGGTAAACCGAATCAATGAGGGACACTACCTGCGTTATCCTGCAATTCTCACAAACACATTAGTCCCTCAACCAACTTTGTCATCAATACTCCAAAACCAACTAGGGGTGGCACTAGATGCACTTACAGATATCTATAAGAAGAGTTGTATATGATGCAACCAGAAGGTTTTGTCAATCCTAAAGGTGCTAATAAGATGTGCAAGCTCTAGCGATCCATCTATGGACTGGTGCAAGCATCTCGGAGTTGGAATATACACTTTGATGAGGTGATCAAAGCATATGGTTTTATACAGACTTACGGTGAAGCCTGTATTTACAAGAGTGGGAGCTCTGTAGAATTTCTGATATTATATGTGGATGACATATTGTTGATTGGAAATGATATAGAATTTCTGGATAGCATAAAAGGATATTTGAATAAGAATTTTTCAATAAACGACCTCGGTGAAGCTACTTACATATTGGGCATCAAGATCTATAGAGATAGATCAAGACGCTTGATAAGACTTTCAATGAATACATACCTTGACAAGATTTTGAAGAAGTTCAAAATGGATTAGTCAAAGAAGGAGTTCTTGCCTGTATTGTAAGGTGTGAAATTGGGTAAAGACTCAAAACCCGATCACGGCAGAAGATAAAGAGCGAATGAAAGTTATTCCTGATGTCTGTACGTCGATATTTCCCCAAAGAGGAAGGGATGATGTAGTATAGCGACGGTAGGTATTTCCCTCAATGATGAGACCAAGGTTATCGAACTAGTAGGAGAACCTCCTCACACCATGTAAACAGCACCTGCACACAAATAACAAATACTCGCAACCGACGGGTTGTCAATCCCTTTCGGGTAAGGCGCCTCAAGATAGGCAAATAACGTGAGGTAAAAGTGGTAGGTAGAATAAATAGATCGCGGAACAAATAAATTGCAGCAAGATATTTTGTATTTTTGGTTTAATAGATCTGAAAATAAATGCAAAGGAAAATAGATCGCAAAGGCAAATATGATAAAAAGAGACACGGGGGACGTAGGTTTCACTAGTGGCTTATCTCGAGAAAAATAGCAAACTGTCATAGTCTTCAATGTGAACATCTTCACACACCACCATTGTCTTCAATGTCTTCATACATTTTTAGGGGTCATCTCCGGTAGGTAAACCGAATCAATGGGGGACACTACCTACGTTATCCTGCAATTCTCACAAACGCATTAGTCCCTCAACCAACTTTGTCGTCAATACTCCAAAACCAACTAGGGGTGGCACTAGATGCACTTACAATCTCCCCCTTTTTGGTGATTGATGACAAACTGGTTGAAGTTTTCAACGGGAAAGAAGTATGTAAAATTGTAAAGGATAGCGTGTTGTCTTCATAAGTGGCAAGGGCTCCCCCTGAAGATGTGCATATAAATAATTTGCTTTTGGAATGGAAATGCACATGGCAGGTTGTACTTGTGGAGATCCTCTACAACTTATGAAGATAATTCATCATGCATGAAATGATATAGCTAAGAGAACGACATGCATAATGAAAAATGGACGTCTGCAGAATGATCTAAGTGCGGAAGTTATCATTGCACGTGGAAATGCAAATAAGTAGCAGACGACCATCAAGTTTAAGTGTTACAACTCAAAGAACGAAGTGTATCAAAGGCAAGAGTTGTAAGCACTAGGCAAAAACATAAAGCAACCGCCCTTATAAACCCGCTTGAAGACTATCAACTCATATGCTTCTCCCCCTTTTGTTAGTAATGACCAAAAAGGTTTGAAGACATAGAGCATCTACTCGTCTTCCTGAGGAGTAGGTGAAGCAGCAGGGTTGTCGTTGTTGGTTGGCGGTGCAGACGAACTTGGTGCAGTGTTGATGCGTGCAGAAGTAGGGGGCGGTGAAGTTGCATCGTCTTCATCATCGATCACATTGGCATTAACAGTTGCCGCGGAGGAAGAAAAGTCAGAGTCTTCCAGAGATGGAGTTCTTCGTTGGACAACATTCCGTGGAGGAGTGGAGTCAAACTTGAATCTTTCAGTGAAGCCATCATCTTGAAGATCCGCTTCAGCACTAAGCAGGGTCAAACTCTTCCATGATCGCCGACAAGTTTCGTGAGTGACAAAAGCATTCTTGGTGGCAAGGTTTCAAATGCGATTTACATCCACCAAGAGGCTTTGCATTTGACGCTTGAGCGAAAAATGATGCTTATCTTGCTTCTGATGCAGGGCCACAAGAAGTTCTCGGTCATTTAGGACCCGAGAGCGCTTCCGAGGCCTTTGAGCAATTGTGCTTGCAGTGGCTTCAGTTGATGCATGATGAGGTAGATGAATGTTTCCAGCCATCGGATAGACACGCGTGACAGCTTGGACTCCTTCCATAGGCTGAGTGAAGCTTTGATGTTCAGCATTTTGAAGATAAAGAGGCTTCTTGGCAGGTTCAGGGTATATGGCTTCAACTGACATATCAACCTCTGGTAGAAAGATCACATGATTGCGAGCAGAGGGTTGATAGTTCACAGCAGAGTGTTGCTTGATGAGGCACATGACCCATGGAGCATAGAACTTCAGTCCGAAAAGGTCAGATCTAGATTCAGCCAGTTGCCTGATGAAGAAATCTTGCGCATTGAAGCTGATGCCATTGAGGATGTAAAAGACCAATGTCTTCATGGCTCCTTCAAGTTTTGCAACTGATGAATGTCCTTTGATAGGCCATAGGGTCCGCCTGATGATGTGATATATGGTGCGCGGCAGATACTCAAGGTCATCAATAAGGAACTTGTCGGTGTCAAAACCGGCGGATCTCGGGTAGGGGGTCCCGAACTGTGCGTCTAGGCGGATGGTAACAGGAGACAAGGGACACGATGTTTTACCCAGGTTCGGGCCCTCTCGATGGAGGTAAAACCCTACTCCTGCTTGATTAATATTGATGATATGGGTAGTACAAGAGTAGATCTACCACGAGATCGGAGTGGCTAAACCCTAGAATCTAGCCTATGGTATGATTGTTGTTCGTCCTACGGACTAAAACTCTCCGGTTTATATAGACACCGGAGAGGGCTAGGGTTACACAGAGTCGGTTACAATGGGAGGAGATCTTCATATCGTATCGCCAAGCTTGCCTTCCACGCCAAGGAAAGTCCCATCCAGACACGGGACGGAGTATTCAATCTTGTATCTTCATAGTCCGGGAGTCCGGCCATCCGGACACCCCCTAATCCAGGACTCCCTCAGTAGCCCCTGAACCAGGCTTCAATGATGACGAGTCCGGCGCGCAAGTTATCTTAGGCATTGCAAGGCGGGTTCCTCCTCCGAATATTTCATAGAAGATGTTGAACACCAGGGTAGTGTCCGGCTCTGCAAAATAAGTTCCACATTCCTTCATAGAGAGAATAATACTTGTATCAATCGGATCTGCTGACGTATTCCGTGGCGTGACATCATGCCACAGCTAGGCTCTTTATTCGTTTTATTGTTCAACCTTAGAGCGTTTAGCGAGGCGGTTTCCTTGGCACGTCTTGTCAAAGTAGAGATCGTGTCCCCTTATTTCGGGATTCTCATCAATACGGGCGTGGGTAACCCAACCGTGACTTAGGTCTGACTCCCTAATTGAAAGCGAGTCTCAAACGGTTATGGGGAGGGCTCTTGGTATTCACCTCCTTTATAAGGAACCGAGGCCCGGCTCCCTTCTTCTCAAACCAATCAAATCCGCCCCTCGCTTTGAGTTCCAACACCCAAAGCTCTAGTTTTAGGCGCTTCGGACCTTCAAAGATGTCCGGCTCCGACCTACAAGGCCGGTGGATGCCTTCCTCCATTACGGAAGAAGATGTGCGGAAGCTAAGAGATGCCAGGTACCTAACCAGTGAAATCTCGCATAGACTGCCTACTCAAGGGCAAGCGGTCCCCGCTCCCCAGCCCGGTGAAAGCGTGGTGTTCGCGTCTCACTTCCTTCGGGGGCTAGGCTTCCCAATCGATCCCTTTGTGAGAGGGCTTATGTATTACTATGGGCTGGAGTTCGACGACCTAGCTCCGGAGTCCATCCTCCAGATCTCATCATTCATGGTTATGTGCGAGGCCTTCCTCCATATCACCCCTCACTTCGGATTGTGGCTAAAAACTTTCAAAGTGGAACCGAAAATGATCGAGGGGCAGCACGCTGAGTGCGGAGGGGCTATAATAAGCAAGATGGACGACGCTCCATGGCCCGAAGGCTCTTTTCAAGAGGAGCTCGGCTTATGGCAACGGGACTGGTTTTACATCACAGCCCCTAGGGGCACCACATGGGTGGCACCGCCTACTTTTCGCTCGGGTCCCCCATCACGGCTAGCGTCATGGGTTAATGTGACGTCCGGGTAATCAAGCTACAGTGAACCTCTGCTAATGATGCCACATCACCTTGATTATTGTTACTAATCTTGCGTTAGTTCGAAACCGGTTCAAATTTCAAATTTAAAATCAAGTCAAACCATTAAAGTTTTCAAAAGTCAAAACTAAAATGTTCTTAATGTGACAAATAAATCATGGATATTATTGGTGGAGTAACAACATCTTTATAAAATAATTAAATACCCTAAAGTGATTAAAACAACATCAAAGCAATTACTTATACTCCTAATATATTTTACCAAATACTAAACTATTTTTATTCTGAGGTAAAACTTCTTAGAACAGTGGATTATTTTGACACACTATTTTTGGAGCTGTTGTCATCTTTTACTAAACCAGGAATAAAGAGTAACTAAAATAAAATAGAAAAGAATAACAAAAAAACAACAACAACAAAAGAAAATAAAAGCCCCCCCCCTCGCTAGGCCTCGGCCCAGCTGGCCACGGGGCTAACCAGGCCGCTCAGCCGGCCCATTTGGCCCGGCCTCCGCCACTCATTCCCTTATCCCCTCGCAACCGCAAACCCTAGCGGTTCCCTCCCCACTCGTCCCCACTTCCCCTCCCCCTGATCCCCTCGCCCCGATCCCCTCCCCCTCTCCGCTCATTCTGGATCGGGGCACGAACCCGCCGACGCCATGACGCCGTCGCCGACCACGGTCGCCGGAGCCGCCCCCTCGTCTACCTCCACCTCGTCGGGCGCCTCGTCACCCTCCTCCCCGAGAGCCAGTCACTGGAGCTCCTCTGCCTCATCCCCCTCGACGGATCTGCTCGTGCCCGAGGACGCCGCCCACATCGCCCGTCGCCGGAACCACCCCGCCGGCCTGCCTCCTCCTCATCGCCGGCCTGCCTCCTCCTCATCGTCGGCCTGCCTCCTCCTCATCGCCGGCCTGCTTCCCCTCCAGCGCCGTCGTCCCCGTCTCCTCCCCGAGCCCACTGCCACGTCCCTACGAATCACGGTGAGGCTCCGGCCTCTTCCCACTCCCCTCTCCCCATGTTGGACGTCGCCGTGACTGTCGTCCGCGTCCTCCCGTTGCCGTGCCCACTACCGCTCGCGGCTCCGGCCGGCCCATACTGGCCTCACCCCACATCGTCTGCGCGCGCGCCCGCCGTGGCCGCGTTTGGTCACCGGACCACACCGCCTCGCCCGCCCGTTGCCGTGCTCCGGCACCCCGGAGCCCCTCTACCCCCTGCGGCCATCGGCCTGCGCCCCGTGCGCGCTCGACGCGCTGCGCCCGCGCCTCGGCCGCGCTCACAGCGGCCCTGCCTCCATCGTGCCCGCTCGTTGCCGTCCTTGCCCGGCTCCACGAGCGCACGCCCCCTGCCTCCCTGCGTCGCCGGCACCCCACCTTGCCCCGCCAGTCCCGCCCCCGCGGTTGGCCTGGGCGGGTGCCGTATCAGGCACCCACGCGCCCGTGCCCGCATCGGCCCCCTGGGCAAATGACACGTGGGGCCCAGCCCCAGAACAAAAAAAAGAAGAGAAAATAATAATAATAATAATAATAATAATAATAATAATAATTAATTAACTAAATTAATTAACTTAATTAATTGAGTTTAATTAACCTGATCAATTAACTAAACTAATTAACCTGTTAGGTTAATTAAACTGTAATTAGATTAACCTAAACCCTAATTAACCTAACAGTGTATGACAGGTGGGTCCCACGGGACCCACATGTCAGTTTGACCTGGGTCAACCGCACTGTTGCCTGCTGACATCACACTTACGTCATGCTGACGTCAGCATTTACTATTCTGGATAATGTTGAATTAAATAAATAATTAAATTCCAGAAATTAATAAAATCTTTAGAAAATCATATCTTTTAATCCGTAACTCGGATTAAAATATTTTCAACATGAAAGTTGTTTAGAACGACGAGACGATTCCGGATACGCAGCCCGTTCGTCCACCCCACACCCCTAACATATCAAACACGCAACTTTCCCCCTCCGGTTCATTTGTCCGAAAACACGAAACACCGGGAATACTTTTCCGGATGCTTTCCCCCTTCGTCGGTATCACCTACTACCGCGTTAGAACACGTCTAGCTCTGCTTGTTGTCCTGTTATGCACTTGATTGCTATGTATTTACTATTTCTCCCCCCTTTTCTCTCCGGTAGACCCCGTGACGATGCTGATGCCCCTGTGGTCGACTACATCACCGACGACCCCTCTCTCTCTTGCCAGAGCAACCATGCAAGCCCCCCCTTGATCACTAGATATCGCCTATTCTACTCTATACTGCTTGCATTAGAGTAGTGTAGCATGTTACTGCTTTCAGTTAATCCTATACTGCTGCATAGCCTGTCCTTGCTACTACTGTTGTTACCATTACCTGCTATCCTACTACTTAGTATAGGATGCTAGTGTTCCATCAGTGGCCCTACACTCTTGTCCGTCTGCCATGCTATACTACTGGGCCGTGATCACTTCGGGAGGTGATCACGGGCATATATGATATACTTTACACAGTTACATTACCTGTGATACTGTTCGGAGATGGGGGCTGAAGGGGCAGGTGGCTCCATCCCGGTAGAGGTGGGCCTGGGTTCCCGACGGCCCTCGACTGTTACTTTGCGGGGAGCGGCAGGGCAGGTTGAGACCACCTAGGAGACAGGTGGGCCTGGCCCTGGTCGGCGTTCGTGGATATTTAACACGCTTAACGAGATCTTGGTATTTGATCTGAGTTGGCTACGAGCCTATACGCACTAACCAACTACGCGGGAGTAGTTATGGGTATCCCGGTGTCGTGGTATCAGCCGAAGCACTTCAGACGTCAGCGACGGAGCGGCGCGCGCCGGATTGGACTGGAACGCCTGCTAGGCTAGGTCTGCTTCCGGCCGCCCACGCAACGTGCAGGTGTCCTCAGGGCGATGGGCCCAGACCCCTGCGCACTTAGGTTTAGACCGGCGTGCTGACCTCTCTGTTATGCCTAGGTGGGGCTGCGACGTGTTGATCTTCCGCGGCCGGGCATGACCCAGGAAAGTGTGTCCGGCCAAATGGGATCAAGCGTGCTGGGTAAGTTGGTGCACCCCTGCAGGGAAGTTAATCTATTCGAATAGCCGTGATCTTCGGTAACAGGACGACCTGGAGTTGTACCTTGACCTTATGACAACTAGAACCGGATACTTAATAAAACACACCCTTCCAAGTTCCACAGACAACCCGGTGATCGCTTTTCCACAGGGAGACGAGGGGAGGATCGCTGGGTAGGATATGCTATGCGATGCTACTTGGAGTTGCTACTTGGAGATGCTACTTGGAGGACTTCAACCTACCCTCTTCTGCCTGTTGCAAGACGAAGGTGACCAGAAGCGTAGTCTTCGATAAGACTAGCTATCCCCCTCTTATTCTGGCATTCTGCAGTTCAGTCCACTGATATGGCCCTTTACACATACACCCATGCATATGTAGTGTAGTTTCTTGCTTGAGAGTACTTTGGATGAGTACTCACGGTTGCTTTCTCCCCCCTTTTCCCCCTTTCCTTTCTTTCTGGTTGTCGCAACCAGATGCTAGAGTCCAGGAGCCAGGCGCCACCGTCGACGATGATTCCTACTACACTGGAGGTGCCTACTACTACGTGCAGCCCACTGACGACGACCAGGAGTAGTTAGGAGGATCCCAGGCAGGAGGCCTGCGCCTCTTTCGATCTGTATCCCAGTTTGTGCTAGCCTTCTTAAGGCAAACTTGTTTAACTTATGTCTGTACTAAGATATTGTTGCTTCCGCTGACTCGTCTATGATCGAGCACTTGTATTCAAGCCCTCGAGGCCACTGGCTTGTATTATGATGCTTGTATGACTTATTTATGTTTTAGAGTTGTGTTGTGATATCTTCCCGTGAGTCCCTGATCTTGATCGTACACATTTGCGTGCATGATTAGTGTACGATTGAATCGGGGGCGTCACAAGTTGGTATCAGAGCCGACTGCTTGTAGGAATCCCCCTTCCACACTCCTTGGCCGAAGTCGAGTCTAGACATTGCAAAACTTTTACTAACTTGGCTGTGTGCCTTACGGGCCCACGTCGCCATCGGGTGGTACTAGGATCTTTTACTCCTCGACCTTTACTTTGGGACTCTGAACTCTCTTCTACTCGGGTTAAACGATTTTTTACTAAAATCCGACTTTAGGTTCTCAAAAATACTTTCTCCCGGAGAGCCCCTTCAGTCCAGGTGATCGCCGGCTGCACCAGAAGATTTCGAAGTTACTCTCCGAAACTCTTTTGAGACTTTGTGCCCGTTGCTTTTGCAATTCCCTACCATCGAAATATCCCTATGGATAAATACATACACTTGACGTTCTTACTTTTATTCCCAGTTGATCTTGTTATTACAAGATACCCCGAAATTCTCTCTATTGATCCGAGAATATCTTGTGCCTACTGTCTTGCAATTCCTTGTCACCTGAATACCCCTATGGATAATTCTCGCACTTGTCGAGTATTCGCTTATCCCCAGTTGTTCATGTGTTTCACAAAAGTCTTCAAAATAATATTCGATCTTCCGAAAATCCTCTGGAGCCTTTGGCTCTTGAAATTCTTGCTTGCTTGCATTATGGTTAATCCCATAAGTCTCGTAGTCTTAATGACATTCCTTGTCATTATCATTTTGAGTCTATTGACTCAATATTCTGCGAATACACGCAATCATCATTGATCCTTATAAATTACCTTTCCGGCTAAGCTTACATTCTTTTAACTGGAATTGGTTCTCGACCAATCCAATTGTCGTTGATTGTACCCTAAGGCTATTCAACTTATCCATCCCTAATCAGAGCATTGCTTCTGATCCCTTGATTTGGAAATCATAATTCCTTTGCATTTGACAATTGAGTTAGTCAGTTGTTTCTATAATCTGATCTCCTTGCATTCTTCTTCCTCTAGTTGAGTACTGATACTCGTATCAGATCCTTTGTGGACCATCAAGTCCTTTGTTGGATTGTTATCCGACAGTGTCCTTCACATTTGATCACTTTGTGAGTTCTTCCCCTGATACATAATGCCTTTGTTAAGTTGTATCCTCTGCTTGGCCAACCATGCTCTGCTTTTAGGCTTGTGTTATTTACTCTTGAAACTTGTGGTATATGTTTCTAAGAAGCCCCTATGGGTTGAACATATGCCTTCTCTAAACCGTGTGAACCCGAAATATTTCACGAGTCATACTTATCTCGTATTGCACCAGGTAAAACTTTCAACAACTAATGTCATCTTCGAAATACGAGAGGTGAATGGAAGATTATGCATTGAGGAAGTGGGAGTCGACCTTGAACCTTGTGTTCATGCCCATGGACGCGATGTATATCCTATCATGGAAGTTTCTTGTAATAATAACTATTTCCTTGATAGCTAACATATGGTATCTGTGAATTGATCCCTTGCAACCGTGGTTCCGACCATGATTGTTCTTCTTTGATTCCATTTCTCGGACAAGTTAAAACAATTGTCTTCTATGGATCGATACACCAGTCCAACCTTTACCTTGATCTTGTGTCGAGTATTACCCCCCTGGTATCTCGAGATTATCTTGGAACTGCATAACTTTTTATGAGTTCATCAAGTACTACCTTCCCACTGATTCCAATTTTTCACGGGCTCTGAGTTATTAAACACTCAAAGACACGGATAACTGAACCGAGTCCGCACTATGGTTCAACAACTCTTCAGTAAGCTTCTATAACTACGAGTTTGTACCCGATCACGCCATTCCTAGCCTGTTTGGCTATATCCTTGTCGTGCCAATTTTAACTGTGCTACCTGGTCCTCTTCCCAGAGCATAATTTTTGACGATGAGCTAAGCTTACGTCGATCTTCCTCATCATATCATTTCACTTTGGACAACAAGCTTGATTTTGAGTTTGTGTTGTACCCTTGGTTCCAATAACCTTCCACTTCATCATTACTTTGACTTGGTGTCGTCGCCGATCGATTACATCTTCATGAACTCTCGCGACAAAGGTGTCGTGATCATCAACATTCTGAGCTCATCCAGGATATCAATTGAATTCATGATGAGAAATACCATCCTTGCCCTCGATGAATTGTATTATCGTCGACCACTTTATTGCCCTCCCACCAACACAAGCTTGTTCATGTTTGGTGTTATACCTTGAGTTCCTTGCTATCCAGCAATTTTTCTTCTTTACCTTGGAGTATTACCATCCTTTATGTCAAGAATGTTCTGAGATTTGTTCCACCTCTTGAGAATTCTTGACATAGAAATACTTCTCACCATCACCATTCTTTCTTGGTCCCCGTGTTAATTCCAACAAGTGAACGGTGTTGTTTGGATTCTTTCCTTCTAGCAAACCTATTTTTTTTGAAGTTAATGGTCGAAAGTTCATTCTTAGGCTATTGACTATTGAATCACCATTCTAACATTGGTCGTGCAACCCAACCCATATTTCGGGCGCACCTTTCAACCAATGTTTAATTGTGTATGTTTTCCTCGAGCATATTTCCTTATATCATTTGATCTGACCAACGTTATCTCCTTGTTCACTTAATTGTGCACATCCATCTTTTGGGAATCTCGGTGGATTGCCGTTGAGTTCACGAGACACCTCCTTGTCCTCTCCTTGGGTTAATGATGGACTCCTGATAACGGAAATCACTACATAGTTCATTTCCCCGAAAATCTTACAATGTCATCTCGTCAATTTGCGTTACACCTTTTCTTCTCAGGTATCCTAAGTCTGAGGTATCCTGACACCAATCGGATCTGAATCTCGGTCAGATATGATGGTTGGGACAACTTTCCAAGAGTTATGATGATGATCCTTTGATGACCCGGTAACATGATGTCATGCCTAGCACCCCCCCCGGCCCCCCCCGGCTGGAGGACCTATCATTATAGATTCCTTTTCAGCAAGGTTATCCATTCATCCATGAGGAAATTGTAAGACTTATTCTACAAGTTATTCCTGATGGATCCTTCGTGTTTCCAAAGTCTGATCTTCACCTGAAGACCATGTCAATGCTATCTCGAAGCATGTCAATGGTACTCCAATTCTCAACAGGAACATTTGAAGCACGATGCTAAATTTTATTTATCACTTATCCTAACACCGTTGTATGGGTAATATCATGAGATTCCTTCCCCCTTACCTAAATGGTTTTCTACTTTATATCCTGTCATGGATATCTTGCTCTGCTTGTCCTTGGGAAGGATATACCCTTGAAAAATGTGTTTAAACATATTTTCCTTTCCATTGTTCTGTTTTTCCATTGGTTTGTTTAAACCTTTTCTATGATCTATATGATATAAGCAGTAATAATCCACTGCTTGTGCAAACACCTCGATGCACAACTCTATCGGTAAGACCTTGTTACTATTGTTGATGAAATTCCGGTAACCACCGATGGACGGGAACCTTGCTTATTGGTCCGCCTCGTTCCAACGAGCAGAAAAATGGTTCTCTTCGTCCCTCGCCCTTGGTACCTATGTTGTTGCCGACATGACCCACAGACTCTCCTCTGACATGCCTTGCTTACATGATTGTGCAAGACGTCACCGCCTTTCCTACTTTTAACCCACATGGTGGGCCCATAACCCCCTGTTCCACGGGATCGAAACCTGACTCTCCTGTACACCACGTTTCCAAAGATATTCCTCACGCTTGACTTTGTATGTAATTCACGGGCCACTTGCCTGTTGATCTATTCTGCTATCAGACGCAATACTTATTCCCATTGCTCTTAGCCCCTTTCACACCTTGTTTCAGGCAACAAACGATTGCCTATGCGCTTGAAACTTCTATTTTGCACCTTCTTACTTTGCTCACGATATTTTCTTAAGTTTCAATTCGAGAGTCGCTATCCGCCACCCTCCCCGATGTTAACGACCAGATAGTTGACCTTGCAGAGGTCCGTACTCCCGGAATGCCCACCCTTTATCCTTTCCGTAAGTACGATGAAGATCCCAAAGAAAGGATGTGTACTACATCATGATGGCCTGATGCAGAGAAATGAAGACATCAACATAATGGATCGACCGCTTTGAGAAGAGCAACCAAGACCGAGAAGATCCGTTAGAATACCGTAACCAGAACTTTCCCCCTTACTCCCCTCTTAAATCTCGGGACGAGATTTCTTGTAGTGGAGGAGAATTGTGACGTCCGGGTAATCAAGCTACAGTGAACCTCTGCTAATGATGCCACGTCACCTTGATTATTGTTACTAATCTTGCGTTAGTTCGAAACCGGTTCAAATTTCAAATTTAAAATCAAGTCAAACCATTAAAGTTTTCAAAAGTCAAAACTAAAATGTTCTTAATGTGACAAATAAATCATGGATATTATTGGTGGAGTAACAACATCTTTATAAAATAATTAAATACCCTAAAGTGATTAAAACAACATCAAAGCAATTAGTTATACTCCTAATATATTTTACCAAATACTAAACTATTTTTATTCTGAGGTAAAACTTCTTAGAACAGTGGATTATTTTGACACACTATTTTTGGAGCTATTGTCATCTTTTACTAAACCTGGAATAAAGAGTAACTAAAATAAAATAGAAAAGAATAACAAAAAAAAACAACAACAACAAAAGAAAATAAAAGCCCCCCCCCTCGCTGGGCCTCGGCCCAGCTGGCCACGGGGCTAACCAGGCCGCTCAGCCGGCCCACTTGGCCCGGCCTCCCCCCTCATTCCCTTATCCCCTCGCAACCGCAAACCCTAGCGGTTCCCTCCCCACTCGTCCCCACTTCCCCTCCCCCCGATCCCCTCGCCCCGATCCCCTCCCCCTCTCCGCTCATTCTGGATCGGGGCACGAACCCGCCGACGCCATGACGCCGTCGCCGACCACGGTCGCCGGAGCCGCCCCCTCGTCTACCTCCACCTCGTCGGGCGCCTCGTCACCCTCCTCCCCGAGAGCCAGTCACCGGAGCTCCTCTGCCTCATCCCCCTCGACGGATCTGCTCGTGCCCGAGGACGCCGCCCACATCGCCCGTCGCCGGAACCACCCCGCCGGCCTGCCTCCTCCTCATCGCCGGCCTGCCTCCTCCTCATCGTCGGCCTACCTCCTCCTCATCGCCGGCCTGCTTCCCCTCCAGCGCTGTCGTCCCCGTCTCCTCCCCGAGCCCACTGCCACGTCCCTACGAATCACGGTGAGGCTCCGGCCTCTTCCCACTGCCCTCTCCCCATGTTGGACGTCACCGTGACTGTCGTCCGCGTCCTCCTGTTGCCGCGCCCACTACCGCTCGCGGCTCCGGCCGGCCCATACTGGCCTCACCCCACATCGTCTGCGCGCGCGCCCGCCGTGGCCGCGTTTGGTCACCGGACCACACCGCCTCGCCCGCCCGTTGCCGTGCTCCGGCACCCCGGAGCTCCTCTACCCCCTGCGGCCATCGGCCTGCGCCCGCGTGCGCGCTCGACACGCCGGGCCCGCGCCTCGGCCGCGCTCACAGCGGCCCCGCCTCCATCGTGCCCGCTCGTCGCCGTCCTTGCCCGGATCCACGAGCGCACGCCCCCTGCCTCCCTGCGTCGCCGGCACCCCACCGTGCCCCGCCAGTCCCGCCCCCGCGGTTGGCCTGGGCGGGTGCCGGATCAGGCACCCACGCGCCCGTGCCCGCATCGCCCCCCTGGGCAAATGACACGTGGGGCCCAGCCGCAGAACAAAAAAAGAAGAAGAGAAAATAATAATAATAATAATAATAATAATAATAATAATAATAAATTAATTAATTAACTAAATTAATTAACTTAATTAATTGAGTTTAATTAACCTGATCAATTAACTAAACTAATTAACCTGTTAGTTTAATTAAACTGTAATTAGATTAACCTAAACCCTAATTAACCTAACAATGTATGACAGGTGGGTCCCACGGGACCCACATGTCAGTTTGACCCGGGTCAACCGCACTGTTGCCTGCTGATATCACACATACGTCATGCTGACGTCAGCATTTACTATTCTGGATAATATTGAATTAAATAAATAATTAAATTCCAGAAATTAATAAAATCTTTAGAAAATCATATCTTTTAATCCGTAACTCGGATTAAAATATTTTCAACATGAAAGTTGTTCAGAACGACGAGACGATTCCGGATACGCAGCCCGTTCGTCCACCCCACACCCCTAACATATCAAACACGCAACTTTCCCCCTCCGGTTCATCTGTCCGAAAACACAAAACACCGGGAATACTTTTCCGGATGCTTTCCCCCTTCGTCGGTATCACCTACTACCGCGTTAGAACACGTCTAGCTCTGCTTGTTATCTTGTTATGCACTTGATTGCTATGTATTTACTGTTTCTCCCCCCCTTTTCTCTCCGGTAGACCCCGTGACGATGCTGATGCCCCTGTGGTCGACTACATCACCGACGACCCCTCTCTCTCTTGCTAGAGCAACCAGGCAAGCCCCCCCCCCCTTGATCACCAGATATCGCCTATTCTACTCTATACTGCTTGCATTAGATTAGTGTAGCATGTTACTGCTTTCAGTTAATCCTATACTGCTGCATAGCCTGTCCTTGCTACTACTGTTGTTACCATTACCTGCTATCCTACTGCTTAGTATAGGATGCTAGTGTTCCATCAGTGGCCCTACACTCTTGTCCGTCTGCCATGCTATACTACTGGGCCGTGATCACTTCGAGAGGTGATCACGGGCATATATGATATACTTTACACAGTTACATTACCTGTGATACTGTTCGGAGATGGGGGCTGAAGGGGCAGGTGGCTCCATCCCGGTAGAGGTGGGCCTGGGTTCCCGACGGCCCCGACTGTTACTTTGCGGCGGAGCGACAGGGCAGGTTGAGACCACCTAGGAGACAGGTGGGCCTGGCCCTGGTCGGCGTTCGCGGATATTTAACACGCTTAACGAGATCTTGGTATTTGATCTGAGTTGGCTACGAGCCTATACGCACTAACCAACTATGCGGGAGTAGTTATGGGTATCCCGGCGTCATGGTATCAGCCGAAGCACTTCAGACATCAGCGACGAAGCGGCGCGCACCGGATTGGACTGGAACGCCTGCTAGGCTAGGTCTGCTTCCGGCCGCCCACACAACATGCAGGTGTGCTCAGGGCGATGGGCCCAGACCCCTGCGCGCTTAGGTTTAGACCGGCGTGCTGACCTCTCTGTTGTGCCTAGGTGGGGCTGCGACGTGTTGATCTTCCGCGGCCGGGTATGACCTAGGAAAGTGTGTCCGGCCAAATGGGATCAAGCGTGCTGGGTAAGTTGGTGCACCCCTGCAGGGAAGTTAATCTATTCGAATAGCCGTGATCTTCGGTAATAGGACGACTTGGAGTTGTACCTTGACCTTATGACAACTAGAACCGGATACTTAATAAAACACACCCTTCCAAGTTCCACAGACAACCCGGTGATCGCTTTTCCATAGGGCGACGAGGGGAGGATCGCCGGGTAGGATATGCTATGCGATGCTACTTGGAGTTGCTACTTGGAGGACTTCAACCTACCCTCTTCTGCCTGTTGCAAGACGAAGGTGACCAGAAGCATAGTCTTCGATAAGACTAGCTATCCCCCTCTTATTCTGGCATTCTGCAGTTCAGTCCACTGATATGACCCTTTACACATATACCCATGCATATGTAGTGTAGTTCCTTGCTTGCGAGTACTTTGGATGAGTACTCACGGTTGCTTTCTCCCCCCCTTTTCCCCCTTCCCTTTCTTTCTGGTTGTCGCAACCAGATGCTGGAGTCCAGGAGCCAGACGCCACCGTCGACGATGATTCCTACTACACTGGAGGTGCCTACTACTACGTGCAGCCCGCTGACGACGACCAGGAGTAGTTAGGAGGATCCCAGGCAGGAGGCCTGCGCCTCTTTCGATCTGTATCCCAGTTTGTGCTAGCCTTCTTAAGGCAAACTTGTTTAACTTATGTCTGTACTCAGATATTGTTGCTTCCGCTGACTCGTCTATGATCGAGCACTTGTATTCGAGCCCTCGAGGCCCCTGGCTTGTATTATGATGCTTGTATGACGTATTTATGTTTTAGAGTTGTGTTGTGATATCTTCCCGTGAGTCCCTGATCTTGATCGTACACATTTGCGTGCATGATTAGTGTATGATTGAATCGGGGGCGTCACAGTTAATGAAGGACTTATCTGGGGGCCGTTGAAAGACGTGCCCTTGCTGTAGGGCCGTATTTGAGATCTCCTAGAAAGAGATATCAATCTGACCGTGGTGGCGCAAGTCATGGTGATTCGCCGCACACTGCCCTGCGGACGATGACCTCTCCGCCTGTGGGAATTCAATCCTGAGGGACCACGGGTCCTACAACACTTCATGGGAATGACACCCATGGAGATGTACAAATTGTTCTTCGGATCACAAACAAGGTGTCCGGATCTGTCCGAGGACGCTGGTCTGAGCTGCAACCGCCTAGATGCTAAAGTAAGTAGCTCCATATTTGCACATACCATCCATATTTTTATCAAATCTACCCTTTAGCAGAGTTGCCCTTTGAACAGGAGTGGATAGCAAAGGCTAAGTTTATCAGGTGTCCAGCCCCCTTGCCCGAGACCGTGCCGAATCCCATGCTGACCAGGATGCTGGAGGCCGCGCCGTTGGCGGAAGGAAAGGGGGGGGGGGCAAGGAGCTACCGCCTCCACGAAGGAGGCCGTAAGGATGGGAAGAATCAAAAATTCTCCCGACCAGGGAAAGAAAAGGACTGCCTCTGAAGACCCGGAGGTGATAACCTCAAAGCGGGGAAAGAAATTTCTGTCAGAGGGTTCGGCACCGGTGGACGCTTCAGCCGAATCGCCCCCTAAAGGGGACCCGCTCTCCCCCAAGGCGTAAGTGAAGGGAGGGGTTCCATAATGAATCACATTCATGTTTTATTCCTGAGGAAAATAACCGAAGCATTATCTTGCAGTTCAGATCTCAACCCTTCTCAGCAGAGCTCATCTTCAGGGGATCTTCGTCCAGAGATGATAGAGAGCAAAACGCCTCCCCTTGTTCCACCGTCCTACGAGGCTGGCGACCCCGAGGTATCGTCCCGGAGGGCTTTTTCAAGTCCGGACCCTGGGAAAGGTCGTCAGACTAGTCCGGCACCCTCATGCGCGCCGGCGGAGGTGCTGAAGGATCTGCTTGGTAGGGCGTCCATCTCAGAAGAACATCGTATGTTGATGGATACAGTGATTGGAAGGATTTCATCCGCAGAAAGCGGATTGTACGAAGCTGCCAGGAGTTTACTAACAGGCTTTGAGGTATGTAAAAAGGTGTACCTTTTGGTAGAGCCGCATATTAAATGTGCCCTGTATGAATAGTATCCCCTGAGACTCTGTGTGTCGTCATGAATGATGGCGCACAGAGGATCATAATCCCAGGTATGATATGCCGCCTATTCCATGAAGGTGGCGAGGCGTTCGGTGGCTAGCCGGACTGATGAATCGGCCGAACTAAGGCAGCAACTTGACGTAGCAGATGCCGACATTGCGCTTGTAAATAAGCGGCTAGACGAGGCTCAAGGTATGTTCAAAAGACACCCAGTAATAGGAGCTTGATGCTCGGGCCTTATATGTATATACTTTATGTAGATGGTGCTGCTGCCATGGAGAACCTTCGGGTGGAACTTTCCCGAGCCAAGGAGCAAGCAAGGAAAAGTGATGTGGCTACCGTTAAAGCGGCTGAAGAGCTAAAAGCCGAACAGGCTGCTCACTGCCAGAGCAAGAAGGAGATAGCCGAGATGGCCATAACATTGAAGGATGGTACCGACCGCGGTAAATTTGTTGAACATAAAGATAGGGCGGCCCAGAAGGACCTTGAAAAGATCACTGCCGAAGCCAAGGATACTCGCTCTGCCATGAGAGCGATGAAGGAGGAGCTGTGTCAGGCTGGAGATATCACGGCTGGAAAGCCTTATATGCTGCAGATGAAGTTCGGAGACCCCAAGTATGTTCCATTAGACCGGCAGTGGAGTGCGGAAAATGCTTATCTGGTTTTGGCCGCGAGTGCGGCGGACGCGACCGAACACTTCCGCAGCCGAGGTGACCATGAATTGGAAGAGCTGTACCACAATCCAGAACGCCCACTGTCAGTATCCGACCGTTTAGCCGCCTGGGCGGAGCTGAACAGATTATCTGGACTCGCCATGAAGTATGTTGCGAGTCGTCTGTGGCCGGAGAAGCCGGAGCCGAAGAGTTATTTTGGCTTATGCAGCAGTTCCTTGGTTCGGTGTCGCATGCTGATGCAATGAAGAGGTCAGCGTGCATCGAGGGCGCACAGATGGCTCTTGCCCGTGTCAAAACATACTGGGCAGATATGAAGGCCAGTATTGTTGCGTCCCAGGATTCGGACGAAAGCCGAGTACCTGCCAAGCACTATTTTGAGGAAGTTCTTCCTGGCGCTCGTGTAATAGAGTCGCAGTGCTGGAAGGATGTTGTGTTCGAATAGCTTATACTATTTTGTAAAACGAGTTTTGTGTTTATGAAAAAAGCTTTTTTATACTTGTGCTTGCAAGAATCATGATGCCTCCTGTGCGTCCGTTTAATGTATATATTTGTATATAACCTGAAAGATGGCAGTCATTGGCTTCAGCCCCCACGCATAGAATGCGGGGGTGTTCGCAAAAAGGCGCCTTTTCACACTTAATCCAACGTCTTGGTCCTACAAAGGAGGTGGTGGCGCGGCAAACTAGGCAACCGAACTATAATGCTTTATCACTTTCACTTAGCCATAGGAGTTTGACAGTGGGGCTACTGAATAGCCCCTAGGGGCACCACGCTCGCCCGAATTTGGGGCGCTAGTGTGCCTGACCAGTCTCTCGCTATATCATGACAGTCAGTTTTCGGCTTTCTCTACTGAGGTGCTCACCCGGCCGAACCGGGGCACAATCGCAGTAGTTCTCCTGGTGCCGCGTTAGCCGATATAATGGAACGTAAGGCAGCAAAACACAGGAGCCGGGCAAACCCAACATTTGACCAAAGACATGATTCGGAGCTGATGCATATAGGGCCAAACTCGCGACGCCGAACACTCCCTAAGGTATTCGGTCTTTATGAAGACGGGCCGAAATAGAGCCCTTGGTAAAAAAGCCCCTAGTGTCCAGGTACGTGCAAAAATTCTGGCATGGCCACATGCCAAGACGCCAGCCTCCTCCTCGGCTATAGAGAAAGCCGGGGGATATTATCAACAAGAGACAGTAAAAAAGGTTTATGCAGGGTCTTAATCTGAAAAGAATCCTTGAACGGGTCCCTGCTGCATGTCTGCGCCTGTGTCTCCATTGTGCCGTATCCTGGACGGGCGTAGCATGATGTTCGTCTGCGAAAGAGAGGAACTTAGTAAAAAATAAGCGTGCGAGAAATCAAAATAAATAAAATATAGTTGGAGCAAGAGTTGGGCCGTATTGTCTCCGGGCGTGAGCACACGGAGCCCCTTGCATGGGGGTATGCGGCTGTTAAGCATGTTGACGCCGGACTCGTCGAGGCATGTCCGGGATAGTAGGGCTGGATTTGTGGGCGACTGCCTAGGCGACCACACCCCTACCCGTACTTTGGGGGTCAATTTATGTTCCCTTGTAACGAGATGATGCCCTTTCGACTGGGCATTTTAAGAGTAAGGGATGCATAGTGCGGTATTGCATTAAAGCGGCGAAGGCTTCACGTCCCAGTAGCGCTTGATAGCGACTTATGAATGGGGCGATGTGGAATGTTAGCTTTTTGCTTTGGAAGTTGTCGGGTGATCCGAATGTGACTTCTAACGTAAGGGAACCCATACTTGGGGTATCCGAACCTGGCGTTACTCCTTGAAAGGAAGTGTTGCCGAGGTGGATTGCGACTGGGTGTACCCCGAGTTTGTGGACTGTGTCCTGGTACAACAGGTTCAAGTCGCTACCGCCGTCCATAAGGACGTTTCTAAATTGGAGTCCGTTAATGATTGGATTTAAGACCAAGGCAGTGCAGCCTGCGTCTGGTCTCCTCTAGAGTAATCCAGATGATCAAAGGTGATTGGTTGTAACAACCAGTGGGGTTGCTCCTCCGGGGCTGGCTGTACGGCGCGTGTCGTTGTAGGTGCCGTTCTATTCTTCTTTGTCGCATGAAGTAGATTTACTGTCTTGACTTCTTGTGGGAACTTCTTTTGTTCTCCGGTGATCTGCTCGTGGGGTGCATTGTCATCTTCGCTTGGTGTGTTGAGACCCTTGTGTTCGGCGTTGAGCTTGCCGGACTTCTTAAAGACCCAACAATCTCGGTGGGTATGGTTTGCAGGTCTCCCCGGAGTGCTATGGATTTGACATATTTTGTCCAAAATTTTGCTGAGGTTGGATAGCTCATCCCTATCTTCTTTGGGGGGCATCTTTTTCTGATTTTGCCGAGGACTTTTGAATCCGGCGTTTACTGCCGTGCTCATCGGGCTTTTGTCCTTTATCCAGCGCGGTTCGTTGTTATGGCGCGGCTTCCCGTTCCCATCTCTGAGTTCGGATGTATTCGGGTCGCTGGTGCTGCTTCTTGCCAACCAGCTATCCTCTCCTGCACAGAAGCGGGTCATGAGGCTTGTTAACGCGGCCATTGTTCGCGGCTTTTCTTGGCCGAGGTGTCTGGCGAGCCATTCGTCTCGGATGCTATGTTTGAAAGCTGCTAGGGCCTCTGCATCCGGACAGTCGACTATCTGATTCTTCTTGATAAGGAATCTATTCCAGAGCTTCCTTGCTGACTCTCCGGGCTGCTGAGTTATACAGCTCAGATCGTCTGCATCCGGGGGCCGGACATAGGTCCCTTGAAAATTTGCCCGGAAAGCATCCTCAAGCACTGCCCAACTTCCCATGGTTTTCTCGGGAAGGCTTTTAAGCCAATGCCGGGCTGTCCCTTTGAGCTTAAGGGGTAAGTATTTTATGGTGTGGAGGTCGTCTCCTCTGGCCATGTGTATGTGGAGGATGTAGTCCTCGATCCAGACTCCAGGGTCTGTTGTTCCGTCGTATGGTTCCATGTTCACTGGCTTGAATCCGGCTGGGAATTCATGATCTAGCACCTCATCAATAAAGCATAGGGGGTGTGTGGCGCCCCTGTATTTAGGCGTGCCGCGATTTTCGGGTATTTTTTGCGTTGCATCACTCATTGGAGCTTGATTTCTTGGCCTATAAATATATCTGGTGGGGCCAATTTTCTGATGCGGATTCTTGGACGGATCGCGCGCTATATTGAGTGTGGCGTCTTTTGACGCGTGAGATTGATCGTAGGGTCGTCTATCCGACCTAGTGGCATCCTTATTTTTTGACCGTGGGGGCTTTATGGCCTCTTCGTCAAATTCCGGTAGTAGTTTCCGCTTCGGATAGCTCTTTGTGTGGCGACTACTGCTGTACTTGTGTGCGGTATTGAGTACCTTGCCCCATCTGATCCTGAGTGCATCCTCCGCTGTCTTGAGCCTCCGCTTCTGCTTTTTCACGCTACGTGCAGTGGCGACGAGCCTTTGGTGGAGGTTCTGATGTTCCAGCAATTTGTCTGGTGTGAGGTCGTCCGGGCTATTATCCTTCCCGGGGATTGGTTGTTCGGATTGTCCGCCCTGCTTGGACGGATGCTTGACGGCATGTTCATCGTCCGTTGAGTCGCCCTGCTCTATGGCTGGGTTTTTGTCGAGGTGGGGCTTGGCCTTGCGCTTACGCCGCCGCTTTGATTTTTTCTCGGGGGAGCGATCTCTGGCCGCATCCTTTTGGTCCTCGTAGTCGTTTCTGTTGCGTGTGTCCACCATGTATACATCGTATGATGAGGTGTTTTTCCGGAGCCCTATAGGCGCTGGTTCTTGATCGTCTCCTTTATCGGCGTTCATACCGTTGATCTCTTCGGAGTCGAAGTCTAGCATGTCGGTTAAATCATCGATAGTGGCTACGAAGTGGGTGGTGGGTGGGCTACAAATTTCTTCGTCGTCCGCATCCCAACCGTGTTGGCCGTAGTCCGGCCAAGGCTCTCCTGAAAAAGAGAGAGACTTTAATGAATTCAGGATGTTGCCGAAAGGCGACTGCTGAAATACATCCGCGGCGGTGAACTCCATGACCGGAGCCCAATCGGGCTTAACCGAGAGAGGTGCGGGATTTACGGAGTCCAGATCGGAGTCCGGCACCTTGGAGTCGCGGGCCTTGTGAGGGACTAAGCTGGTACCCGGCTCTATCGCCGTAGGGATTGCAGTTTCCGGGGTGGCGTCTAACCATCCATCCCCGACTGGCGTAGTGGGCTTCGAGCTAATGGTCGGAGCGGACACCTGAGCGACGCTCTGGGCGTTGTCCGATGACAGAGCTAAATTGTGGCCATCATGACAGTGCGGCGCGCCCGGTTGTGGCTCGAATCCGTCGAAGATCTAGTCCCCGCGGATGTCGGCCGTGTAGTTCAAGCTTCCAAACCTGACCTGATGGCCAGGGGCGTAGCTCTGGATCTGCTCCAGATGGCCGAACGAGTCGGCCCGCAGTGCGAAGCCGCCGAATACGAAGATCTGTTCGGGGAGTAAAGTCTCATCCCGGACCGCGTCGCGGTTGACGAGCGAAGAAGCCATCGGGCCTAAGAGGCGACGACACAAAGGAACTCTCAATGAAAGAATGTCGGTGTCAAAACCGGCGGATCTCAGGTAGGGGGTCCCGAACTCTGCGTCTAGGCAGATGGTAACAGGAGACAAGGGACACGGTGTTTTTACCCAGGGTCGGGCCCTCTCGATGGAGGTAAAACCCTACTCCTGCTTGATTAATATTGATGATATGGGTAGTACAAGAGTAGATCTACCACGAGATCGGAGTGGCTAAACCCTAGAATCTAGCCTATGGTATGATTTTTGTTCGTCCTACGGACTAAAACTCTCCGGTTTATATAGACACCGGAGAGGGCTAGGGTTACACAGAGTCGGTTACAATGGGAGGAGATCTTCATATCGTATCGCCAAGCTTGCCTTCCACGCCAAGGAAAGTCCCATCCAGACACGGGACGGAGTCTTCAATCTTGTATCTTCATAGTCCGGGAGTCCGGCCAAAGGTCTTAGTCCGGCCATCTGGACACCCCCTAATCCAGGACTCCCTTAGAACTCCTTTGGATATTCAGCATCACGTGGCAAAGGCTTCATCATGCTCAACATCTGGATCATATTGGGTTCAGGCTTATGGAAGATGCTCTCCAGTGCATTGTGGTGGTTTTGGCAACCTGGTTCATATAGCTCTCCGGGAGTGGATAGGCCTGTAAGCTCAATGATGTCAAGAGCTTTGGCTTCATGATGAACATTTCCTGTCATCCACTCGAGAACCCAGGTCTTTGTATCTCTATTATATCCGCAAATGTGGAGGGTAGCATAAAATTGAAGCAATAGCTCTTCATTCCAATGTTCTTTGTCTGTCACAAAGCTGAGCAGACCAGCATCATGTAAGCAGTCAAGTGCTTCTTCTAAGCATGGAAGTCCAGCAATGGCTTCAGTGTCGAGGCGCATATGAGGGAAAATGCTCCCTTGATCATACAGAACACATGAGTAATAGCTTCGCTGCTGATGACTCCAGAACCGATCTGATGATATTCTTGGCCTTGTGTAGGGGTTCTTTGAGCTGTCAAAGAATGTGTTGTGGCTCTTGAAGCCATTTGCATTGAAGGACCCGACAGATGTGGCAGTACCTGGAAACCTTGGCAGTCTTGGCTTTGGCTTCTGGACCTGAGGCCTATGCTCAATGTGATAGTCAAATTGAGGACCAGAGACATTAGGTGGAGGGACCAGAACGGGCCATCTTACTGTGATTAGCTCGCCATGGTTGTATGCTTGCTCGATTGTATAGGGCCTTGGTGGCGGAACAGGAGCAGTGGCAGCAACAGTGGCTTCGAGCTGCACAACAGAAGCTTCAGGAGCATTTTCAACATTGACTTCTGGTACTGTGCTTGGGACAGGCTCCACATTAGCTTCAGCCATGACTATGTCATTGGCTTCATTGGTGTTGGTGGTGGCAGCCTCAAGGTTTTCAACCTCCACTTGCTGAGCTGGAGGGTCAGGCACAGACACGTTCACTTCATGAACAACTTCTTCAGGAATGGGGGGAGTAGAGACACGTTCTTCTTGACGTTCGTCATCGGCTGATGCAGCCGGATTGTCTTCAGCAGCTGGGGCTTCAGACTCGGAGACATTCACAGCAGGAGTGGCTTCTGAAACAGTTGACGTGCAACAGGTTGATGGTGCACTTCTCCTTCTGGAACACTTGGAAGAGGAGCTTGAGGCCTTGATCCTTTGCGAAGCCTTTGTAGTACAGGCGACGCCTTTGGAGATGGAGTGGGCAGGTCCTCATCCTCTTCAACTTGCACGGATGGTGTGGCTTGTTGTTGTTGGGGAGTACTAGGGGAGTCTTGTTGTTACAGGCGATCAGCCCATGAAGCATCCTGAGCAATGGCGTCAGAGGACGACCAATACTGATGATTTCGTTGTTCGTACGAACAGGCGATGATACCACATTGTATTCAATTTGAGGAAGAACTTCATTGTCTTCAACATTGTCATGATGACCAATGTCTTCAGCAGTGATGGGATCAACTGCTGGAATCTCTTCAGCTTCAGGAGCCTCTGTGGAAGCAGGCTCATGAACAGTCATTCGTAGTTCTTGGGTAGCGGATGCAGGATGAACCACTGAGATGGGTTCAACAACAAGGGGCTCTGTGGGAGCAGCCCGATTCTTCTTGGTCTTGCGCTTCTTCTTGGAGGGAGCAGCATCAGAGGCTTCAGAGGTTTTCCTTTTTCTGGCTTCAGCCTCTGCTGCCCTCGTCTTCTTCTGTTCTGAAGCGGTTGACGTGACCTTTGGCTTCGAGCCAGTCATGCTGCTTGGGAAGACAATGCGAGGTTCATCTTGCCTTGAGGGTGCAGGTTGGACAGTCGATTTCTTCTTCTTCTTTGCAGCCATCCTGGGGTCGATGCCTGGACGACCAAGAGCCTTGCGCTTCTCAGCCTCATTGTAGGCCAGCACACACTTGTCAGCCAGATCTTTCATGCGCTCACGAGAGCCTCTAGCTTCTTCACGCTTCTTGTGAAACGCCTCTTTGAGCTCGTGAAGCATGATCTTGAAGTTCTTGACATCTTGCACACTGAGATTGGCCACGTGCTTCTTGAACTGAGCCTTTTCATAGTCAATCTTGTGCTTCAGTTCAACAATGCGCTGAGCAATAGCTAGCTCAGAAGCAATGGCGCCATTGAAGGCGACGCTGAGGCCAATTGGAAGTTGCAGATCATCAAAGCTGAGATTTGGTGTGTCAAACCATTCATCAATGAAGTTATGGAGGACGTCCACATAAAAGAGAGGCAAGTTATTGAAGATCTCTGCTTCTTCCTTGCTCTTGATCAGTTGCTCAAGAGCATCATCTGCAAGATCGTCATCGCTGGACAGATCAATGTGCTCATCATGCAGAATGGCAGCAGGAGTCAAAGCCTGATCAGTACTCTTGATGATTTTCTTTTTCTTCTCCGTCTTCTTGGAGATGCGTGAAAGATCTTCAGACTGCACACTGTCTTCAGGAGGTGGAGTGGCCAGTGGCTTCACACGAGAAGCTTTTGGAGGTGCAGCTGATGATGAAGCCTTAATCTTCTTTGGCTTCTGCGGCCTTGGAGGAGGAGCTGGGGTTTCATCAGAATCAGCATCATTGTCAGAATGATCCACTTTGGCACCTTGTACCAAGACGTATGAGATGAGGCCATCAAGGTTTGCAAAGGGGCCAATTCTGTTTTCTTCAGCTTCACGTGTGCCATCATCACGGGGAGCAGAGGGACCAGGATTGAAGTCTAATCCCCATGACTTCTTGTTTTCCTTTGCTGAAGCCTTAGCATACTGGAAGTTGCGCTTGAAGAGATTGTCGTCACGACACCAGAGCAATGATGATGGGTCGGCATCTTCAGGCTGTGGTCCACGGACCGTGCAAGGATAGAATTCTTGCGCAATGGCTTCAGCTTTGTTCTTGGGGGGAAGGCCTCGATAGAGAATATCACCCCAAGGACTCTTGATAGCATTCCTCTCAGCGTACTCTTGGGTCACGGACTTGTACTTGAACCATTGTTCAGCCCAATAGCGTCAAATCCATTGGATTCAAGTCTTGCGCTGAATATAATCCTCTTCAGGATCTGTTTTGTAGATTTCTGCAAGATCATCAGGCAGATACTTTAAAGTGCCCCCAGATGCTGTCTGCCACACTTCCTTACTGATTTCTCTGCAACCATGAACTTCAAACTGAATAGTTTCAATAGGTTCAAAGGCTTGAAAGGCTTTTTCTTGCTGGTCAGACATGAACTGGCTTCGGGAGATTCAATGTGTTGCTGTAAGAATTCTGCAAACGAATGCAGACTATGAGAACCTAGGGATTCTCCCACGGACATGTACCTATGACAGCATTAGAGATGCGAGGGAAGGGGAAGAGGTCATATGCATTCTCAGAAGATTTTGAAGATAAATCAGTTTGAAGACATTGACCTCATGTTGCGAAGACATTCACTTATATGTCGAGAGTCGGTTCCAGATTTGTACGAATCCGTGAATAAGTACAAGTGAGGAATCTAACTAGATGTGAAGCTTAAGTGAATATACTAGGCAGTATGAGATGCAGACAGAATAGATCTAACTTTGTATAGACAGAAACCAATTTTGGTAAATTGGATGAATCATTGAGGATCAAAAAGCTGGTAAAAATAGAGTTATATTTACCACACGATGAACTGCTAGATGGGATGAATAGGAGACCGAGCAGTTCAATCCATCGTGCCCTAACTTGGCGACGGAGGACACCTACGGCGGCGGCGGAGAGGACGATGCCCGCGGCCGGCGTGAGGACGGCGTCGGAGAAGTCGCGGCAGCTAGGCGCTTCATCGCCGACGTCGTCGAGAGCTAGCGGCGGCGCTAGGGTTTTGACGAGGTGGAGAGGTGGAAGAAGGTTTTCTTGACCGCAGGGGACACATATTTATAAGTAGGTGTGCGGCACAGTGCAATTACACAGGTGCCCCTGTCCGTTCACATCCATGGGACACGTGGCAAGCATGCAACATACTCAGAGTTGTCCCACGTTCCCACGCCCGCCAAGTTTGTCGGATGGTTGTTCTGGTTCTCCGGACATCGACAATAAAGATGAATCATTTAAAACGGACTTGATGTTTATCTCTGTGTCTTCTGCTGACAAGGATGCAGAGAAGACATTCGACAGTTTCAACAGAATGCATATGATTTGGACAGATAGAGTTTGAGATAGTAAGCATAGAGAGATTAGGGTCCGATCACAGTCACTTAGTTCAAAAGATTCAACAATGAAGACATAGCTATAAGTGAATGTTGTAGAGAACAGAATACTAGTATATATATATATATATATATATATATATATATATATATATATATGTATATATAGGACGCCCATTTGGGACACCTAGGTGCCTGGGCACCTTGCCTAAAAACCGTTGGATTACAATGAGATATGTGCATGTGAAACAATGCTAGAATTAATTGGTGACCTTTTATTAGGGAAGAATAATCGCTGATTATTACCTATTACGGACACAATTTTTATTTGGAAAGAATTAGTGGTTAATACACATGGGCGCACCTTTAGTAGGAAATAATTATTGCTAGACATTTAATGCTCACATTAGAGATGATAGAGAAAATCATTCATTAATATTCAATTTTTGTATGGCATGCACGTCCCATGGTGTGTGCACTTTTTTGGATACAGTAGGAAGACATTTTTTGCGAGAAAAGTGTACTTGTATATCATAATTGTGGATGTAAAGGTATATTTTGAGCGTGTCCTTATTTAAAGTATATCATTTTTAGGTGTGTCTCCAATTCCGTTTACGGGTATGTGTTTTAAGGCATATACTTGATTAAGAAATAGTATAATTATTTTGGGCATGTACCAATTCAAAGTATATCATTTATGGGTATCTCTCCAAAGCATATATGTGTATTCAAAAAGAGTGCGTGAGCACGATATCTTAGGTGTATGTACGTAAAAAATATCGAGTGCGGATATCTGCATGCATCGTACATACCCAAAAACAAAAAATAATATTAGGTTGATGTTTCGTATTATTTGGTCACCTTAATTTGTAAAGGGAAATTAGTCTTGGAAAATGTGACATGTTCAGATACCTTGAAAAGTAAATCATTAGAAACTACATAAGAACGTACATAGGGTATGCCAATGGAGTGTTAGGCACCTAGGGTCATGTAATTCACCGGTATCTGATACCTTGAATAAATCACTAGGTATGTATATGTAGTCAAAATTTTCTTGGGTATATATGTAGAAACGATTTTTCTACAGAGGGAGTTAACAGGAGGTATAATGTTTTTGAACGAACCTAAAATAGCGTGCAAAACTATAGAGGAAACAACAAGCAATTTCTTTTGTATATGCATTTTTTTGGGGACTTGAGTATGCACTTACAAATATATATTGGTTACTGTCAAATTTGGCATATCTTTTAAAAATATATCCTTCTTTCGTGGGGACTTGAGTATGTCACGTTCATGGCTATATGCTTTTGACAAAAATGGGTATATGATTTTTGGAATGTGATATACGAGTATGTCACATTTCCTTAATTTTGTAGTTTCAAATGTCTTGGATATGACATACCCACTGTATTTAAATATATTTGTGCCTACTCAATACCTTGGAAATAGAAAAATTGATGGTTATACACATACAATGCTCATGTATTTATGTTGGCAGTTTACCGAGATTCAAAGTAGCCTATAAAAGAATGCGCACATGGATGATGTAACATGCATCTTCTTTTGGAAATGAATCAATTAACAATGAGCAAATGTCGTGTGACGTTTATGGCAAGCAATAAATTGTCGCGGAGGGTCTCGTGCATGCATAAAAACTTTGGAAAGTGAGCTAACTAATGTGGATGGAAAGAAAAATCCTACCATTCTTGAGCAAGGTGCCTGGGCACCTAGGTGCCCCAGATATTTTACCTATATATATATATATATATATATATATATATGAGAAATCAATCAACTCATCATAGTGAAGTAAATCATGAAGATAAGTTGAAAATTGAAGTCAAATCAATATGCAAAGATATTCAACAATAACGCCATGAGTGAAACACTTCAAACCAAGAAATTTGGTGGTGGCGTTACCCACCGTATAGGAAGTATTAGACCCAGACACGGTGCACAATTATCATGGCGCTCCGAAGTCAAATTCCATGTTAATGTATTCACACTCAGAATGTAAGTCTTCATTGATTGAAGATATATTTTACTTCGTGTGTTGTACATCTAAGTCATCAACATGCATAAGTGTTAGGATGTGTTCCTGATCACATGACATTTGAGGATTACAAGATATTTAGCTCACACCGTAACTTGCAAAATCTTTTCTCATCCAAGGGCTTTGTGAAGATATTTGCCAGTTGCTCTTCAGTGTTGACGTGAATGATGTCAATATCTTTTTTCATGACATGATCTCTGAGGAAGTGATGACGAATTTCAATGTGCTTTGTCTTCGAGTGCTGAACTGGATTGTTGGCAATCTTGATGGCGCTTTCATTGTCGCAGAAGAGAGGGACTTGCTTCAGATGGATGCCATAGTCCTTGAGAGTTTGCTTCATCCACAGAAGCTGAGCACAACAAGATCCAGCAGCAATGTATTCAGATTCAGCAGTTGAGAGTGATACACAGTTTTGCTTCTTTGAAGACCAATAGACAAGTTATCATCCCAGAAAGTGACATGTTCCTGATGTTGACTTGCGATCCACCTTGTCACCAGCATAATCAACATCCGAGAATCCAACCAGATCAAACCTTGAGCCATTTGGATACCATAATCCGAGTGTTGGGGTGTAAGCCAAATATCTAAGAATTCGCTTCATATCTAAGTGATGCGATTCCTTTGGTGCCGCTTGGAATCGAGCACACATGCAAACACTAAGCATAATATCTGGCCTAGATGCACATAGGTAAAGTAAAGAACCAATCATGGAGCGGTATACCTTTTGATCGAACTCTTTACCATTGTCGTCGGGACCAAGATGATGTTTGGCTGGCATTGGCGTCGTGTAACCTTTGCAATCTTGCATGCCGAACTTCTTCAGACAGTCTTTGAGATATTTTTCTTGAGATATGAAGATGCCATTTCTTTGCTGACGAATTTGAAGACCAAGCAAGAACTTCAGCTCACCCATCATGGACATCTGATATTGCTCTTGCATCAGGTATCCAAACTCATCACTATACTTCTGATTGGTGCAACCGAAGATTATGTCATCCACATATATTTGGCATACAAACAGTTCACCATCATATGTCTTCGTGAAGAGTGTGGGATCTAGGGATCCTGGTTTGAATCCTTTGCTCTTCAGGAAATCTTTGATTGTATCATACCAAGCGTGAGGAGCTTGTTTGAGGCCATACAGTGCTTTGTTTAGTTTGTACACCATATCAGGATGTTTTGGATCTTCAAAGCCAGGTGGTTGAGCAACATACACTTCTTCTTCAATGTTGCCGTTGAGGAAAGCACTTTTCACATCCATTTGATATAGCAAGATGTTGTGGTGATTAGCATAGGCTAGCAGTATGCGAATTGCTTCAAGCCTAGCTACTGGAGCAAATGTTTCATCAAAGTCAATTCCTTCAACTTGAGTATATCCTTGTGCCACAAGACGTGCTTTGTTTCTGACGACTTGACCATGCTCATCTTGCTTGTTCCGATATATCCATTTAGTGCCAATAATGTTATGCTTGCGAGGGTCAGGGCGCTTGACAAGTTCCCAAACATTATTCAGCTTGAACTGTTGAAGTTCTTCTTGCATGGCTTGAATCCATTCTGGTTCCATAAAGGCTTCAGCAACTTTCTTGGGTTCAGATATTGATACAAATGAAAAATGCCCACATAAATTTGCTAGCTGTGTCGCCCTTGAGCGAGTAAGTGGACCAGGTGCGTTGATGCTATCAATTATCTTCTCAATTTGTACTTCATTTGCAACACGAGGATGAACTGGATGAAGACCTTGCTCATGCTAATCATTGTCATCATTGGAAGGATAGTCTTCGGTCTGAGCATTTTCTTCAGGTTGGTTTGGTGCAGAAATGATAAGTTCTTCTTCAGGATGTGCTTCAGAATGCATGATTTCACCAGTTCCCATCGGCTTGATAGATTCACTGGAAGGAGCTTCATCTAATGTGCTTGGCAGGAGCTCTTGTTGTGAACCATTGGTTTCATCAAATCGTACGTCCACAGTTTCAAAGATTTCGTAGTGAAAGAGGTTGAAGACTCTGTATGAGTGTGAATCCTTTCCATAACCGAGCATGAAGCCTTCGTGTGATTTAGGCTCAAATTTTGACTTGTGATGGGGATCCTTGATCCAGCATCTAGCACCAAAAACTCTGAAGTAGCTGACATTTGGCTTCTTGCTAGTAAGGAGCTCATAGGATGTTTTGCCCAGAAGCTTGTGGATGTAAACACGGTTGATGATGTGACATGATGTATCAATGGCTTCAGGCCAGAACTTTCTTGGTGTCTTGTACTCGTCGAGCATTGTTCGAGCCATCTCAATGAGGGTTCTGTTCTTGCGCTCTACAATGCCGTTTTGCTGAGGTGTGTATGGGGCAGAGAACTCATGAGTGATTCCCATTGTATCCAGATAAAGATCAAGCCTGGTGTTCTTGAATTCAGTGCCGTTATCACTTCTGATATGCTTGATCTTGACTCCATAATTGTTCATTGCTCGATTGGCGAATCGTCTGAAGACATCTTGTACTTCAGTCCTGTAGAGAATTATGTGCACCCATGTATATCTTGAGTAGTCATCAACAATGACGAAGCCATAGAGACACGCCGTTGTTGTGAGGGTAGAATAGTGAGTAGGGCCAAATAAGTCCATGTGCAACAGCTCGAAGGGTTGAGATGTCGTCATGATTGTCTTCGAGGGGTGCTTCGCCCTAGTCATCTTCCCAGCTTCGCAGGCACCACACAAATGATCTTTCTTGAACTTGACACCTTCGATGCCTATGACATGCTTCTTCTTGACGAGAGTGTGTAAGTTCCTAATGCCAGCATGCCCCAGCCTCCGATGCCAGAGCCAGCATTCTGAAGCTTTTGCAAGAAGACATACGGCAAGCTGTGGACCTGCTGAGAAATCTACCATGTATAGATCACCTTTCCTATACCCTTCAAAGACTAGAGACTTGTCAGATTCCATTAGTACAAGGCAACGATATTTTCCGAATATCACAATCATGTTTAAGTCACAAAGCATTGAGACAGACATTAAGTTGAATCCAAGGGATTCAACAAGCATAACTTTATCCATGTGTTGATCCTTTGTGATTGAAACTCTACCTAGACCCAATACCTTGCCTTTACCAGTGTCAGCAAATGTGATTTGACTCTTGTCGGATGGACGTAAGGTTGAGTCCATGAGAAGACTTTGATCACCAGTCATATGATTAGTGCATCCGCTATCCATAATCCATTCTGAAGCACGAGGTGCCATACCCTACAGTGCAGTTAGGAGGATAGGCTTCACAAGGTATGTTGTGAAGCATAAGCATTTGATGTACACATGGATTATCACAGCTCCTAGCATAAGGTTAGAACTCATAGTATGACTGGTAAGCGATTCACATGTAAAATATATGGTATGATCATTTTATCATGCGTCCCTTATAGTGTTTTAGGTCCCCAGCAATAACATCGGACGCCTTTGATTGCTGGCTGGAGACCATGTTCTGCAAAAGAGAGTTAGTTCTTCTTCACCACCCACATCTTTAGGGGTGGCTTAGAAGCAATGAGTCTAAGTGCAGCATCTGAGAATTTCGGCTTTGGAGCCCTAGCAAATAGCCTTGCAGGAGATGAATGATACTCATATGAATAAGCAGAAAAGTTCTTAGTACTATGAACATAGCGGTTTGAAGACACGCGCTCATATTCATAAGTTTGAGTACAATTTCCCTGCAAAACATTGGCGTTAGGGTGACTCAGGTGAGTCCTGTTTCCGTATGAAGCCGTAGGACCATGTGACGCCTTTGGTCTGGGGTTTGTCTTCTTCCCTGGAGGTGTCATGACAACATTCGCAGGAAGATTCTCCAGACAGCTTTTGGGAACCCAAATCTTCTTCATTGGCGGTCCATTCCTGCAGTTAGTACCAATATACCTGGCAAACACTTCACCATTCTGATTTTTGAACAGTTTATAGTTTGCATCAAAGGATTCATCAATGATAATAGGATTAGCACTGGTAAAGCCAGATAAGGTGGATGGATCCACTGAAGGTTCCTTTGCAGCAACCCATGTGGTTTTGGGATACTGCTCAGGCTTCCAGTAGGAGCCATCAACATTCATTTTCCTCTCGAACCCAACACCCTCTTTCCTAGGGTTTCGGTTCAGAATCTGCTTTTTGAGGACATCGCAAAGTCTCTGATGCCCTTTCAGACTTTTATACATCCCTGTTTCAAGCAATGTCTTCAGCCTAGCATTTTCATCAGCAATAGTAGTGGTATCCTCAGCAGAGGGGTTAGTTACCACATCAGTAGTTAAAGACAGAGCAACAGTAGCAGCAGTGGAACATTCAGCAACGGAGGTAGTGTTATCATGCTCAATGCATTTTAGACATGGTGGTTCAAATCCTTCCTGAGCAACGCAGATTTGTTGAGCAAGTAATGAATCGTGCTTCTTCAGAAGATCTTCATAATCCACTCTTATCCTTTCAAGATCTTGCTCTCTTTGAAGACATTCAGAAGAAAGTTTCTCATGACCAGACAAGAGAGCATTATGTTGATCTTGAAGGGCGTCAAACTTGGAATGAAGTCTCTGAAGACTCTCAGCCAAAGCTTTTGACTGATCCATTTCTTCGCCCAACATATCATCGCTCTTACTAAGCATGTTTTGAATCTTTTCCAAAGCTCTTTGTTGCTTAGTGGCAAGGGAAGCAAGTTTGACATAGCTGGGGCCAAATTCATCACCTGATTCATCATCACTGGTTTCAGAGAGGTAGCATTCAGTTACCTTAGCACCCCCTGCCATGAGGCATGGTGAAGATGAAGACGATTCAGGTGGAAAGGTCATCTCTTTAAGAGACTCCTTGTAGTCATCAAGCCAAGGATCATGACGATTAAGATGACTTTCATAGACCTCAGAAAGCCGGTCCCAGATTAGCTTCGCGTGATGGAGGTGCATGACGTTCCTGAACTGATTTCAGGACAGGCAGGAGCAGATGACATCCTTCGCAGTGAGGTTCAGTAGAGTGTACTTGCGGATGTCATCAGCCTCCGCCATCTTGCATAGATCGGTAAGACCAATCTCAGTGACAGTCCACAGTTTGCTATCCATAGCCATGAGTCGCTTCTTCATCATGGCTTTCCACCGAGGATATTCATGACCGTCAAAGGTGGGGCAAGATACATTCCTCAATCCTGCAGTCGGCATAGCTAAACTCCAGGTGGTTAAACCGAATCACACAGAACAAGGGAGTACCTTGCTCTGATACCAATTGAAAGTGCTAGTTATCGACTAGAGGGGGGTGTGAATAGGCGATTTTTATCAAAGTCTTCAAAACGTGGAAGTTTCGAAGACAAGCAATAGAAATGACCTAATTGATATGCAGCAGAAGATAAACTACAACAAGCAAGCCATAGTCAAGTATGCAATAGTGTTAATGTACGAAGACTAATAGCAGCTAGGTAGTAAGGATCAGGATGGAAGATAGTATGAAGCCAATCAACAATAGTAGTCAAGCAATGAAGTCAAACAGATAAGACAGATAAGCAATGACTTCACAAAGACAAACACAAAGTAAAGGAGGGAAGGGATAGAACCAGTCACTTGTTGTAGACACAGGATTTGTTGGTCCAGTTCCAGTTGCTGTGACAACTGCACGTCTGGTTAGGGAGGCTGAGATTCAACTCAGAAGACCGCGTCTTCACCTTATTCTCCTTGAGCTAAGGACACGCAGTCCTCGCCCAATCACTCTGGTAAGTCTTCAAGGTAGACTTCTGAACCTTCACAGACTTTGTTCACCGGCAATCCACAATGACTCTTGGATGCTCAGAACGCGACACCTAACCGGCTGGAGGATACACAGTCCTCAAGTGTAATAAGTCTTCAGGTCACACAGGCAAAAAGACTTTAGTGATGCCTAACACTCTTTGGCTCTGGGTGTTTGGGCTTTGTCCTCGCAAGGATTTCTCTCTCAAAGGCTTCGAGGTGGGTTGCTCTCAAAATGACAAAAGCCGTAAACTAACTCTGAGCACCCACCAATTTATGGTGTAGGGGGTGGGCTATTTATAGCCACAAGGCAACCCGACCTGATATGTCCGAAATGACCCTAGGTCACTAAGGAACTGACACGTGTTCCAACGGTCAGATTTCAAACACTCACGGCAACTTTACTTGGGCTACAAGCAAAGCTGAATCATCCAGCTCTGGATAAGATTTGCTCTCATTGTCTTCGCTCGAAAACATAGGATTTGGGTTGAGCATCACTTCAGTCACTCTGACTTAGTTCACTTGGACCCCACTTAACAGTACGGTGGTTCCTATGACTCAACACAGAAGAAAAAGGAAACAACGAAACAACTCAGTCTTCGCGTTCCATAGTCTTCACTCAATGTCTTCTCATGTCATAGTCTTCAATGTGAACATCTTCACACACCACCATTGTCTTCAATGTCTTCATACATTTTTAGGGGTCATCTCCGGTAGGTAAACCGAATCAATGAGGGACACTACCTGCGTTATCCTGCAATTCTCACAAACGCATTAGTCCCTCAACCAACTTTGACGTCAATACTCCAAAACCAACTAGGGGTGGCACTAGATGCACTTACAAATATCTCTAAGAAGAGTTGTATATGATGCAACCAAAATGTTTTGTCAATCCTAAAGGTTCTTATAAGGTGTGCAAGCTCTTGCGATCCATCTATGGACTGGTGCAAGCATCTCGGAGTTGGAATATACACTTTGATGAGGTGATCAAAGCATATGGTTTTATACAGACTTACGGTGAAGCTTGTATTTATGAGAAAGTGAGTGGGAGCTCTGTAGCATTTCTGATATTATATGTGGATGACATATTGAAAGTGCTAGTTATCGACTAGAGGGGGGGGGTGAATAGGCGATTTTTAAGAAAGTCTTCAAAACATGGAAGTTTCGAAGACAAACAATAGAGACAACCTAATTGATATGCAGCGGAAGATAAACTACAACAAGCTAGCCATAATCAAGTATGCAATAGCATTAACGTTCGAAGATTAATAGCAGCTAGGTAGTAGGATCAGGATGGAAGATAGTATGAAGCCAATCAACAATAGTAGTCAAGCAATGAAGTCAATCAGATAAGACGATAAGCAATGACTTCACGAAGACAAACTCAAAGTAAAGGAGGGAGAGATAGAACTAGTTGCTTGTTGAAGACACAGGATTTGTTGGACCAGTTCTAGTTGCTGTGACAATTGTATGTCTGGTTAGGGAGGCTGAGATTTAACTCAGAAGACCGTGTCTTCACCTTATTCCCCTTGAGCTAAGGACACCCAGTCCTCGCCCAATCACTCTGGTAAGTCTTCAAGGTAGACTTCCAAACCTTCACAGGCTCCGTTCACCCGACAATCCACAATGACTCTTGGATGCTCAGAACGAGACGCCTAACCGGCTGGAGGATACACAGTCCTCAAGTGTAATAAGTCTTCAGGTCACACAGACAGAAAGACTTCAGTGATGCCTAACACTCTTTGACTCTGGGTGTTTGGGCTTTGTCCTCGCAAGGATTTCTCTCTCTCAAATGCTTCGAGGTGGGTTACTCTCAAACGACAAAAGCCGTATCTTAACTCTGAGCAGCCACCAATTTATGGTGTAGGGGGTGGGCTATTTATAGCCACTAGGCAACCTGACCTGATTTGTCCAAAATGACCCTGGGTCACTAACGAACTGACACGTGTTCCAATGGTCAGATTTCAAACACACACGGCAACTTTACTTGGGCTACAAGAAAAGCTGACTCATCCAACGCTGGATAAGATTTGCTCTCATTGTCTTTGCTCGAAGACATAGGATTTGGGTTGAGCATCACTTCAGTCACTCTGACTTAGTTCACTTGGACCCCACTTAACAGTACGGTGGTTCCTATGACTCAACAAAGAAGAAAAGGAAACAACAAAACCACACAGTCTTCGCGCTTCATAGTCTTCACACAATGTCTTCTCATGTCATAGACTTCAATATGAATATCTTCTCATACCACCATTGTCTTCAATGTCTTCATACATTTTTAGGGGTCATCTCCGGTAGGAAAACTGAATCAATGAGGGACACTACCTGTGTTATCCTGCAATTCTCACAAACGCATTAGTCCCTCAACCAACTTTGTCGTCAATACTCCAAAACCATCTAGGGGTGGCACTAGATGCACTTACATTCTCCCCCTTTTTGGTGATTGATGACAAACTGGTTGAAGTTTTCAACGGGGTAAAGTATGTGAAATTGTAAAGGATAGGAATTTATCTTCATAAGTAGCAAGGGCACCCTTGAAGATGTGCATATAAATAATTTTGCTTTTGGAATGCAAATGCACATGGCAGGTTGTACTTGTGGAGATCCACTTCAACTTATGAAGATAATTCATCATGCATGAAATGATATAGCATATAGGATGACATGCATAATGAAAAATGGACGTCTGCAGGATGATTTAAGTGCGGAAGTTATCATCGCACGAGAAAATGCAAATAAGTAGCAGACGACCATCAAGTTTAAGTGTTACAACTTAGAAAACCAAATGTTTCAAAACGCAAGAGTTGTAAGCACGAGGCAAAATATAATGCAACCGCCCATATGAACTCGCTTGAAGACTATCAACTCATACGCTTCTTCCCCTTTTGTCAGTATGACCAAAAAGGTGTGAAGACATAGAGCATCTACTCATCTCCTTGATGAGTAGGTGAAGCAGCAGGGTTGTCATTGTTGGGTGGCGGTGCAGATGAACTTGGTGCAGTGTCGATGCGCGCAGTAGTGGTAGGAGGTGGTGAAGTAGCATCATCTTCATCATCGATCACTCTGGCATTTACCGTTGCCGCAGAGGAAGAGTATTCGGAGTCTTCAAGAGATGGAGTTCTTCGTAGGACAGCATTCCGTGGAGGAGTGGAGTCAAACTGAAATCTTTCATTGAAGCCATCGTCTTGAAGATCTGCTTTAGCACTAAGCAGGGTCAAACTCTTCCATGACCGTTGGCAGGTTTCATGAGCAACAAAGGCATTCTTGGTGGCAAGGTTGCGAATGCGATTGACATCCACCAAGAGGCTTTGCATCAGTCTCTTGAGCCAGAAATGATGCTTATCCTGTTTCTGATGAAGGGCCACAAGAAGTTCTCGGTCATTGAGAACACGAGAATGCTTGCGAGGCCTTTTGGCAATGGTGCTTTCAGTGGCTTCAGTTGGTGCTTGATGAGGCAGACGAGTATTTCCAGCCAATGGATAGATTCATGTAGCTGCTTGAACACCTTCAATGGGTTGAGTGAAGCTTTGGTGCTCGGCATTCTGAAAACAAAGAGGCTTCTTTGCAGGTTCAGGGTATATGGCTTCAACAGACATATCAACTTCAGGTAGAAAGATCACATGATTGCAAGCAGAAGGTTGATAGTTGACTGTAGAGTGGCGCTTTATGAGGCGCATGACCCATGGAGCATAAAACTTCAGACCAAAGAGATCAGAGCCGGAGGCAGCAAGTTGTCTGATGAAGAAATCTTGTGCATTGAAGCTGATGCCATTGAAAATGTAAAAGACCAAAGTCTTCATAGCTCCTTCAAGCTTTGCTGCTGATGAATGTCCTTTGATAGGCCATAGAGCCCGCCTGATGATGTGATAGATGGTGCGAGGCATATACTCAAGGTCTTCAACAAATAACTCTGTTGGATATTCAGCGTCACGTGGCAAAGGATTCATCATACTTAGCATATGACTCATATTGGGTTCAGGCCTATGAAAGATGCTTTCCAGGGCATTGCGATGATGTTGACAGCCAGGTTCATAGAGTTCTCCGGGAGTGGACAGGCCTGTAAGCTCAATGATATCCATAGCTTTAGCTTCATGATGAACGTTTCCGGTCATCCACTTGAGAACCCAAGTCTTCGTATCTCTGTTGTAGCCTCGAATGTGCAGTGTAGCATAGAATTGAAGCAGTAGTTCTTCATTCCAATGTTCTTTATCTGTGAAAAAACTGAGCAGCCCAGCATCACTAAAGCAGTCAAGTGCTTCTTCTAAGCAAGGCAGTCCAGTAATGGCTTCAGTGTCGAGGCGCATATGAGGGAAGATGCGCCCTTGATCATACAGAACACAGGAGTAATAGCTTCTCGGCTGATGACTCCAGAACCGATCTGATGCAATTCTTGGCTTCGAGTAAGGGTTCTTTGAGCTATCAAAGAATGTGTTGTGGCTCTTGAAGCCATTTGCATTGAAAGACCCGACAACGGTGGTAGCACCAGGAAATCTTGGCAGTCTTGGCTTGGGCTTCTGGACCAGAGGCCTATGCTCAATGTGATAGTCAAATTGAGGACCAGAGACAGTAGGTGGAGGGACCAGAATGGGCCATCTGACTGTTGTTAGCTCTCCATGGTTATATGCTTGCTCAATTGTGTAGGGCCTTGGGGCTGGAACAGGAGCAGTGGCAGCAGCTGAGGCTTCAGGTTGTATAATAGGTGCTTCTGGAGCAGTTGCCTCACCAGCTTCAGGTACAGTGGCCGCATTAGGTTCAGGCACACTGGTTGGTGCAAGCTCCACATTAGCTTCAGCCAAGACAGTGTCATTGGCTTGATTGTCGTTGGTGGTGGCAGCTTCAACATTTTCAACCTCCACTTGAGGAGCTGGAGGGTCAGACACAGACACGTTCAAATCATGAACTTCTTCTTCTTGAATGGGGGGAGTAGAGACACGTTCTTCTTGACGCTCTTCATCGGCTGATGTAGCCGGATTGTCTTCAGCAGCAGGTGCTTCAGACGCAGAGTCATTCACAGCAGGAGTGGCTTCAGAAAACACTTGACGTGCAACAGGTTGATGATGCACTTCTCCTTCTGGAACGCTCGGAAGAGGAGCTTGAGGCCTAGGTCCTTTGCGAAGCCTTTGGAGTACAGGTGACGCTTTTGGAGATGGAGTGGGCAGTCCCTCATCCTCTTCAGCTTGTACGGATGTTGTGACCTGTTGTTGTTGGGGAGTGTTGGGGGAGTCTTATTCTTGCGGGCGATCAGCCAATGAATGATCCTGTGCAATTGGCGTCAGAGGACGACCAATGCTGATGAGTTCGCTGTTCGTATGAACAGGCGATGATACCACATTGTCTTCGAGCTGAGGAAGAACTTCATCATCTTTAACATTGTCATGATGACCAATGTCTTCAGCAGCGGTGGGTTCAGCTGCTGGTATATCTTCTGCTTCAGGAGCCTGTGTGGAAGCAGGCTCATGAACAGTCATGTGAAGTTCTTGAGATGCAGATGCAGGATGAATCACTGAGATGGGTTCAACAAAGAGGGGCTCTGTGGGAGCAGCCCGATTCTTCTTGGTCTTGCGCTTCTTCTTGGAGGGAGCGGCATCAGAGGCTTCGGTATTCTTCCTCTTTCTGGCTTCTGCCTCTGCAGCCCTCGTTTTCTTCTGTTCTAAAGCGGTTGTGGTGACCTTTGGCTTCGAGCCAGTCATGCTACTTGGGAAGAGAATATGTGGAGCTTCTTGGCTTGAAGGTGCAGGCTGATCAGCAGGAAGCTTCTTCTTTTTCTTTGCTGCCATCCTGGGGTCAATGCCAGGACGGCCAAGTGACTTGCGCTTCTCAGCCTCATTGTAGGCAAGCACACACTTATCAGCCAAACTCTTCATGCGCTCACGAGAGCCTTGAGCTTCTCGGCGCTTCTTCAAAAAAGCTTCTTTAAGCTCATGCAGCATAACCTTAAAGTTTCTGACGTCTTGAACACTTAGCTTGGCCATATGCTTCTTGAATTGAGCCTTTTCATAATCAATCTTGTGCTTGAGCTCAACGATTCGCTGAGCGAGAGCCAGCTCAGAAGCAATGGTGCCATTGAAAGAGACCCTGAGGCCAATTGGAAGCTGTAAATCTTCAAAGCTGACATTTGGGGTGTCGAACCACTCATCAATGAAATTGTGGATGATGACCACATCAAAGAGAGGCAAATTGCTGAAGATTTCTGCTTCTTCCTTGCTCTTTATCAGCTGCTCAAGAGCATCATCCGCAAGATCTTCATCACTTGATAGATCAACAGGTTCTTCACGCAGAATAGCAGCAGGAGTCAGAGCTTGATCAGCACGCCTGACAAGTTGTTTTTTCTTCTCCGTCCTCTTGGAGATACGGGATTGATCTTCAGACTGCACACTGGTTTCAGGAGGTGCAGTGGCCAATTGCTTCACACGAGAAGCTTTTGGAGGTGCGACTGATGGTGAAGCCTTAACCTTCTTTGGCTTCTTCGGCCTTGGAGTAGGAGCTGGGGCTTCATCAGAATCAGCATCATTGTTGGGATGATCCACATTGGCACCCTGAACCAAGACGTAGGAGATGAGACCATCAAGGTTTGCAAAGGGGCCAATTCTATTCTCTTCAGCTTCACGTGTCCCATCCTCACGGGGAGCAGAGGGGCCAGGATTGAAGTCTAAACCCCATGACTTCTTGTTCTCCTTTGCCGAAGCCACAACAAACTGGAAGTTGCGCTTGAAGAGATTGTCGTCGCGACACCAGAGTAATGATGATGGGTCGGCTTCTTCAGGCTGTGGTCCACGGACCATGCAAGGATAGAATTTTTGCTCAATGGCTTCAGCCCTGTTCTTGGGGGGAAGGCCTCGATAGAGGATATCTCCCCAAGGACTCTTGATAGCATTCTTCTCTGCGTACTCCTTGGTGACGAACTTGTATTTGTACCACTGTTCTGCCCAATAGCGTCGAATCCATTGGATTCGAGTCTTGCGCTGATTGTAGTCTTCTTCAGGATCTGTTTTATATATTTCTGCCAGATCATCAGGCAGATCCCTAGAAGTTCCCCCCCCGATGCTGTCTGCCACCCTTCTTGACTAATTTCTCTGCAGCCATGAACTTCAAACTGAATGGTTTCAATATGCTCAAAGGCTTCAGAGATTTATGCTTGCTGGTCAAACAGGAACTGGCTTCAGGAGAATTGATATGATGTTGTAAGTATTCTGCAAACGAATGCAGACTATGAGAACCTAGGGATTCTCCCACGGACATGTACCTGTGACAGCATGAGAGATGCGAGGGAAGGGGACGAGGTCATATGCATTCTCAGAAGATTTTGAAGATAAATCAGTTTGAAGACATTGACCTCATGATGCGAAGACATTCACTTATATAGGTGAGTTGGTTCTAGATTTGTACCAATTCGTGAATAAGTACGAGTGAGGAATCAAACTAGATAGGAAATCTAAGTGAATATGCTAGGCATTAAGAGATGCAGACAGAACCGATTCAACATTGGATAGGTAGAAACTACTTTCGGTAAACAGGATGAATCTTGAAGATAAAAAAGGTGGTAAAAATAGAGTTATAATTACCGCATGAAGAACTGCTAGATGGGAAGAATAGGAGACCGAGCAGTTCAGTCCACCGTGCCCTAACTTGGCGATGGAGGACACCTATGGCGACGGCGGAGAGGACGATGTCCGCGGCCGGCGTGAGGACGGCGTCAGAGAAGTTGCGACAGCTAAGCGCTTCGTTGCCGGTGTCGTCGCGAGCTAGCGGTGGCGCTAGGGTTTTGACGGAGGTGGAGAGGTGGAACAAGGATTTCTTTACCACAAGGGACACATATTTATAAGTAGGTGTGCAGCACAGCGCAATTACGCAGGTGCCCCTGTCTGTTCACATCCGTGGGGTACGTGGCAAGCATGCAACATATTTAGAATTGTCCCACATTCCCACGCCCGCCAAGTATGTCAGAAGTTCGTTCCGGCTTCTCCGGATATCGATAATTAAGATGATTCATTTAAATAGGACTTGATGTTTTGTCTCTGTGTCTTCTACTGACAAGGATGTAGAGAAGACATTCGACAGTTTCAATGGAATGCATATGATTTGGACAGATAGAGTTTGAGATAGTAAGCATAGAGAGATTAGGGTCCGAGCACATTCACTTAGTTCAAAAGATTCAACAATGAAGACATAGCTATAAGTGAATGCTGTAGAGGACAGAACATTAGTATATAGACATATATGCAAACAAATCATCATATCGCAGAAAATCACAAAGATAAATTGAAACTGAAGACAAACCAAATGTGAAGTCTTTGCAAAATAAATAACGCCATGAGTGAAACACTTCAAACAAGAAAGTTGGTGGTGGAGTTACCCACCGTATAGGAAGTATTAGACCCAGACACGACGCACAATTATCGTAGCGCTCTGAAGTCAGATTCCATGTTAATATATTCATACTCAGAGTGTAAGTCTTCATTGATTGAAGATATACATTACTTTGTGTGTTGCGCATCTAAGTCATCTACATGCATAAGTGTTAGGATGTGTGCCTGATCACAGGACATTCGAGGATTCCAAGATATTTAGCTCACACCGTAACTTGCAAAACCTTTTCTCATCTAGGGGCTTTGTGAAGATATCTGCTAGTTGCTCTTCAGTGTTGACGTGAATGATGTCAATATCTTTCTTCATAACATGATCTCTGAGAAAATGATGACGAATTTCAATGTGCTTTGTCTTCGAGTGCTGGACTGGATTGTTGGCAATCTTGATGGCACTTTTGTTGTTGCAGAAGAGAGGGACTTGCTTCAGATCGATGCCATAGTCCTTGAGAGTTTGCTTCATCCACAGAAGCTGAGCACAACAAGATCCAGCAGCAATGTATTCAGATTCAGCAGTTGAGAGTGACACACAGTTTTGCTTCTTTGAAGACCAACAGACAAGTGATCGACCAAGAAAATGACATGTGCCTGATGTAGACTTGCGATCCACTTTGTCACCAGCATAATCAGCATCCGAGAATCCAACCAGATCAGACCTTGAGCCCTTTGGATACCATAATCCGAGTGTTGGGGTGTAAGCCAAATATCAAAGAATTCGCTTCACTACTAAGTGATGCGATTCCTTTGGTGCCGCTTGGAATCAAGCACACATGCAAACACTAAGCATAATATCTGGCCTAGATGCACATAGGTAAAGTAAAGAACCAATCATGGAGCGGTATACCTTTTGATCGAACTCTTTACCATTGTTGTTGGGACCAAGATGATATTTGGCTGGCATTGGCGTCGTGTAACCTTTGCAATCTTGCATGCCGAACTTCTTCAGGCAATCTTTGAGATATTTTTCTTGTGATATGAAGATGCCATTTCTTTGTTGACAAATTTGAAGACCAAGGAAGAACTTCAGCTCACCCATCATGGACATCTGATATTGCTCTTGCATCATAAATCCAAACTCATCACTGTACTTCTGGTTGGTGCAGCCGAAGATTATGTCATCCACATATATTTGGCACACCAACATTTCACCATCATATGTCTTCGTGAAGAGAGTGGGATCGAGGGATCCAGGTTTGAAGCCTTTGCTCTTCAGGAAGTCTTTGATTGTATCATACCAAGCGCGAGGAGCTTGTTTGAGGCCATACAGTGCTTTGTTTAGTTTGTACACCATATCAGGATGTTTTGGATCTTCAAAGCCAGGTGGTTGTGCAACATATACTTCCTTTTCAATCTTGCCATTAAGAAATGCACCCTTTACATCCATTTGATATAGCAAGATATTGTGGTGATTTGCATAGGCTAGCAGTATGCGAATGGCTTCAAGTCTAGCAACAGGAGCAAATGTTTCATCGAAGTCAATTCCTTCTACTTGAGTATATCCTTGAGACACCAGTCGTGCTTTGTTTCTGATGACTTGACCATGCTCATCTTGCTTGTCTCGATATATCCATTTTGTTCCAATAATGTTATGCTTGCGAGGGTCAGGGCGCTTGACCAGTTCCCAAACATTATTCAGCTTGAACTGTTGAAGTTCTTCTTGCATGGCTTGAATCCATTCAGGTTCCATAAAAGCTTCAGCAACTTTCTTGGGTTCAGATATTGATACAAATGAAAAATGCCCACAAAAATTTGCTAGCTGTGTTGCCCTTGATCGAGTAAGCGGACCAGACGCATTGATGCTATCAATTATCTTCTCGATTTGTACTTCATTTGCAACACACGGATGAACTGGACGAAGTCCTTGCTCATGTTGATCGTTGTCATCATTGGGAGGATTGTCCTCGGACTGAGCATTGTCTTCAGGTTGGTTTGGTGCAGAGATGATAAGTTCCTCTTCAGGTTGTGCTTCAGAGGGCACGATTTCACCAGTTCCCATTAGCTTGATAGATTCACAGGAAGGAGCTACATCAAGTGTGCTTGGCAGGAGCTCTCATTGTGAACCATTGGTTTCATCAAATCGCACATCCACTGTTTCAACGATTTTGTAGTGGAAGAGGTTGAAGATTCTGTAAGAGTGTGAATCCTTTCCATAGCCAAGCATTAAGCCTTCATGAGCTTTGGGTTCAAACTTTGACTTGTGATGGGGATCCTTGATCCAGCACCTAGCACCAAAGACTCTGAAGTAGCTGACATTTGGCTTCTTGCCACTTAGGAGCTCATAGGATGTTTTGCCCAGAAGCTTATGGATGTAGACACGGTTGATGATGTGACAAGCTGTATCAATGGCTTCAGGCCAAAACTTTCTTGGTGTCTTGTAATCATCAAGCATTGTGCGAGCCATCTCAATAAGGGTTCTGTTTTTGCGCTCAACAATGCCATTTTGCTGTGGAGTGTATGGAGCAGAAAATTCATGAGTGATTCCCATTGTATCCAGATAAAGATCAAGGCCAGTGTTCTTGAATTCAGTGTCGTTATCACTTCTGATATGCTTGATCTTGACGCCATAGTTTTTCATTGCTCGATTGGCGAATTGTCTAAAGACATCTTGTACTTCAGTCTTGTAGAGAATTATATGCACCCATGTGTATCTTGAGTAGTCATCAACAATGACGAAGCCATAGAGACACGCCGTTGTTGTGAGGGTGGAGTAGTGAGTAGGGCCAAATAAGTCCATGTGCAACAACTCAAAGGGTTGAGATGTCATCATGATTGTCTTCGAAGGATGCTTGGCCCTTGTCATCTTTCCAGCTTCACAGGCACCACACAGATGATCTTTCTTGAACTTGACACCTTCGATGCCTATGACATGCTTCTTCTTGACGAGAGTGTGCAAGTTCCTCATGCCTGCATGCCCCAGCCTTCGATGCCAGAGCCAGCATTCTGAAGCTTTTGCAAGAAGACATACGGCAAGTATTGGACCTGCTGAGAAATCTACCATGTATAGATCACCTTTCCTATACCCTTCAAAGACTAGAGACTTGTCAGATTCCATTAGTACAAGGCAACGATATTTTCCAAATATCACAATCATGTTTAAGTCACAAAGCATTGAGACAGACATTAAGTTGAATCCAAGGGATTCAACAAGCATCACTTTATCCATGTGTTGATCCTTTGAGATTGCAACTCTACCTAGACCCAATACTTTGCCTTTACCAGTGTCAGCAAATGTGATTTGACTCTTGTCGGATGGACGTAAGGTTGAGTCCATGAGAAGACTTTGATCGCCAGTCATATGATTAGTGCATCCGCTGTCAATAATCCATTCTGAAGATTTTGGTGTACCCTACAGTGCAGTTAGAGGGATAGGCTTCACAATGTATGTTGTGAAGCATAAGCATTTGATACACACTTGGATTATCACAGCATAGATGAAAGTTAGCACACAGTATGACAGGTAAGCGATTCATATGTGGAATTCATATTAAGTTATTTTATCATGCATCCCGTTGTGTTTTAGGTCCCCAGCAATAATATCGGACGCCATTAATTGCTGGCTGGAGACCATTTTCTGCAAAAGAGAGTTAGTTCTTCTTCACCACCCACATCTTCAGGGGTGGCTTAGAAGCAATGAGTCTAAGTGCAGCATCTGAGAATTTTGGCTTTGAAGCCCTAGCAAATAGCCTTGCAGGAGATGAATAATACTCATATGAATAAGCAGAAAAGTTCTTAGTATTATGAACATAGCGGTTTGAAGACACACGCTCATATTCATAAGTTTGAGTATGATTTCCCTGCAAAACATTGGCGTTAGGGTGACTCGGGTGAGTCCTATTTCCGTATGAAGCCGTTGGACCATGTGACGCCTTTGGTCCGGGATTTGTCTTCTTCACAGGTGGTGCCATGACAACATTCACCGGAAGATTTTCAAGACAGCTTTTGGGAACCCAGATCTTCTTCATTGGCGGTCCATTCCTGCAGTTAGTACCAATAAACCTGGCAAACACTTCACCATTCTGATTTTTGAACAATTTATAGTTTGCATCCAAGGATTCATCAATGATAACAGGATTAGCACAGGTAAAGCTAGATAAAGTAGATGGGTCCACTGATGGTTCCTTTGCAGCAACCCATGTGGTTTTGGGATACTGCTCAGGCTTCCAGTAGGAGCCATCAGCATTCATTTTCCTCTCGAACCCAACACCCTCTTTCCTAGGGTTTCGGTTCAGAATCTTCTTTTTGAGGACATCGCAGAGTGTTTGATGTCCCTTCAACCTAGCATTTTCATCAGCAATAGCAGTGGTATCCTCCGCAGAGGGGTTAGTTACCACATCAGTAGTTGAAGACAGAGCAACAGTAGCAGCAGTGGAACATTCAGCAACAGAAGCAGCGTTATCACGCTCAATGCATTTTAAGCATGGTGGTTCAAATCCTTCCTGAGCGGTACTGATCTGTTGAGCGCGAAGTGACACATTTTCTTTTTGAAGATCTTCATGAGCCGCTTTCAATTTCTCAAGGTCTTGCTTCCTTTGAAGATAATCATAGGAGAGCTTTTCATTAGAGGTTGAGAGCGTCTCATGAAGATTTTCAAGTTCTTGATACTTAGCATGAAGATTTTTTATGTCTTCAACTAAGGACTGTGTACGTGTCATTTCCGCGTCCAACAGGTCATCGCTTTTGTCTAACAGTTTTTGAGTATATTCCATAGCCTTTTGTTGTTCAGTAGGAATTTTAGCAAGTGTTTTGTAGCTGGGTTTGGATTCACAATCAGAGTCATCTTCACTTGATGTTTGAAAGTAAGCATCGCGTGATTTTACCTTGGCACCGCGTGCCATGAAGCAAAAGGTGGGAGCTGAATTGTCTTTGTCATCATCAGCGTTGGTGTGGGAGTCATTGTCTTCAGTGTTGAAGATGGACTTGGCAACATAGGCAGTGGCCAGAGCCAGACTTGCAACGCTGGAGTCAGATTCAGCTTCAGATTCCTCCTCTGCCTCCTCAGAAGCAGACTCCTCCTTTGAATCCATTTCCTTGCCAACAAAAGCACGAGCCTTGCCAGATGAGATCTTCTTGTGAGATGAAGACTTTGATGATGACTTGGAAGAGGACTTCGAAGATTTCCTCTTCTTCTTGTCATCGGAGTCATAATCCTTGCTCTTCTTCTTCTTCTTCTTGTTTTCCCACTGAGGACATTCAGAGATGTAGTGCCCAGGCTTCTTACATTTGTGACAGGTTCTCTTCTTGTTGTCTTGAGTGGAAGCTTCATCATTTCTTGAACTGGATCGTGAAGACTTTCTGAAGCCCTTCTTCTTGGTGAATTTCTGGAACTTCTTCACAAGCATAGCAAGTTCCCTTCCAATATCTTCAGGATCATCTGAACCGTAGTTAGATTCTTCTTCTCCAGATGAGGAAACAACCTTTGCCTTCAAGGCACGAGTGCGGCCATAGTTGGGGCCATAGATGTCTCTTTTCTCAGAAAGCTGGAACTCATGTGTGTTGAGTCTCTCAAGTATATTAGACGGATCGAGAGACTTGAAGTTAGGACGTTCTTGTATCATGAGGGCAAGAGTGTCAAAGGAGCTGTCAAGGGATCTCAGCAGCGTCTTGACTATTTCATGCTTGGTGATCTCAGTGGCGCTGAGAGCCTGAAGCTCATTTGTGATGTCAGTGAGGCGATCAAACGTGAGCTGGACATTTTCATTGTCGTTTCTCTTGAAGCGGTTGAAGAGATTGCGAAGAACACTGATTCTCTGGTCTCTCTAAGTAGATACGCCTTCATTGACCTTGGATAGCTAGTCCCAGACTAACTTTGACGTTTCTAGAGCACTCACACGACCATACTGTCTTGTGGTTAGATGACCACAGATGATGTTCTTTGTAGTCGAGTCCAGTTGAATGAACTTCTTGACATCTGCAGGAGTGACGCCTTCACCAGTCTTTGGAACGCCGTTCTTGACGACATACCAGAGGTCGACATCAATGGCTTCAAGATGCATGCGCATCTTATTCTTCCAGTAGGGATATTCTGATCCATCGAACACGGGACAAGCAACGGAGACTTTGATTATCCATGCAGTCGACATAGCTAAACTCCAGGTAGTTAAACCGAATCACACAGAACAAGGGAGTACCTTGCTCTGATACCAATTGAAAGTGCTAGTTATCAACTAGAGGGGGGGGGTGAATAGGCGATTTTTAAGAAAGTCTTCAAAACATGGAAGTTTCGAAGACAAACAATAGAGACAACCTAATTGATATGCAGCGGAAGATAAACTACAACAAGCTAGCCATAATCAAGTAACAATAGCATTAATGTTTGAAGATTAATAGCAGCTAGGTAGTAGGATCAGGATGGAAGATAGTATGAAGCCAATCAACAATAGTAGTCAAGCAATGAAGTCAATCAGATAAGACGATAAGCAATGAATTCACGAAGACAAACTCAAAGTAAGGGAGGGAAGAGATAGAACCAGTTGCTTGTTGAAGACACAGGATTTGTTGGACCAGTTCCAGTTGCTGTGACAACTGTACGTCTGGTTAGGGAGGCTGAGATTTAACTCAGAAGACCGTGTCTTCACCTTATTCCCCTTGAGCTAAGGACACCCAATCGTCGCCCAATCACTCTGGTAAGTCTTCAAGGTAGACTTCCAAACCTTCACAGACTCCGTTCACCCGGCAATCCACAATGACTCTTGGATGCTCAGAACGAGATGCCTAGCCGGCTGGAGGATACACAGTCCTCAAGTGTAATAAGTCTTCAGGTCACACAGACAGAATGACTTCAGTGATGCCTAACACTCTTTGACTCTGGGTGTTTGGGCTTTGTCCTCGCAAGGATTTCTCTCTCAAATGCTTCGAGGTGGGTTGCTCTCAAACGACAAAGGCCGTATCTTAACTCTGAGCAGCCACCAATTTATGGTGTAGGGGTGGGCTATTTATAGCCACTAGGCAACCCGACCTGATTTGTCCAAAATGACCCTGGGTCACTAAGGAACCGACACGTGTTGCAACGGTCAGATTTCAAACACACACGGCAACTTTACTTGGGCTACAAGCAAAGCTGACTCATCCAACTCTGGATAAGATTTGCTCTCATTGTCTTCGCTCGAAGACATAGGATTTGGGTTGAGCATCACTTTAGTCACTCTGACTTAGTTCACTTGGACCCCACTTAACAGTACGGTGGTTCTTATGACTCAACAAAGAGGAAAAGGAAACAACAAAACCACACAGTCTTCGCGCTTCATAGTCTTCACACAATGTCTTCTCATGTCATAGACTTCAATATGAATATCTTCTCATACCACCATTGTCTTCAATGTCTTCATACATTTTTAGGGGTCATCTCCGGTAGGAAAACCGAATCAATGAGGGACACTACCTGCGTTATCCTGCAATTCTCACAAACGCATTAGTCCCTCAACCAACTTTGTCGTCAATACTCCAAAACCAACTAGGGGTGGCACTAGATGCACTTACACATATTGTTGATTGGAAATGATATAGAATTTCTGGATAGCATAAAAGGATATTTGAATAAGAATTTTTCAATAAACGACCTCGATGAAGCTACTTACATATTGGGCATCAAGATCTATAGAGATAGATCAAGACGCTTGATAAGACTTTCAATGAATACGTACCTTGACAAGATTTTTAAGAAGTTCAAAATGGATTAGTCAAAGAAGGAGTTCTTGCCTGTATTGTATGGTGTGAAATTGAGTAAAGACTCAAAACCCGATCACGGCAGAAGATAAAGAGCGAATGAAAGTTATTCCTGATGTCTGTACGTCGGTATTTCCCCAAAGAGGAAGGGATGATGTAGTACAGCGACGGTAGGTATTTCCCTCAATGATGAGACCAAGGTTATCGAACTAGTAGGAGAACCTCCTCACACCATGTAAATAGCACCTGCACACAAATAACAAATACTCGCAACCCGACGGGTTGTCAGTCCCTTTCGGGTAAGGCGCCTCAAGATAGGCAAATAACGTGAGGTAAAAGTGGTACGTAGAATAAATAGATCACGAAACAAATAAATTGCAGCAAGATATTTTGTATTTTTGGTTTAATAGATCTGAAAATAAATGCAAAGGAAAATAGATCGCAAAGGCAAATATGATAAAAAGAGACACGGGGGACGTAGGTTTCACTAGTGGCTTCTCTGGAGAAAAATAGCAAACGGTGGGAAATCTATTACTGTTGGGCAATTGATAGAACTTCAAATAATCATGATGATATCCAGGAAAGGATCATTATATAGGCATCACGTCCAGGATTAGTAGACCGACTCCTGCATGCATATACTAATATTACTCCACACATCGAGAGCTATCCAGCATGCATCTAGTGTATTAAGTTCATGGAGAAACGGAGTAATGCAATAAGAATGATGACATGATGTAGACAAGATCTATTTATGTAGAAATAGACCCATCTTGTTATCCTTAATAGCAATGATACATACGTGTCATTTCCCCTTCTGTTACTGGGATCAAGCACCGTAAGATCGAACCCATCACAAAGCACCTCTTTCCATTGCAAGATAAATAGATCAAGTTGGCCAAACAAAACCCAAATATCAGAGAAGAAATACAAGGCTATAAGCAATCATGCATATAAGAGATCAAAGAAGACTCAAATAACTTTCATGGATAAAAACATAGATCTGATCATAAACTCAAAGTTCATCGGATCCCAACAAACACACCGCAAAAAGACTTACATCATATGGATCTCCAAGAGACCATTGTATTGATAATCAAATGAGAGAGAGGAAGCCATCTAGCTACTAACTACGGACCTGTAGGTCTACAAAGAACTACTCACACATTATTGGAGAGGCACCAATGGAAGTGGTGAACCCCTCCGTGATGGTGTCTAGATTGGATCTGGTGGTTCTAGACTCTGCGATGGCTGGAATTGATTTTTGTCGACTCTCCTAGGGTTTCTGGAATATTGTGGTATTTATAGAGCAAAGAGGCGGTTCAGGAGGTACCTGAGGTGGGCACAACCCACCTGGACGCGCCTAGGCTCCCAGGTGCATCCTGGTGGGTGCTGCCCCCCATGAGGCACCCCCGAGGTGCTTCCTTAGCCCACGGGATGTCTTCTGGCCCAAACAAAATCCTCAAGAAGTTTCGCTGCGCTTGGACTCTGTTTGATATTGATTTCCTGCGAAAAAACATGCAAAAAACAACAACTAGCATTGGGCACTATGTAAATAGGTTAGTACCAAAAAATGATATAAAATGACTATAAAATGATTTTAAAACATCCAAGAATGATAATATAACAACATGGAACAATAAAAAATTATAGATACATTGGAGACATATCAGCATCCCCAAGCTTAATTCCTGCTCGTCCTTGAGTAGGTAAATGATAAAAACAGAATTTTTGATGTGGATTGCTGCCTAACAGGTTCATCACATTTCTTTTCTTTATAGCATGGACATATGGACTTTTATATGATTCAAAGCAATAGTCTAGTTTTGACATGAAGACTTTAATACTCAAGCATACCAACAAGCAACCATGTCTTTCAAAATATCAACACTAAAGCAAGTTATCCCTATCCCATTATGCTCAATCATTAATCCATTCATGAAACACACTCGAGTATTAGCTACACCCAATGCTCAAATACGACCATAGTGCCCCTTAGTTGGTGCTTTATAAGAGAAGATGGAGACTCAAATTCAAAATGAAAATTGCATAAGTAAAAGAAAGGCCCTTCACGGAGGGAAGTAGGGATTTGTAGAGGTGCCAGAGCTCAAAGCTTAAATTGAGAGATAAAATTATTTTTGAGAGGCATACTTTTCCCACCAACGAAAACGACTTAGAGATCCCAACACTTTCATGCTAGATACATCATAGGCGGTTCCCAAACAGAAAATAAAGGTTATTCCTTTTTCCACGATTACTTTCACTTTCCATGGCTAGCCGAATCCACGGTTGCCCTCCATACCAACACTTTCCAAGGAATTTATTATTTGACAACATAAAGTAAATTCATTTTTCATTTTGGGACTAGGCATCCCTAATACCTTTGCCATACTGTCGTGCAATGACAAGTGAATAAATTATAACCCGCAAGTATATGGGATAGTTGTAGCCTCTTTTGATAAGTAAGAGTGTCGAACCCAACAAGGAGCTAAAGGTAGAACAAATATTATCTCAAGTCCTATCTGCCACTGATATGACTCTACGCACGCTTGACGTTCGCTTTACCTAGAACAAGTATGAAACTAGAAGGACTTTGTAGGTGTTGTTGGATAGGTTTGCAAGATAATAAAGAGCACGTAAATAAAATCTAGGGTTTGTTTAGATAAAGAAGCAATAAAGTAAATATAGCGAGTGTGGAAAAGGGTGGTAGGAGTTGTGAAATTGTCCCTAAGCAATTGAATATTTTACTAGACTGATAGCAAGTTTTATGTGGGAGAGGCATAAGCTAACATACTTTCTCTTCTTGGATCATATGCACTTATGATTGGAATTCTAGCAAGCATCCGCAACTACTAAAGATCATTAAGGTAAAACCCAACCATAGCATTAAAGCATCAAGTCCCCTTTATCCCATATGCCACAACCCCCTTACTCGGGTTTATACTTCTGTCACTAAAGCAACCCACTATGAGTGAATCATGAACGTATTGCAACACCCTACAGTGGGAATCCCTCACGCTTGCGCGACACGGAGGGCACAATAGGACAGCAACATAACCAAAAGCAAATAAAACTAATCATAGCAATTCATCAATCACCGATAGGACAACGAAAATCTACTCAGACATCATAGGATGGCAACACATCATTGGATAATAATATGAATCATAAAGCACCATGTTCAAGTAGAGGGTACAACGGGTTGCGGGAGAGTGGACCCCTGAATATAGAAGGGGGAAGGTGATGGAGATGTTGGTGAAGATGGCGGAGGAGTTGGTGTAGATTGCGGTGATGATGATGGTCCCCGACAGCGCTCCGGCATCACTGGAAGCAAGGGGGAGAGAAACCCCCTTCTTCTTCTTCTTCCTTGACCTCCTCCCTAGATGGGAGAAGGGTTTACCATCTGGTCCTTTGGCCCCCATGGCTTGGGAGGGGCGAGAGCCCCTCCGAGGTTGGATCTATCTCTCTGTCTCTCTCTGTTTCTTTTATATCCGGAGATCCGTAACTCCGATTGGGGTGAATCTTTCGCCCAGATTTTTCTCATAAAATTAGCTTTCTTGCGGCAAAAGAAGAGCGTCAACTGCCTTACGGGTGGCCCACGAGGGTGCCAGGCGTACCCAGGGGGTAGGGCGCCCCCTGTCTCGTGGCCACCTCGGGCACCGTTTCGCGTTGATTCTTCGGCCGGAAATTCCCAAATATTCCAAAATAATTCTCCGTCTATTTTTATCCCGTTTGGATTCCGTTTGATATTGGGTTTCTGCTAAACATAAAACATGCAACAAACAGGAACTGGCACTGGGCACTTGATCAATATGTTAGTCCCAAAAATAGTATAAAATGTTGCCAAAAGTATATGAAAGTTGAATAATATCAGCATGGAACAATAAAAAATTATAGATACGACGGAGATGTATCAGCATCCCCAAGCTTAATTCCCTCTCGTCCTTGAGTAGGTAAATGATAAAAAAGATATTTTTTGATGTGGAATGCTACCTAGCATAATCTTGATCATATGTCTAATCATGGCATGAATATTAAGACACGAGTGATTCAAAGCAATATTCTATCATTTGACAAAAAACAATAATACTTCGAGCGTACTAATAAAGCAATCATGTCTTTTCAAAACAAAAAGGCCAAAGAAAGCTTATCCCTATAAAATCATATAGTTTGGCCATGCTTCATTTTCGTCACACAAAATGCCCCCATCATGCACAACCCCGATGACAAGCCGAGGAATTGGTTCATACTTTTTAACGCGCTTCAGCTTTTCCAACCTTCACGCAATACATGAGCGCAAGCCATGGATATAGCACTATAGGTGGAATAGAATGTGATGATGAAGGTTATGTGGAGAAGACAAAAAGGGAGAAAGTCTCACATCGACGCGGCTAATCAATGGGCTATGGAGATGCCCATCAATTGATGTCAATGCGAGGAGTAGGGATTGCGATGCAATGGATGCACTAGAGCTATAAGTGTATGAAAGCTCAAACTAAAAACTAAGTGGGTGTGCATCCAACTTGCTTGCTCATGAAGACCTAGGGCATTTGAGGAAGCCCATCGTTGGAATATACAAGCCAAGTTCTATAATGAAAATTGGGAAAACTTTGTTTTTTCCACTCTATTTTTTGCCCACTTTGCTTATGCCACTCTAGAATTTGACATTTCACTTTTGCCACTCTTAGCTTTTGACAATATATCACTTTTGCCCATCCGTGGCAAGAACAAAACTTTCCAAGTGGCAATTGTGATACATGTCAAATGCTAAGAGTGGCAAAAGTGAAATGAAAAATTATCGTTTTTGCCACGGAATGGCATTTGTGATGTATTATCAAAAGCTAATAGTGGCAAAAGTGAGATGTCAAATTCTAGAGTGGCATAAGCAAAGTTGGCAAAAACTAGAGTGGCAAAAACAAAGTTTTCCCATGAAAATTCCCACTAGTATATGAAAGTGACAATATAGGAGACTCTCTATATGAAGAACATGGTGCTACTTTAAAGCACAAGTGTGGTAAAAGGATAGTAACATTGCCCCTTTTTTTCTTTTTTCTTTTTTTCTTTTATTTTTGGCGGACTTCTTTGGCCCCCTTTTTTATTTAGGATTCTTTGGCCTCTCTTTTTTTATTTTTTTCATGGGGCAATGTTCTATAATGATGATTGACGGTGTCCTGGACTAGGGGGTACTCAACGCGTCGTCTCCCGATCAGTTGGATTGGGCCGAGGACCCCCATGGCCGTATACTCATGGGCCAGTCCGGACAGCTGCCGCATACAAGGAAGAATCCACAAGACTTGGCGATCAAGACAAGGACTCCTCCCCCACCGGCGTATTCGGCTAGGACTCTTGTTATCCTAGGCCTCTGGTGCATTATATAAACCGGGGCCAGGCTAGTCGATAGATACACAACAACAATCATACCATAGGCTAGCTTCTAGGGTTTAGCCTCTCTGATCTCGTGGTAGATCAACTCTTGTACTACCCATATCATCAATATTAATCAAGTAGGAATAGGGTTTTACCTCCATCGAGAGGGCCCGAACCTGGGTAAACCTTGTGTCCCTTGCCTCCTGTTACCATTCATCCTAAGACGCACTGCTTCGGACCCCCTACCCGAGATCCGCCGGTTTTGACACCGACATTGGTGCTTTCATTGAGAGTTCCGCTGTGTGATCGACGAAAGAATCAATGGCTCGACTGCAGGTCAATTGCGATGTCGGCTTCTTCGTCACCAGCTCGACTGGTCACCTTGGCTTGACCGAGGACTGTGCCCTACCTCTGATCGTCATGTTCAGATGAGGGACTTCATCAACACCAACTCCGATCTCTATCAAGATCATGGAGGAGTCATCCATGGAGCTCGGGGGCTCTACGTCAACATTGCCCTCAGGCGACCGTGCTGTTTTTCTGGACAGCAAACTTGTATCCGCCACTGCCGCCTCCTCGAGTGTCGCCTAAACGATTACTTCTATGGAATTATGCGGAAGTAAGTCTACAATAACCCTGCAAAAATTTCGTCGAGTTTCGATGGAGAAATCTCCGGCAATCTCCGATATACCGGAGCCCTGTTGAATCTGGACGAGAATCCAGACGAGTTTAGAGCGTGGTATCTAGCATCTAGCTCGGATGTCCTTTGGAAGATCCAACAGTTGATTTGCTGCGGAATTCCCATATGTACAACTTGCCAAAAATTCAGCTCAATCCGACCGTCCAAACTCCGGGAAACTTCCGATTAGTGCATCACTTTTTGGATCTGTTTTCTGTGCGAGAGCGAATCCGACCCGAATTCATCTTCTTTATGAACGGGATCTCGGACATCTTTTTTGAAGGAAGTTTTCGTATGGGGTGTTGTGTTTTATTCTCAAACACATCCCAGTGGTATTAAAAGTATTCTTGCAATACAAACTTCACCGTCGCGCCGGTGTCAAACCAGCCTGACAACATCACTCCGCGGCGGCCGACCTGCGTTAGACACATCGTCGCTTTGTTGAGCCGACCTCAATTTCTTCGGATCATCATCTCGACCGGCCGAATAATAGTTCGGCATCGTGAAGGATAAATCATCACCAACACCGCCGCCCCACGGATTACACGGAGCGGGCACACCGGCAACGTCACACGGTAACTTCATCAAGGCAGCATTGATCATGTCACAAGTTATGACCTGCATCGGCATGACCTAACTGTTGCTTTAACGAGCCAGTGTCCATCATGCCGAACTACTTCAACACCTCGGCTGACACATCTCCTCACCAACCTGCTTCGTCTCCTCGCCTGGACTGGGGGCTTCATCATTCCTTCATCAACTTACCTCGGAGACTCCGGCGTCACCGGCCAACCAGCTTCATCACATTAGCTGGACCACGGGCTTTGCCTCGGCGAGCCAGCCTTTGCCAGCATCGTCATGCCTTCGCTTCATCACCCATCAGGCAATGGGTGTGCAGATCGAGTCCCAATTTTGGGAGTAACCTTTCTTCGAACCTCTACAACAAATAAACCAGGTGCTATTAATCCCAGCAATTTTTGCTTGTTCGGGTTTATTTTTCCCAAGGCATTATTACTCTACTTTGTTCCATCATCTATACGCAGGTCTATCAAATGGTGGCCGCATTAACGAGGTCGCATGGTGGTTCGGTCAGTTTCCATACATAGTCCGGCGAACGCCGCATCCGAAACTCGAACCGACCTGTGAATTCAGGCCTTGCCATGCCTTTACCGCATCACGCCGCCGCCCTGCATCGACATTGACTTCGGCACCAGACCATATTTCTTTTATTACTCACTTTGCATAAATTATTTGTTATGCAATGAATTTTTTTATTATTATTATTACTATTATCTCCGGTTTGCACTATTTTTTGTGCACAGGAAAATGATCCAGCCGGACTATATCCTTTGGCGTCACCTCGGCTGGACGGGGGGCTTCGTCAACACTTCATTACCCCATGTCGGGGACTTCGGCATCACCCTGCCGTCCTGCATTGACCGTGCTATGTCACCACTTCGGAGTGCCGAGCTCTTTGCTCCGCCACCTCGGGACCGGCTTGGGGGATGGAACCTTGTCCCGCATCAAGCTCGGACCGCGTCATCAATACCGAACACATTAACCAGCTAAGTTGCCTTCATGCTCAAAGTTTTAAATTTTCAACTTGTGTTCGGCTCGACCAAGCATTATACTTTTTTGGAAAAAAGTTGCTTGTAAAAATTTCCTTGTCCAAACTTTGTTTGTGACGTGCAAATTCAAATACCCCGTTTACTTGGGGGCTTCCTTCATGAAGCTTTTTCCTATTGCATATGATTATACTTGTACGGCTTTGTTCCTTGTTCGTGTATTACGCCGCAATATGCACCATATTGACTTAAGTGATTTGCAAGCTGGGTTGCCTGGCTCCTGTGCTTACCCCTACGTTCCCGATTGTTCAGCTAGGGAGTAAAGGGAGCACCTCTACGATTGTCACGATCGGGTCACCCGAGCCGGACCTCAGACTGGGTGAAGCCAAAAGCTAGCGCTCTTATTGTTTTCAATGATGGTCGGCACACAACGGAACTCATGAGTACAAAAAATCTATTGCACAAGTCTCATAATAACAATGAGCACTGAAGAAGGGTATCTGTGGGGGTACTATTTTCTTCAAAGATGCTTCTTACACTTCGCAGTAATATAGCATAAGTTCCCTGAGCGCGCTTTGTCTGTTACATCCTTATGGCCTGATTGTCTGGTTATCGGAAACACCGTCGATATTCTCGACAGGTGGAGTACATAACACTTTTCGGCCCTTGCCGAAGAGGGATAAGCTGATGGTCGGTTAAGACGCGTATAAAGTTCGGGTGAACATAGATATGATACAAGTACTTCGGTACATACAATCATTCTTTTACCCAAGTCACTTGGGGGATCTTATGTTTATTTGAGCCGTTTTATAATAAGTGTTTTCTTCTTAGTCATTGCAAAGTTTTTATGATTCCTTATCACTCCTTTTGAATAAGTTTTTTGGTTTTTCGAGCCCATGGCACTTTTAAACTATTTGTGTGTTTTCAGCACAAGTCTCGCAGTACAACGTCGGACACCTTTAGAGATTCGGCAAAAACATTCTCAGATATTGCTCTATATGCATCGGTTTCGAATTGTGTCTTCGGTAAATAGTTGGGTTGCCCGGCTCCTGCACTTGCCCCCTACATTCCGTTTTGTTCGGCTCGGTGTGCAAAGGGAGAACCACTGCGATGGTACTTCTAGCTCACATGGTTAAGCACCTCAGTGGAGAAAGCCAAAAACCGACTATCACAATAAGCGTAAACTGGTTAGCGATCCGATGACTGTGTTAAATGATGGGCCATTCATAACATTGGACGAAGTGTTTACGGCTTGACCTCAACTGTCGCCGAACACTACCGGGGGCTAGTAACTGGCCTCCCAAACTAAATCCTCAATACTTTGCTCTTACATTAGTGCTGAGGTTTCATGATCATGCTTAGCATGCCAACCCAAAGAAAGGAACCGATAGCGGAACTATTTTCTTTGGAAGACATTTCCTATGTTAAACAGCAATATAACATATCTCTCTGCGTACCTTTGTTTGTAAAACTGTATGGCCAGATTGCCTTGTTTGTCGTAAATCCTTGCCCTCAGAAAGGCTTTATAAAGTAGGACAAACACTCCTCGGCTACTGGCCGAGTAGGTTGAAGCCGATGGTCGGTCAACAAAGTTTTGTACAATGCGGATCCGAGCATTAATGACATAAAGTACTTGGATACATAGATTCATTACACATAATTTCTGATTTTACTATGGATATCGATCCTTAATTCGGCCACGTGTGCCCGCATTAAGGCTCGGTGGCTACTGGGCTTCGGGCTTATTATTTACCAATATTAAAGGGGCACATCGATCCCCTGATCTGGTGTTGCCACCCGACCAGTGTCTCGGGGGCTACTGCATTGCTTGTTCTATGCAGAAAATTTTAAGTGCAATACAGTTTCCGAGGAGATTTTGATCCTCAGGTTGGTCGGCCGCACCCAACCTGAGTCTCGAGGACTGAGCACGCCGCTTTTTGTGTCCCGAAGTATTCTGCCGAGCTAGGACTTGATCCTCAGGCCGATTTTGCAAATCAACCCGAGTCTCAGCGGTTACTGGGATCAGCGGTCTTATGTCATCCTTCATGTGCATCTCGGGTTTTAGACTGATACACACCTTGAGGGCTACTGGCTATATATCTCGTCAGAGAATAAATTGCATCAATAAAAAACATTGACCAAAAATCAGCCCATGACCGAGGTGCTTAACCACCTTGGAAGCAGTTCGGCATTCAGCTCGGAAGCAAGTGGCTGGCTCCTTAGAGGGCATTTCCGGCATTAAGCTCGGCTAAACTCCTTCAACTTTTTTGGACCAAGATGATCTATGACATCTTGGATATAGTCCGGCATTGGAGCTTGGACACAGTCCGGCGTTGGAGTTCGGATACATTTTGGCGTTGGAGCTCGAAAGCAGTCCGGCATTGGTGCTCGGCTGCAAGAGATACCTTGAATGCAGTTCGGCGTTAGAGCTCGGACGGAAGAGGACACTACCTCCCGGGAACAACTTCGAACCCGAGGTGTGGCATAAAAATAACAAGGCATTGATAAAGGCCAGAAACTTAAAGGGGCTCCTCGGATACCCGACGTGTAAACTCGTCGAATGCATTTCGGCGATCCTCAAGATAGAAGATGAGAAGATTTGTTGAACCAGTTTTCAAGACCAGCAACCGAAGATGAAGAACAGTTCGGAAGAATCGAGGAGCGTCCCTAACTTGAAGACCGGTTCAGGGGGCTACTGACGGTGTCCTGGACTAGGGGGTACTCAACGCGTCGTCTCCCGATCAGTTGGATTGGGCCGAGGACCCCCATGGCCGTATACTCATGGGCCAGTCCGGACAGCTGCCGCATACAAGGAAGAATCCACAAGACTTGGCGATCAATACAAGGACTCCTCCCCCACCGGCGTATTCGGCTAGGACTCTTGTTATCCTAGGCCTCTGGTGCATTATATAAACCGGGGCCAGGCTAGTCGATAGATACACAACAACAATCATACCATAGGCTAGCTTCTAGGGTTTAGCCTCTCTGATCTCGTGGTAGATCAACTCTTGTACTACCCATATCATCAATATTAATCAAGCAGGAGTAGGGTTTTACCTCCATCGAGAGGGCCCGAACCTGGGTAAACATTGTGTCCCTTGCCTCCTGTTACCATTGATCCTAAGACTCACTGCTTGGGACCCCCTACCCGAGATCCGCCGGTTTTGACACCGACAATGATCATCACACTTTTATTTACTTACAACTCAATATTACAACTCGATACTAGAACAAAGATATGACTCTATATGAATTCTTCCGGCGGTGTACCGAGATTTGCAATGATCTAGCGTAGCAATGACATCAAAAAACGAACAAGCCATGAAAACATCATGCTAGCTATCTTACGACCATGCAAAGCAATATGACAATGAATGTTCAATTCATGTATATGATGATGATAAAAGTTGCATGGCAATATATCTCGGAATGGCTATGGAAATGTGATAATAGGTAGGTATGGTGGCTGTTTTGAGTAAGATATAATGAGGCTTATGTGTGATAGAGCGTATCATATCACGGGGTTTGGATGCACCGGCGAAGTTTGCACCAAATCTCGAGGTGAGAAAGGGCAATGCACGGTACCGAAGAGGCTAGCAATGATGGAAAGGTAAAAGTGCGTATAATCTATGGACTCACATTAGTCATAAAGAACACATATACTTATTGCAAAATCTATTAGCCCTCGAAGCAAAGTACTACTACGCGTGCCCCTAGGGGAATAGATTGGTAGGAAAAGACCATCGCTCATCCCCGACCGCCACTCATAAGGAAGACAATCAAAGAAACACCCCATGCTTCAAATTTGTCACACAACGGTTACCATATGTGCATGCTACAGGACTTGCAAACCTCAACACAAGTGTCTCTACAATCCACAACCACCCACTAGCATGACTCTAATATCACCATCTTTATATCGCAAAACTATTGCAAGGAATCAAACATATCATATTTAGTGATCTACAAGTTTATGTAGGATTTTATGACTAACCATGTGAATGACCAATTCCTGTCATCTCTCTAAATTGATATAAGTGAAGCAAGAGAGTTTCTACAAATGGCGGTTTTCTATGTGAAGAGAAACAGGCAATCCAGACTTCAAATGATATAAGTGAAGCACATGAAGCATTCTATAAAGCCATACTCAAAAGATTTAAGTGAAGTGCAATGAGCATTCTATAAATCAACTAAGGACTATCTCATACCAGCATGGTGCATAAAAGAAAAATGAAAACTAAATGCAAAAGACGCTCCAAGACTTGCACATATTGCATGAACGAAATGAATCCAAAAACATACCGATACTTGTTGAAGAAAGAGGGGATGCCTTCCGGGGCATCCCCAAGCGTAGACGCTTGAGTCTCCTTGAATATTTACTTGGGGTGCCTTGGGCATCCCCAAGCTTGAGCTCTTGCATCTCTTCCTTTTCCTCATATCGAGACCACCTCGATTAGACACTTCATCCACACAAAACTTCAACAGAAAACTCGGTAAGATCCGTTAGTATAATAAAGCAAATCACTACTCTAAGTACTGTTGCAAACCAATTCATATTTTGTTTTTTAATTGCGTCTACTGTACTATAGCTTTTCCATGGCTTAATCCACTGATAGAAATTGATAGTTTCATCAAAACAAGTAAACTATGCATCAAAAACGGAATCTGTCAAAAACAGAATAGTCTGTAGCAATCTGAACATTCACCATAATTCTGGCACCCCAAAAATTCTACCAACATTACGAAAAATAAAACATTTGTACAGAAACACAGTGCAAAAGGAATCAGAACCATTTGATGGTCCAGTTAAAAAATGTAAAATCGCGCACTACAGCCAAAGTTTCTGTCCTGCACCGTACAAACCAACAAGCATTGTAAACATCCTAAAGAAAAACCTTAGAACATTATTTTTATAAAACAATGGAATTGTACAAGGGGATAATTATTTTTGATGAAAATTTTCTGTAATTAAGATTCACAAAGTTTCCGTGAGCATGAACAAAGTTCAAGGAGCTCTCCCACTTCAACAATGATTGTCTTTCTTACTTTTACTTTCCTTTTTGAAAAGTTTTGGGTTCCCCTCTTTATTTTTTATGTTTTTAAACTATATAAAAGCACTCAACAGAAATAAATGACTCTCTAAAACTTCCAGGTTGTCTCCCTGGCAGCGCTTTCTTTAAAGCCATTAAGCTAGGCATTTAGTGCTCAAGTAATGGATCCACCCGGATCCCAAGGTATATCAAAGCCAATTTTAATTAACAATGATTTGTAATTTAGTAGTGAGCACAAAGTAACATATATCAAGCAACAACGAAGTCTAACTCTCTTCCTATGCATCGGCATGTCATAAAAGAATAGTTCATGCACACCAAGTAAAGGCCAATGCATAGTATAAACAGTTTCTTGCAATTTTATCGTATTGGAAACATAAAGAGGTGGAGATATAGTTCCTCTCTCATAATAATTGCATGTAGGAGAAGCAATCACATGCATATTATATCTATCAAAATCATCATGTGTAGTAGTAAAACGCAACCCATCCATATAATCCTTAATAAGCACAAACTTCTCCGATATAGTGTAGTAGGGAGAATTCAAAAAGATAATAGGACTATCATGCGTGGGTGCAATCGCAACAATTTGATTTTTAACATAAGGAACTATAGCAAGTTCATCTCCATAAGCATAATTCATATTGGCATCTTGGCCACAAGCATAGCAAGTATCATCAAAAAGGGATATTTCAAGAGAATTAAAGGGATCATAGCAATCATCATAGCAATCATCCTTCGGTAAGCACGAAGGGAAATTAAATAATGTATGAGTTGAAGAGTTACTCTCATTAGAAGGTGGGCACGGGTAGCTAATCCGCTCTTCCTCCTTTTGTTCTTCGCTCTCCTCATCATCTTTTTCATCCAATGAGCTCACAGTTTCATCAATTTCTTCTTTCATAGCTTCCTGCAAAATATTAATCTCTTCTTGGACAGCGGAGACTTTCTCAATAAATACATCAATATTGTAATTGTATTCATAATTCTTATAACAATATTTAAGTATAGAAAAATTTTCAGGTCTATAAACTGAATCATCAAAATCATCAAACTCTTTAAACATAGATTCAATCTCATAAGCACCCATAAAAGCAACGAATTCTTCTATTTGTTTCAAATCATAGTAATCATATATACCATTAGCATAAGAAGCCAAGGTTTTATCATCATTAAATTTGCATGAAAAGGGAAGGTGTGGAGCCTTCATCCTAGAGCAACAAGTAATATCATATCTCAAGCATAGATCCCGGGCATACCAATGCAACATATAAATTTGATCCCATAATAGTCTCCCTTTTTGTGTCAAGCGATAATCCCTAAAGTATTCACGTTGATCTAACACGTCTCCCATAACATAATTGAATGGGGTTTTCTCAGGATTATCAAAGTAGTACATAATATTTTTCACATAATGATCATCGAGGGTTTTAGGAGGTTCCCCATCTCCATGAGCAGCAAGTACACCTAATTTTTTTTGGTATTTCGTGTTCCATATCCATAACTAAAGATAGAGAACAACTTAGAACAGCAAATAAAAATTACTTAGGGATAAAGCAAACAAGCACACACGAGAATATTCACCCCACGCTATGACTCCCCGGCAACGGCGCCAGAAAAAGGTCTTGATAACCCGTAAGTATACGGATAGTTGTAGCCTCTTTCGATAAGTAAGAGTGTCGAACCCAATGAGGAGCTAAAGGTAGAACAAATATTATCTCAAGTCCTATCTGCCACTGATACGACTCTACGCACGCTTGACGTTCGCTTTACCTAGAACAAGTATGAAACTAGAAAGACTTTGTAGGTGTTGTTGGATAGGTTTGCAAGATAATAAAGAGCACGTAAATAAAAGCTAGGGTCTGTTTAGATAAAGAAAGAACAAAGTAAATATAGCGAGTGTGGAAAAGTGGTGGTAGGAGTTGTGAAATTGTCCCTAAGCAATTGACTACTTTACTAGACCGATAGCAAGTTTTATGTGGGAGAGGCATAAGCTAACATACTTTCTATTCTTGGATCATATGCACTTATGATTGGAACTCTAGCAAGCATCCGCAACTACTAAAGATCATTAAGGTAAAACCCAACCATAGCATTAAAGCATCAAGTCCCCTTTATCACATATGCCACAACCCCCTTACTCGGGTTTATGCTTCTGTCACTCAAGCAACCCACTATAAGTGAATCATGAACGTATTGCAACACCCTACAGCGGGAATCCCTCACGCTTGCACGACACGGAGGGCACAATAGGACAGAAACATAACCACAAGCAAATTAAACCAATCATAGCAATTCATCAATCACCGGTAGGGCAACGAAAATCTACTCAAACATCATAGGATGGCAACACATCATTGGATAATAATATGAAGCATAAAGCACCATGTTCAAGTAGAGGGTATAGTGGGTCGCGGGAGAGTGGACCGCTGAATATAGAAGGGGGAAGGTGATGGAGATGTTGGTGAAGATGGTGGAGGAGTTGGTGTAGATCGCGGTGATGATGATGGCCCCCGGCAGCGCTCTGGCGCCACCGGAAGCAAGGGGCAGAGAGGCCCCCTTCTTCTTATTCTTCCTTGACCTCCTCCCTAGATGGGAGAAGGGTTTCCCCTCTGGTCCTTGGCTCCCATGGCTTGGGAGGGGTGAGAGCCCCTCCGAGATTGGATCTATCTCTCTGTCTCTCTCTGTTTCTTTTATATCCAAAGATCCTTAACTCCGATTGGGGTGAAAAATTAGCTTTCTTGCGGCAAAAGAACAGCGTCAACCGCCTTACGGGTGGCCCACAAGGGTGCCAGGCATGCCCAGGGGGGAGGGTGCGCCCCCCTATCTTGTGGCCACCTCGGGCACCGTTTTGCGTTGATTGTTCGTCCGGAAATTCCCAAATATTCCAAAATAATTATTCGTCTGTTTTTATCCCGTTTGGATTCCGTTTGATATTCGGTTTCTGCGAAACATAAAACATGCAACAAACAGGAACTGGCACTGGGCACTGGATCAATATGTTAGTCCCAAAAATAGTATAAAATGTTGCCAAAAGTATATGCAAGTTGAATAATATTGGGATGGAACAATCAAAAATTATAGATATGACGGAGACGTATCAATAAACACTCATCGTGAGAATAATACATCTAGCATGGAAAATATTGGTCACCCTTCACTGCCTCGCAAGCGGTAGAACACACAAAAGAGAAATTTTTCAAAATTAGAGATGGCACATGCAAATTTGCTTAGAACGACATGGAAATACCGCATATAGGTAGGTATAGTGGACTCATAAGGCAAAACTGGTTTAAAGGGTTTTGGATGCACAAGTAGTGATCATACTTAGTGCAAAATGAAGGCTAGCAAAAATATTGAGACGCGACCAACCAAAAAGATAAAAATCTCGTACCCAAGCATTAAGCATAAGTAACACCGTATAAATGCACCATAAGTAGGATATAAATTTCATTGCATAACTATTGACTTTCGTACTTGCATAGGGAATCACAAACCTTAACATCAATATTCTTACTAAAGCACAATTACTCATCAACATTGCTCACATATCATATTGTCATATCTCAAAACCATTACTAAGAATCAAGTTTATTTTTTCCAATGATCTATATGAAAGTTTTTATTATATCCTCCTTGGATATCTATCACTTTGGGACTATTTTCATATGTTGCTTTTGATAAGCTCAAAAAAATATAAGTGAAGATCACGAGCATAATTTTTCTTTCTCTCAAAATAATCTAAGTGAAGCAAGAGAGAATTTCTTAAAAAAATTACTAATTCCCAAATAAATCTAACTGAATCATGAGAGCATTTATTCAAAAATAATAAAGCACACCATGCTCAAAAAGATATAAGTGAAGCACTAGAGCGAATCCATGGCTCTAAAAATTTAAGTGAAGCATAGGAGCAAGCATAGCATAATTTTTGGCTCTCTCAAGAAGGTGTGTCCAGCAAGGATTCAACACTTAAAACACAAAGAAAAACAAGCAAAGACTCATATCATACAAGACGCTCCAAGCAAAACTCATAATATGTGATGAATAAAAATATAGTTTCAAGTAAAATACCTATGGTTGTTAGAAGAAAGCGGGGATGCCACTCGGGGGTATCCCCAAGCTTAGTTGCTTGCTACTTCTTTGAATATTATATTGGGGTGCCTCGGGCATCCTCAAGCTTAGCCTTTTGCTAATCTTTATTCCTTCATCCATCGTAAGATCTCCCAAAACTTGAAAACTTCAATCACACAAAACTCAACAAAACCTTCGTGAGATCCGTTAGTATAAGAAAGCAAACCACTACTATAAGTACTGTTGCAAACCTATTCTTATTTTGTTTTTTGCATTATATCTACTGTATTTCCAACTTTTATATGGCAAAAACTCATCAAATAAAATCATAGAATCATCAAAACAAGCACACAACACAAAGAAAACAGAATCAGTCAAAAACAGAATAGTCTACAGAAATCTGGATATTTTGAATACTTCTGTAACTCCAAAAATTCTGAAATAAATTGGTGGACGTGAGAATTTTATATATTGATCTGCTGCAAAAATAATCAACTCAAAATCGCTCTTCTGTTCAAAATGACAAATAATCTCGTGATCCCAAAAGTTTCTGTTTTTTAGCAAGATCAAATCAACTTTCACCCAAATCTTCCCAAAGGCCTTGCTTGGCACAAACACTAACTAAAACACAAAAAACACAATCATAACAGTAGCATAATTTTTTAACACACAAGAAAAGAAATCAAAAACCCAAAATAAATTTTATTCATTGGGTTGCCTCCCAACAAACACTATCATTTTACGCCCCTAGCTAGGCATAACGCGTAGGATCTAAGTGTTGTCATCTTTGGTTCTAGAAACATAAGATGCCCCCATGATTGATTCATATGGTGGCCTAATTCTTGTTCTAGGGAATTGTTCCATTCCCTTCCTTAGTGGAAACTGAAATTTAATATTGCCTTCTTTCATATCAATCACGGCACCAATAGTACGCAAAAACGGTCTACCAAGAATAATTGGACAAGACGGATTGCAATAAATATCAAGAACAATAAAATATATGGGCACATAATTCCTATTTTCAAGAATAAGAACATCATTAATTCTTCCATAGGCTTTTTAATAGTTGAATCCGCTAAGTGCAAATTTAAAGAGCATTCTTCAATATTGGAAAGACCAAGCACATCACATAAAGATTTCGGAATTGTAGAAACACTAGCACCCAAGTCACATAAAGCAAAACATTCATAATTTTTAATCTTGACTTTGATAGTAGGTTCCCACTCATCATGAAATTTTAGGAATTGAAACTTCTAATTCCAACTTTTCTTCAAAAGCTTTCATGATAGCATCAACAATATTTATAGTAAAAGCTTTATTTTGTTCTTAAGCATGGGGTGAATTTATCATGGATTGCAACAAAGAAATACAATCAACCAAAGAGCAACTATCATAATTAAAGTCTTTGTAATCCAAAATTGTGGGCACATCACTAGTTAAAGTCTTGACCTCTTCAAACCCACTTTTATCAATTTTCCCAACAAGATTTTCACCCTCCGAATCATAGGGACGCCTTCTAGCTAAAGTTGACTCTTCTCCAGTCCCTTTTTCATCAATATTCATTTTACTAAACAAGTAATCCATAGAAGAAACACCAATCATTTTAAGATCTTCATCACTTTTATGATAGTATCACTAGAAAACGCTCTTTCTAAAAATTCTCTTTTAGCTCTAAGCATAGCAGTTCTTTTCTTACTTTCATCCATAGAAACATAAAGAGCTTTAATTGATTCTTCAACTTTAGGCACAAAATTTTTTCATCTTGAGAGTTTCTACATCATGAGATATTCTATCAACACTTCTAGAAAAATCATCAATTTTATTCAACTTTTCTTCTATCGAAGTGTTGAAAGCTTTTTGCATATTAATAAATTCCTTAATATTGCTCTCAAGATCAGAGGTGTTTCTATTATTATTATAGGTTGGATTACCATAGGAATTACCATAGTTATTAGAGGAATTACTAATAAAAGTCCTAGGATTAAAATTTCCTCTATAAGCATTGTTATTGAAATTGTCTCGCGGGACAAAATTCACATCTATGGCATCACTATTTTGATTAATCAAAGTAGACAAAGGCACATCATTAAAATCAATAGGAGAACTTTTATTAGCAACCAACTTCATAAGAGCATGACTTTTTCACTCAAAGAATTTATTTCTTCTATCGAATTGACTTTTTTACTAGTAGGAGCTATTTTAGTATGCCATTGTGAGTAATTTGCCTTAATATTGTCTAGCAATTTAGTAGCTTCCCCCAAAGTAATTTCCATACAAGTACCCCCCCGCGGCAGAATCTAGGAGATTAAGAGAAACAAAATTCAATCCCGCATAACTTTTTTGTATGATCATCCAAAGATTTAACCCATGAGTTGGGAAATTTCTTAGCATCAATTTCATCCTTTCCCAAGATTGTGCAACATGCTCATGTTCAAGTTGCTTGAAATTCATGATCTTGGTTCTAAGGGAAATAATTTTTGCGGGCGGAAAATACTTAGTAATAAAAGCATCCTTGCACTTGTTCCAAGAATCGATACTATTGTGAGGCAAAGAAGAAAACCAAATTTTTGCATGATCTTGCAAAGAAAACGGAAATAATTTCAATTTCACAACATCATTGTCCACATCTTTTTTCTTTTGCATATCGCATAATTCCACGAATGTGTTAACATGGGATGCGACATCCTCATTAGGAGTACCGGCAAATTGATCTTTCGTGACAAGATTCAGCAAAGCAGTATTAATATCACAAGACTCCACACTAGTGGCGGGAGGAGCAATTGGAGTGCTAATAAAATCATTGTTGTTGGTATTTGAGAAATTACATAACTTGGTGTTCTCTTGAGTCATGATGACTACGCAACAAGATTGCACTCAAAAACAGATCTGACGAGAAAACGGCGAAAGAAAAAGAGGGCGAATAAAATGGCAATTTCTTGTGAAGTGGGGGAGAGGAAAACGAGAGGCAAACGACAAATAGTGTAAATTGCGAGGAGATGAGATTTGTGATTAGGAACCTGGTTGATGTTGAAGATCCTCCCCGCAACGGCGCCAGAAATTCATTTTCATGTCTGCTAGAACTACATCGGTATTTCCCCAGAGAGGAAGGGATGATGCAGTATAGCGACGGTAGGTATTTCCCTCAGTGATGAGATAAAGGTTATCGAACCAGTAGGAGAACCTCCTCACACCACGTAAACAACACCTGCACACAAATAACAAATACTCGCAACCCGACGTGTTAAAGGGGTTGTCAATTCCATTCGGGTACGGCGCCTCAAGATAGGCAAATAACGTGAGGTAAAAGTGGTAGATAGGATAAATAGATCGCAAAACAAATAAATTGCAGCAAGGTATTTTTTTTATTTTTTGGTTTAATATATCTGAAAATAAATGCAAAGGAAATTAGATCACAAAGGCAAATATGATAAAAAGAGACCCGGGGCTCTAGGTTTCACTAGTGGCTTCTCTCGGGAAAAATAGCAAACGGTGGGAAAACAATTACTGTTGGGCAATTGATAGAACTTCAAATAATCATGACGATATCTAGGCAATGATCATTATATAGGCATCATGTCCAAGATTAGTAGACCAACTCCTTCATGCATCTACTACTATTACTCCACACATCGACCGCTATCCAGCATTCATCTAGTGTATTAAGTTCATGGAGAAATGGAGTAATGCGATAAGAACGATGACATGATGTAGACAAGATCTATTTATGTAGAAATAGACCCCATCTTGTTATCCTTAATAGTAATGATACATATGTGTCGTTTCCCCTTCTCTCACTGGGATCAAGCTCCATAAGATCGAACCCATCACAAAGCACCTCTTCCCATTGCAAGTTAAATAGATCAAGTTGGCCAAACAAAACCCAAATATCAGAAAGAAATATGAGGCTATAAGCAATCATGCATATAAGATATCCAAGAAGACTCAAATGAATTCCATGGATAAAAGCATAGATCTGATCATAAACTTAAAGTTCATCGGATCCCAACAAACACACCACAAAAAGACTTACACCATATGGATCTCCAAGAGACCATTGTATTGATAATCAAAAGAGAGAGAGGAAGCCATCTAGCTGCTAACTACGGACCTGTAGGTCTACAAAGAACTACTCACGCATCATCGGAGATGTTGGGTAACGTAGTAATTTCAAACAAATTCCTACGCACACGATAGATCATGCTGATGCATAGCAACAAGAGGGGAGAGTGTGTCCACGTACCCTCGTAGACCGAAAGTGCAAGAGTTAGCATAATGCGATGATGTAGTCGTACATCTTCACGATCCGACCGATCCAAGTACCGAATGCACGGCACCTCCGAGTTCAGCACACATTCAGCTCGATGACGTCCCTCGAACTCCGATCCAGCCGAGCTTTGAGGGAGAGTTCCGTCAGCACGACGGCATGGTGATGATGATGATGTTCTACCGACACAGGGCTTTGCCTAAGCACTGCTACGATATTATCGAGGTGGATTATGGTGGAGGGGAGCACCGCACACGGCTAAGAGATCCAAGGGATCAATTGTTGTCTCTCCAAGGGGTGCCCCTCTCCCCGTATATAAAGGAGTGGAGGAGGGGGAGGGCCGGCCCTCTCTATGGTCCGCCCTAGGGGAGCCCTACTCTCACCAGGAGTAGGATTCCCCCTTTCCTAGTAGAACTAGGAGCCCTTCCAAGTAGTAGGAGTAGGAGAGAAGGAAAGGGAAAAGAGAAGAAAGGAAGGAGAGGGCGCCGTCCCTCCCACGTACCTGCAGCCTCCCCTCTCTCTTTCCCGTAAAGCCCAATAAGGCCCATCTACTCCCCTGCGAATTCCCGTAACTCTCCGGTACTCCGAAAAATACCCGAATCACTCGGAACCTTTCCGATGTCTGAATATAGTCATCCAATATATCGATCTTTACGTCTCGACCAATTCGAGACTCCTCATCATGTCCCCGATCTCATCCGGGACTCCGAACTACCTTCGATACATCAAAACACATAAACTCATAATATCGATCGTCACCGAACTTTAAGCGTGCGGACCCTACGGGTTCGAGAACTATGTAGACATGACCGAGACACGTCTCCGATCAATAACCAATAGCGAAACTTGCATGCTCATATTTGCTCCCTCATATTCTATGAAGATCTTTATCAGTCAAACCGCATAACAACATACGTTGTTCCTTTTGTCATCGGTATGTTACTTGCCCGAGATTCGGTCGTCGGTATCTCAATACCTGGTTCAATCTCATTACCGGCAAGTCTCTTTACTCGTTCCGTAATGCATCATCGCGCAACTAACTCATTAGTCACATTGCTTGCAAGGCTTATAGTGATGTGCATTACCGAGAGGGCCCAGAGATACCTCTCCGACAATCGGAGTGACAATACCTAATCTCGAAATACGCCAACTCAACAAGTACCTTCGGAGACAGCTGTAGAGCACCTTTATAATCACCCAGTTACGTTGTGATGTTTGGTAGCACACGAAGTGTTCCTCCGATAAACGGGAGTTGCATAATCTCATAGTCATAGGAACATGTATAAGTCATGAAGAAAGCAATAGCAACATACTAAACGATCAAGTGCTAAACTAACGGAATGGGTCAAGTCAATCACATAATTCTTCTAATGATTTAATCCCACTGATCAAATGATAACACATATCCATGGTTAGGAAACTCAACCATCTTTGATCAATCAGCTAGTCAAGTAGAGGCATACTAGTGACACTATGTTTGTCTATGTATTCACACATGTATTATGTTTCCGGTTAATACAATTCTAGTATGAATAATAAACATTTATCATGAAATAAGGAAATAAATAATAACTTTATTATTGCCTCTATGGCATATTTCCTTCTGTCTCCCACTTGCTAGAGTCAATAATCTAGGTCACATCACCATGTGATTTAACACTAATATTCACATCTGTATGTGATTAACACCCATAGTTCACATCATCATGTGAACAACGCCCAAAGGGTTTACTAGAGTTAATAATCTAGTTCACATCAATATGTGATTAACACCCAAAGGGTACTAAGGTGTGATAATGTTTTGCTTGTGAGAAAAGTTTAGTCAACGGGTCTGTCACATTCAGAGTCGTATGTATTTTGCATATATTCTATGTCTACAATGCTCTGTAAGGAGCTACTTTAGCTAATTGATCCCACTTTCAATATGTATCCAGATTAAGACTTAGAGTCATCTGGATCAGTGCCAAAACTTGTATCGACGTAACCCTTTACGACCAACCTTTTGTCACCTCCATAATCGAGAAACATATCCTTATTCTACTAAGGATAATTTTGACCGTTGTTCAGTGATCTACTCCTAGATCACTATTGTACTCCCTTGCCAAAATTAGTGTAGGGTATACAATAGATCTGGTACACAGCATGGCATACTTTATAGAACCTATGGCTAAGGCATAGGAAATGACTTTCATTCTCTTTCTATCTTCTGCCGTGGTCAGGCTTTGAGTCTCACTCAATTTGACACCTTGTAACACAGGCAAGAACTATTTCTTTGACTGTTCCATTTTGAACTACTTCAAAATCTTGTCAAGATATGTACTCATTGAAAAATCTTATCAAGCGTCTTGATCTATATCTATAGACCTTGATGCTCAATGTGTAAGCAGCTTCACCGAGGTCTTTCTTTGAAAAACTCCTTTCAAATACTCCTTTATGCTTTCCACAAGATTCTAAATTATTTCTGTTCAACAATTTGTCATTCACATATACTTTATCAGAAATGTTGTAGTGCTCCCACTCACTTTCCTGTAAATACAGGCTTCACCGTAAGTCTGTATAAAACTATATGCTTTGATCAACTCATCAAAGCGTATATTCCAACTCCGAGATGCTTGCACCAGTCCATAGATGGATCATTGGAGCTTGTTCACTTTGTTAGTAGCTTTAGGATTGACAAAACCTTCTGGTTGTATCATATACAACTCTTCTTTAATAAATCCATTAAGGAATGCAGTTTTGACATTCATTTGCCAGATTTCATAAAATGTGGCCATTGCTAACATGATTCAGACATACTTAAGCATCGCTACGAGTGAGAAAATCTCATCGTAGTCAACACCTTGAACTTTGTCAAAAACCTTTTTCGACAAGTCTAGCTTTGTAGATAGTAACACTACTATCAGTGTCCGTCTTCCTCTTGAAGATCCATTTATTCTTAATGGCTTGCCGGTCATCGGGCAAGCCAACCAAAGTCCACACTTTATTCTCATACATGGATCCCATCTCAGATTTCATGGCCTCAAGCCATTTCGTGGAATCTGGGCTCATCATCGCTTCCTCATAGTTCATAGGTTTATCATGGTCTAGTAACATGACTTCCAGAATAGGATTACCGTACCACACTGATGCGGACCGTACTCTGGAAGACCTACGAGGTTCTGTAGTAACTTGATTTGAAGTTTCATGATCATCATCATTAGCTTCCTCACTAATTGGTGTAGGTATCACTGGAACTGATTTATGTGATTAACTACTTTCCAAGTTGGGAGAAGGTACAATTACCTTATCAAGCTCTACTTTCCTCCGACTCACTTCTTTCGAGAGAAACTCCTTCTCTAGAAAGGATCCATCTTAGCAACTAATATTTTGCCTTCGGATCTGTGATAGAAGGTGTACCCAACAGTTTCCTTTGGGTATTTTATAAAGACGCACTTCTCCGATTTGGGTTCGAGCTTATCAGGTTGAAACTTTTTCACATAAGCATCGCAGCCCCAAACTTTAAGAAACGACAACTTTGGTTTCTTACCAAACCATAGTTCATAAGGCGTCGTCTCAACGGATTTTGATGGTGCCCTATTTAAAGTGAATGCAACTGTCTCTAATGCATAACCCCAAAACGATAGTGGTAAACTGATAAGAGATATCATAGATCGCACCATATCCAATAAAGTGCGGTTACGACGTTTGACACACCATAACGCTGTGGTGTTCCAGGTGGCGTGAGCTGTGAAACTATTCCACATTGTTTTATATGAAGGCCAAACACGTAACTCAAATATTCTCCTCTACGATCAGATCGTAGAAACTTTATTTTCTTGTTATGATGATTCTCCACTTCACTCTGAAATTCTTTGAACTTTTCAAATGTTTCAGACTTGTGCTTCATTAAGTAGATATACTCATATCTGCTCAAATCATCTCTGAAGGTCAGAAAATAACGATACCTGCCACGAGCATCAACACTCATTGGAACGCATACATCGATATGTATTATTTCGAATAAATCAGTAGCTCGTTCCATTGTTCTGGAGAACGGAGTTTTAGTCATCTTGCCCAAAAGGCATGGTTCGCAAGCATCAAATGATTCATAACCAAGTTATTCCAAAAGTCCATCTTAATGGAGTTTCTTCATGCGCTTTACACTGATATGACCCAAACGGCAGTGCCACAAATAAGTTGCACTATTATTATCAACTTTGCATCTTTTGGCATCAATATTATGAATATGTGTATCACTACGATCGAGATCCAACAAACTATTTTCATTGGGTGTATGACCATCGAAGGTTTTATTCATGTAAACAGAACAACAATTATTCTTTGACTTTAAATGAATAGCCGTATTGCAATAAACATGATCAAATCATATTTATGCTCAACGCAAACGCCAAATAACATTTATTTAGGTTTAACACTAATCCCGAAAGTATAGGGAGTGTGCGATGATGATCATATCAATCTTGGAACCACTTCCAACACACATCGTCACTTCACCCTCCACTACTTTGTGTTTATTCTGCAACCAAACAAGTATCAAATACCCAGGGGCTACTATAAACACTAGTAAGGTACACATCAATAACATGTATATCAAATGTACCCTTGTTCACTTTGCCATCCTACTTATCCACAAAATATTCAGGGTATTTCTGCTTCCAGTGACCATTTCCTTTGCAGTAGAAGCACTCAGTTTCAGGCTTTGGTCCAGCTTTGGGCTTCTTCGTGGGAGTGACAACTTGCTTGCCATTCTACATGAAGTTCCCTTTCTTTCCCTTTGCCCTTTTCTTGAAACTAGTGGTCTTGTTAATCATCAACACTTGATGCTCTATCTTGATTTCTACCTTCATCGATTTCATCATCATGAAAAGCTCGAGAAACATTTTCGTCATCCCTTGCATACTATAGTTCATCATGAAGTTCTAGTAACTCGGTGATGGTGACTAGAGAACTTTGTCAATCACTATCTTATCTGGAAGATTAACTCCCACTTGATTCAAGCGATTGTAGTACCCAGACAATCTGAGCACATGCTCACTAGTTGAGCAATTCTCCTCCATCTTTTAGCTATAGAACTTGTTGGAGACTTCATCTCTCTCAACTCGGGTATTTGCTTGAAATATTAACTTCAACTCCTGGAACATCTCATACGGTCCATGACGTTCAAAACGTCTTTGAAGTCCCGATTCTAAGACGTTAAGCATGGTGCACTAAACTATCAAGTAGTCATCATATTGAGCTAGCCAAATGTTCATAATGTCCGCATCTGCTCCTGCAATAGGTCTGTCACCTAGTGGTGCATAAAGGACATAATTCTTCCGTGCAGCAATGAGGATAAACCTCAGATCGCGAATCCAATCCGCATCATTGCTACTAACATCTTTCAACTTAGTTTTCTCTAGGAACATATCAAAATAAAACAGGGGTGCTAAACGCGAGCTATTGATCTACAGCATAGATATGCTAATACTACCAGGACTAAGTTCATGATAAATTAAAGTTCAATTGATCATATTACTTAAGAACTCCCACTTAGATAGACATCCCTCTAATCATCTAAGTGATCACGTGATCCAAATCAACTAAACCATAACCGATCATCACGTGAAATGGAGTAGTTTTCAATGGTGAACAACACTATGTTGATCATATCTACTATATGATTCACGCTCGACCTTTCGGTCTCAGTGTTCCGAGGCCATATCTGCATATGCTAGGCTCGTCATGTTTAACTTGAGTATTTTGTGTGTGCAAAACTGGCTTGCACCCGTTGTAGATGGACGTAGAGCTTATCACACCCGATCATCATGTGGTGTCTGGGCACGACGAACTTTGGCAATAGTGCATACTCAGGGAGAACACTTTTATCTTGAAATTTAGTGAGAGATCATCTTATAATGCTACCGTCAATCAAAGCAAGATAAGATGCATAAAAGAAAAACATCACATGCAATCAATATAACTGATATGACATGGCCATCATCATCTTGTGCTTGTGATCTCCATCTCCGAAGCACCATCATGATCACCATCGTCACCGGCGCGACACCTTGATCTCCATCGTAGCATCGTTGTCGTCTTGCCAACTATTGCTTCTACGACTATCGCTATCGCTTAGTGATAAAGTAAAGCAATTACAGGGCGATTGCATTGCATACAATAAAGCGACAACCATATGGCTCCTGCCAGTTGCCGATAACTCAGTTACAAAACATGATCGTCTCATACAATAAAATATAGCATCATGCCTTGACCATATCACATCACAACATGCCCTGCAAAAACAAGTTAGACGTCCTCTACTTTGTTATTGCAAGTTTTACGTGGCTGCTACGGGATGATCAAGAACCGTTCTTACCTACGCATCAAAACCACAATGATAGTTCGTCAAGTTAGTGTTGTTTTAACCTTCTCAAGGACCGGGCGTAGACACACTTGGTTCAACTAAAGTTGGAGAAACTGACATCCGCTAGTCACCTGTGTGCAAAGCACGGCGGTAAAACCAGTCTCGCGTAAGCGTATGCGTAATGTCGGTCCGGGCCGCTTCATCCAACAATACCGCCGAACCAAAGTATGACATGATGGTAAGCAGTATGACTTGTATCGCCCACAACTCACTTGTGTTCTACTCGTGCATATAACATCTACGCGTAAAACCAGGCTAGGATGCCACTAGTGGGTAACATAGTAATTTCAAAAAAATTCCTACACACACGCAAGATCATGGTGATGCATAGCAATGAGAGGGGAGAGTGTGTCCACGTACCCTTGTAGACCGAAAGCAGAAGCATTAGCACAACGCGGTTGATGTAGTCGTACGTCTTCACGATCCGACCGATCCAACTACCGAACGTACGGCACCTCCGAGTTCAACACACGTTCAGCTCGATGACGTCCCTCAAACTCCGATCCAGGCGAGCTTTGAGGGAGAGTTTCGTCAGCACGACGGCGTGGTGATGATGATGATGTTCTACCGATGCAGGGCTTCGCCTAAGCACTGCTACGATATTATCTAGGTGGACTATGATGGAGGGGGGCACCGCACACGGCTAAGAGATCCAAGGGATCAATTGTTGTGTCTCCAAGGGGTGCCCCTCTCCCCGTATATAAAGGAGTGGAGGAGGGAGAGGGCCGTCCCTCTCTATGGCGCGCCCTAGGGGAGTCCTACTCTCACCGAGAGTAGGATTCGCCCTTTCCTAGTAGAACTAGGAGCCCTTCCAAGTAGTAGGAGTAGGAGAGAAGGAAAGGGAAAAGAGAAGAGAAGGAAGGAGGGGGCGCCACCCCTCCCCCTAGTCCAATTCGGACTAGGCCTTGGGGGCGCGCAGCCTCCCCTCTCTCTTTCCCCTAAAGCCCAATAAGGCCCATCTACTCCCCAGCGAATTCCCGTAACTCTCCCGTACTCTGAAAAATACCCGAATTACTCGGAACCTTTCCGATGTCTGAATATAGTCGTCCAACATATCGATCTTTACGTCTCGACCAATTCGAGATTCCTCGTCATGTCCCCGATCTCATCTGGGACTCCGAACTACCTTCGGTACATCAAAACACATAAACTCATAATACCGATCGTCACCGAACTTTAAGAGTGCGGACCCTACGGGTTCGAGAACTAGGTAGACATGACCGAGACACGTCTCCGGTCAATAACCAATAACGGAACCTGGATGCTCATATTGGCTCACACATATTCCACGAAGATCTATATCGGTCAAACCGCATAACAACATACGTTGTTCCTCTTGTCATCGGTATGTTACTTGCCCGAGATTCGATCGTCGGTATCTCAATACCTAGTTCAATCTCGTTATCGGCAAGTCTCTTTACTCGTTCCGTAATGCATCATCCCGCAACTAACTCATTATTCACATTGCTTGCAAGGCTTATAGTGATGTGCATTACCGAGAGGGCCCAGAGATACCTCTCCGACAATCAGAGTGACAAATCCTAATCTCGAAATACGCCAACTCAACAAGTACCTTCAGAGACACCTGTAGAGCACCTTTATAATCACACAGTTACGTTGTGACATTTGGTATCACACAAAGTGTTCCTTCTTTAAACGGGAGTTGCATAATCTCATAGTCATAGGAACATGTATAAGTCATGATGAAAGCAATAGCAACATACTAAACGATCAAGTGCTAAGCTAACGGAATGGGTCAAGTCAATCACATCATTCTTCTAATGATGTGATCCGACTGATCAAATGATAACACATATCCATGGTTAGGAAACTCAACCATCTTTGATCAATGAGCTAGTCAAGTAGAGGCATACTAGTGACACTATGTTTGTCTATGTATTCACACATGTATTATGTTTCCGGTTAATACAATTCTAGCATGAATAATAAACATTTATCATGAAATAAGGAAATAAATAATAACTTTATTATTGCCTCTAGGGCATATTTCCTTCAGGAGAGGCACCAATGGAAGTGGTGAACCCCTCCGTGATGGTGTCTAGATTGGATCTGGTGGTTCTGGATTCCGCGGCGGCTGGAATTTATTTTCGTCGAGTCTCCTAGGGTTTCTAGAATATTGGGGTATTTATAGACCAAAGAGGCAGTTCAGGGGGCACCCGAGGTGGGCACAACCCACCTGGGCGCGCCTGGGCCCCCAGGCACGCCCTGGTGGGTGCTGCCTCCTTGAGGCACCCCCCAGGTGTTTCCTTGGCCCACTGGATGTCTTCTGGCCCAAAAAAATCCTCAAAAAGTTTCACTGCGTTCAGACTCTGTTTGATATAGATTTCCTGCGATGTAAAAAACATGCAGAAGATAGCAAGTGGCACTGGGCACTATGTCAATAGGTTAGTACCAAAAATGATATGAAATGACTATAAAATGATTGTAAAATATCCAAGAATGATAATATAACAGCATGGAACAATCAAAAACTATAGATATGTTGGAGACGCATCAATTCCCTATGCCTCAGCCATAGGTTCTATAAAGTATGCCATGATGTGTACCAAACCTGTTGTGTACCTCACCATGAGTTTGGCAAGGGGGTACAATAGTGATCCAGGAATAGATCACTGGATAGCGGTCAAAATTATCCTTAGTTACCATAAAAGAGGACTAAGGAAATGTTTCTCGGTTATAGAGGTGATAAAGAGTTTGTCGTAAAGAGTTACGTCGATGCAGGCTTTGACACTGATCTAGATGACTCTAAGTCTCAATCTAGATATGTATTGAACGTGGGAGTAATTTTCTAGAGTAGCTCCATGCAGAGCATTGTAGACATAGAAATTTGCAAAATACATACGGATCTGAATGTGACAGACCCTTTGACTAAACTTCTCTCACAAGCAAAACATGATCACACCTTAGTACTCTTTGGGTGTTAGTCACATAGTGATGTGAACTAGATTATTGACTCTAGTAAACCCTTTGGGTGTGGTCACATGGCGATGTGAACTATGGGTGTTAATCACATAAAGATGTGAACTATTGGTGTTAAATCACATGGCGATGTGAACTAGATTAATGATTCTAGTGCAAGTGGGAGACTGAAGGAAATATGCCCTGGAGGCAATAATAAAGTTTTTATTTCATATTTCCTTATATCATGATAAATGCTTATTATTCATGCTAGAATTGTACTAATCAGAAACTTGATACATGTGTGGATACATAGACAAAACACCGTGTCCCTAGTAAGCCTCTACTAGACTAGCTTGTTAATCAAAGATGGTTAAGTTTCCTAACCATAGACATGTGTTGTCATTTGATGAACATGATCACATCATAAGGAGAATGATGTGATGGACAAGACCCATCCATTAGCATAGCATATTAATCGTTTAGTTTTATTGCTACTGCTTTCTTCATGTCAAATACATAGTCCTTCGACTATGAGATTATGCAACTCCCGGATACCGGAGGAATGCGTTGTGTGCTATCAAACGTCACAATGTAACTGGGTGATTATAAAGATGCTCTACAGGTATCTCCGAAGGTGTTTGTTGGTTTGGCATAGATCAAGATTAGGCTTTGTCACTCCGAGTATCGGAGAGGTATCTCTGGGCCCTATCGGTAATACACATCATAAGAAGCCTTGCAAGCAAAGTGACTAATGAGTTAGTTGCAGGATGATGGATTACGAAATGAGTAAAGAGACTTGCCGGTAACGAGATTGAACTAGGTATGAAGATACCGAGGATCGAATCTCGGGCAAGTAACATACCGATGATAAAGGGAATAACGTATGTTGTCATAACAGTTCGACCGATAAAGATCTTTGTAGAATATGTGGGAGGCAATATGTGCATCCAGGTTCCGCTATTGGTTATTGACCGGAGAGGTGTCTCGGTCATGTCTACATAGTTCTTGAACCTGTAGGGTCCGCACACTTAACATTCGATGACGACATTGTATTATATGATTTATGTTATTTGGTGATCGAATGTTGTTTGAAGTCTCGGATGAGATCACGGACATGACGAGGGGTCTCAAAATGGTCGATAAATAAATACTGATATATAGGACGATAGTATTCCGACACCGGAAGTGTTCCGGAGGGTACCGGGTACATATCGGGTAACCGGGAGGGGTTCCGGGCACCCCCGACAAAAGATATGGGCCTTATGGGCCAAGAGGGGAAACACAACAGCCACCAGGGGCTGCTGCGCCCCCCATATGGGCCGCACCATAGGAAAAGGAAAAAGGGGAGGGGAGAAGGAAATGGGTGGATTTGGCCTCCCCCTTCCATCCCTCCTCTCTCCTCTTTCCTTCCCCCTCCGGTAAGTAAGGAGGGGGGCGCCAGCCATAGGAAGGCCCCAAGTAGGATTCGGCCTACTTGGGCGCCTCCTTGGCTTCCTCCCCTCTCCCTCACCTATATATATGTGGGGAGCGCCTCTAGCACACCTCAGACTATTGCATAGCCATGTGCGGTGCCTCCCCTCCACCGTTTACTCCCACGGTCATATCTTCGTAGTGCTTAGGCGAAGCCCTGCACGGAGCACTTCACCGTCACCGTCACCACGCCGTCGTGCTAACGGAACTCATCTACTTCCTCGACACCTTGTTGGATCAAGAGGGCAAGGAACGTCATCGAGCTGAACGTGTGCAAAACTCGGAGGTGCCGTACGTTCGGTACTTGATCAGTCGAAGCTAGAAGAAGTTCGACTACATCAACCGCATTGTCAAATGCTTCCACTTTCAATCTACCACTACTAGGGAAAAGGCTAGCAGCAGAGCGGGTTTTAGATGTATCAGTAGCGCGGGGATAGGCGCTACTAATAAGGCGCTACAGCTAGCATATAGCAGTAGCGCGTGCTCACCGGCGCTACTGCTACACAAGTGTAGCAGCAGCGCTGTTTGTGGAAGCTCGCTACTGCTAGTATCTCTAGCGTGCTTTACCTTGACGCGCTACTGCTATCGCGGCACTGCTGCTAACTTTTGTACACTCGCTACTGCTAATTTAAGTAGGTTTTTTTGTTATTTTTTTGGCATATTTGTTTTGTATTTGAACAGGCTTTATAGAATAATCTTTAGCACATAGAAATGTCATCATGATACACATACAAATGTCTGTGAGACCACAAATGTAATCATAGCATGTACATACAAATAGTCTCATCACAATTATCATCCAACACAAAGTGATATCTTGTCATCATCTTGAAAATAGCGATACATGCAAGTCTCGAATACTTGCAACTACAACAACGTCATCCATCTAAACAAAGGTATACGCAAGAAGTGCTATCACTATGAGTGAGAGCGGAACTATGCAGTACATGAGGTGGCGGTTACGAGTCCTCTCTCGCGCTAGCGTGAACCTCAAGTAACTAGCTTCTCCTTCTTGTCTGCTTTTGAAGCCTTTATGGCTGGCGCCCGTGAACCCATTCACTTGCGCCTGACACTCATGCCACTCATTGTACACCCCCGAAACCTTCCCTTTGTACACGACATTGCAATTCCATCTCGCCGTCAAGAAACTAGGTACCTGTTAGAGATGCATGTTCATGAAGAGGATGTACAATCATATATATGCAACAAAATATACTAGAGCAACACCGAAAAAGAAAGGGTTAGCAACTAGATGCAACATATAGTACACAAATTAATTAACTAGAGGTACGCAGGTCATCGTACGCAAACTAACAAAGTAGCGTTACGCAAGTTCGGCACATGGACCGTGGACATCACAAAGTTTCATCGCTACAAGAAGTATACAAGTTCAACCGACACATATCATCATCATCGGCATCATAAATCACTAGAAGTTCCATCCTTCCATATCATCGAGGACGAACCCTAGCTTCTTGAACGGCGTGAGGTCTAGACGTTGCATGCCTATGCGAGTTCGGACGTCAGCTCGTGATATAGGGCCGTGGTGGAACATCCCCTTCTCATCGACGACTTCTTTCATGATGATCGTCGCAATGTTGCTTTGGAGGCGAAAGAAGTCATCTCTAAGTTTATAATCCGCTTCTCCATGAGATTCTAGCCACTTGTGGATACGGTCATCATTTCTGCTGTTAATGCGAAGCTTTTGGTGATCCATGTTGAACTGAATCATGAGATGGACGATCTAGAATCCATCCTTCTTGCTTGGTTTTGGGACATGGATGCAGGAGAAGTTAGTTTTATGCGCGAAACCCATCTTCTTGTTCCTTTGTTTCTTGATCTGCACGTGGCCACCTCTAAAGTTGAAGCCTTGGAGAGCATCATCTAGAATATTCATTATGTGGGTGTAGTCTTTTTTCTCGTACTCTCTGGAAGGGTCAAAATACACGGCGTGGGAGACTTGCGGGTAAAGAACGATAAGGACGGCGCGCTCGTTGCTGCGGGGAAAAGACACCTCAAATTATTCCCCATATGAGAGAGAAGGAATGATTGAAATGTACGAAAGGGTTGTCTGGAACTGACTTACTTTGGATGATAAGGCACGAGGACAATTTCCCGGTCCTTATTCTGTACCATGAAGTTTTGGAGGTACTCCCTAGCAGTTTCACGCTCAAAGTCGCCGAGAATCAAGAAAGACTCATGCATGTAGTACGGATCCACCACACAGATTTGCGAGACTTCTTCACTCTTCATGACGGAGCTCATATGTAGCGCAAAAAGGTGGACGATAGTAAAATCAAGCCGCCTTGTTAGAAACATCTCAATGATATGGTCAAACCGCAGGAAGAACACCTCCGCGGGCTGTGTGTCGACATAGCACTTCCCCTCAGGCACACGAGCCGCGTATGTCGGATATCCTGGATCCTTTGAGGCTAGTAGGCTTTTCTCAGTCGACAGCACATGGTCGTGCAGTCTCCTGAGATCCCCTGATAGTGCCTCCAGCGGTTTCGGCAGTAGCATCGGCTCGCCCGTGAGATGGAACATGTCCGCACTTTTCACGGGTACACGCTCTTCAGAATGCATCGTCTGGCTGCTATGTGCTCTGGCTTGTTTGGAGGCAGTTACCTTCCCCAATCTCTTCCTCACCTTTTTCTTGGGCACACCTTCCAGACCCTTCCTTAACCCCTGCCCCAGTGTTCCCGGGCTAAGTACTGTACGACCCTTGCGCCCGGCTAGTTGAGCCTGTGTTGAGGCGGCATCTTCAGGCGTGTCCTGTGAGGATTTCATGAAGAGAGACTTTTTGCAATCCATGGTACGACCCTGCCCGGGCATATCATCCATATCCTCATTAGCAAGCTGATAGCCCAATTCATCATATGGTTGACTCATCATATCTATGTCACAGTCATACGCGTTTGTACAGAGGTAATCCATAGGGTCGACCTCTGTCTCATCATCCATTCTCTGTTCTACAGGAGAAATTACATCAGCCAGTACTATTGCACCCCCTTCATCATGTCGTCCGCTGCTCTCACCCGGCACTACAGGAGCTGGTAATTGCGTAGGCGGGGTGGTGGTCATGCACATGCTTGTTGATGTGTGGTAGTTATTGGTGTGCTCTCGGTCGGCTCCAGACGAATAAGATTCTTCGGCCATAGCAGCACCCAATTCTTGCAGCTTCCAATCAGCGGCGGGGTCTCGTCGTCCGCTCCCACATGCTGTACTTGAGGAGGCAAAACCTCGTGCCCCGATTTCACACTGGTCAAGCTAACCCTGAAGTGCCCAGCGGGGATCGGCTGGTTGTGGAACGTGCGTTGAGAGGGGTCCATTATCATCCCCTTTCCTACGTCCACCTTCAGGCCTTTGATCAAGTAGAGTATGGTGCACGGGGTTTCTTTCGCCTGCAAACACATATGTCTGTGGTGGAAAACAACCGAAAGGCAACAAAAGTGGAATATTATTTATATATATATATATATATATATGTTGGTGCGACATGTAATTACCGTGACGGCGTCGAGCTCAGCCAAAGACGAAGGCCCACCTAGCGCGCCTGAGACTGAGGACGGGCTGCTATGAGTGGGAGCGGCTGCGAGAGGAGGCCCGGTTGCGTGAGCAAGTGATAGTGCGATGGTGTTGTTGTTCATGGAGTTGCTCCCGACGAAACTGGGCATCGGGAAATCATGTACCGTCTTGTCTAGATTTTCCTTCGCCCAGTTGATGATAACTGGAACCAAGTTAGTAGCAAAATCATTTCTGCAGGCAGTTACAGCTGCATTGACTGCCTGCTGTAGCAACTCATATTTGTCCCCGGCTGCTTTTTTCGCGTCCTCGGCTGCTTTTTTCTCGACCGCAAGCTTCACCTTCGCGTCGATGTCTGCCTGACTAAACTTCGTTTTCAGCTTCTTGACCTCCGGGCCCTCGTTGTAAAACACCTTCCACATGGCGCCATCTCCAGCGCCGTGCACACGACCATATTGCGGCCGCTGATCCAAAGGGAGTCCCTTAAGTTCGTTCAAGGCCCGGTTGAGAGGGGTGTCCCACTTGGCCCTCATCGGAGAAGTAGGGCTTTCGGCTGCAAGCTGGTGTTGCTTCTCCAGTAGTCTAATCAATTTCCTCGTGATCTTGTCCGTGTAAAAAACCTTTTTCTCCTTGTCCCACTTGTAGCAGGCCCTGATGAAGTCATGCTCCAAGGGGTTGGTGAACTTCGCAAAGGGGTCTGGGAGATCCGCGGCTTCACGTTCCGCGTCCTCCTTATCCCATATGGGCCTTTTATTGAGGTAGCCACGGCTTCCGAGGTGATGCTTCCCTGTGTTCCTTTGCTGAAGGCTCTTGAATTTCGCAGCCTTAGCCTTGGCTGCCTCGCTAGCGCAAGTGTCCTTGAACTTTTCGAACTCCTCTTCCGTAAGTGTCGGATTTTCCTCCAGAATCTTGGACAGGGGTTCATCAGCCTCAATAGCTCGTTTCACCCTCGTTTTCCAGGAGGCCAAATCATTGCTGAACATGCCCATGGTGTGATTGTTAATCTTTTTCATCTTCGGATCATCCCACAGTTGTTCTTTGTTATCATCCCGGTCGGGGAACTTGAATCTCTTGTGCAACTTTGTTAGGAGCAACTGCGTCAAATGTTCTTTACTCCTTAAGTCATCATCATTGATGCTCGCGCATTCCCGTAGGATGCATCCTACTTGGTTCCCATAGCACTTGCAAGGTTCTTCCGGCTCTAACGGCTCAAACTTGCCAGGTGCCATCTTTGTGATCACAAGTCGTCCAATCCCTAGTTTGTTAGGTTTTCGTATCCTCTGCTTCTTATGCTTCCTCTTTTCGGTAGCGGCATCGGGGCCGGTACCTTCCCCGCCGGTACCTTCCCCACCGGTCTCGGTGCCGCCATCGGTGCCGGCGCTGTCGGTGTCGATGTTGGCTTCAGTACCATCATCAAGGCCGACCTGCAAACCTTGCTTAGCAGTCAAATAGTCGAGGTACTCTTGTTCACCCTCATAATCCATCTCGTCTGCATCTTGGTCAGAAGGCCCAGTTTCTTCGTTATTCGACATGTTTCCTTTGATTAAGTGTCCTCATTTATTTCTAGAAGTATGAATAAATGAGAAATGACATAAAAAGAAATCTATGTGCCAGCGCTCGATATGCCAACTATGTAGCACAAAATCATGCCTTTATTCACGGGAAATTTCGGCATGACCTTTGCTAAAAAATGGACATATCGAGCGCCTGAAATTCACCGGAACGGAAATGAATCAACATTCCGGCGTAACATAGGCCACTCGGATCATTTTCCAAACATGACATGTCCAAAACATGACATATGCACATATCACATGTCCATTTCAAATTTGCACATATCACATGTCCAGTTCAAATTTTGAAACCTAGCTAAATTCATAACTAAATAGATAACCTAATTAACATACTGCCCTAACTAAACCCTAAGTAAATTAACCGAAGAACCCTAGCAGAGAGAGAGGGGGGTTTACAGAGGGTGCAGGGGCGAGGAGGCAGGCCCGACGACGGCCGGGAGGGGAGAGGAGGGAGGTGAGGGCCGACGGGTCGGGGGAGAGCGCGCCGGGGTCGGGGGCGAGCGCCGGCACCGGG